>NW_017729027.1:27296168-27296609 GCF_001723915.1 Gavialis gangeticus | reverse complement strand
CCATCTCGAAGGAAAGGCAGCAAGAGGGCACAGCAGTCCCCCTGGCTCTCCAGGGATCTAGCAGACCTCCTGAAGCTAAAAAGAAAGGCCTACAAAGGATGGATGATGGGATTCACCTCCAAGGAGGAATATTTTGCACTGGTCTGGTCTTGCAGGGAGCAAACTAGGAAAGCCAAGGCTGCAACTGAACTCCAACTAGCTTTGAGCATCAAGGACAATAAAAAGCCCTTTTCAGATATGTGGGGAGCTGGAGGAAAAGCAAGGGAACATTGGACCCCTGTTAAACCAGATGGGACAGCTGACAACTAATGCCGAGGAAAAAGCCAACCTATTAAATGGGTACTTTGCATTTGTCTTTCATCAGCCCCATGGGAAGCCCATGCCCACTACGGGACTTGGAGTTCTGGGTGAGGGAGATCCCCTGCTCTCCATCAATGCTGA
>NW_017729027.1:27289336-27294712 GCF_001723915.1 Gavialis gangeticus | reverse complement strand
TCTTGCTGGGATCCTATGACCCCAGCTGACTTCCTGCCGCTCAGGCAGGGGGGTGGACTCAATGATGTCTAATGTCTATGAAAGCTATAAAATTTTTAAATTCACTTTCTATAAATTAAATATACAGTTTTGCATAATGGTTAATATTTTTCAGAATATTAGAAAATAAGGTACAGATTTAATGAATGAGGAGCACAATGGTAAGTGACCTTTAAAACAAATATAATAAGTTAAGAATGGATCATATCGTTATTGTTAATGAGAGTTAAATATCTGACTTTGCATGCATCACACTGATAATTTACCGGTGTCTTCTTGAACCTGCTTTACATCAGATATGGCTCTTGACATATCACCTTATCAAAAATGATCCTCAATTTGGGATTGAAATTAAAATTAGCGAGACTTTTTAAGAACATGGGTAACTGCAGGAGTTATAATTGTCATGTCTGAATTCTACCTGTCAGAGTGCCGATGCCAGCAAAGCAAAAGATTATAATAATGTCCCGGGGGGATGAACCAAGCCCCAGTGTCACGGTGGGCCGGGGTGGCGACTGACCACGAAAACAGGCGGGATTCTTGGCGATGGAGTACTGAGCGGCTCAGAAGTGTAATGGTTTCTTAAACAAGGTGGGTTTATTTGACTTACGCTTTTTAGGCGCACGCACAGTAATTCTTCAGTTACAGTGGTGCAATGGCACGAACAAACAACAACACAGGGGTCCGTTGGTCCACAGGGTTCTTGAGCCAAGCCCTTGCTATCTAACCCGGAGGCTAGGGGCGGCTGCCTGGCTCAGTAGTCCTAGGACTGGTCAACGGCTCATAACAGGATTCAACTAACACACAGTACAATGAACTGTAACTCGTTGACGATAGCCAGATGTGACGCCAGTCAGATGGTTGGAGTGGTCGTGGAGATAGCTGGAGTCGGGATCAAAGTGTGCAGAGTTGAGCCAAGCTGTGGTCAAGAATCGAAGCCAAGGTCAGTTAAACGCCAGGTAAGTAGGAAGCTAGAGACAGCGGGAGCTGTCTCAGGCTGAAGTCGAAGTCAAAATCAAAGCAGTTCATAAACCGGAGAATCGACGTCGTGAATGAACAGTACAATCCAGGGTGAAGACGCAGCAAGACAGCTAGAGTCCTCACAGGAGGAGACTGACAGGCCGGGAAGCCTTACTGAGAGAGATACTGAGACCAGGCACTGTCCTCAGTTCAAGCGGATCTCCCCCCGAGGGAGGGGCTCCTAAACCTTTTATAACAATTTGGTGGCCAATTAGAATGTGTCCCTCAAAGAAATTTCTAGCCAAATGACATCATGCTCTTAGCTGACTGAGCATGTGTGAGCCTGAACTCTCTGCTGTTACCACGCAGGAGCAGGGCTGAAAAGTAGGTCAGCCTGACTGACAGCTCTTGGGGTCTCCCAGGGGACACAGGCTGGGTGAGTCCAATGGAAAATTCCATGAGCCTGTCTTGCGCATGTCAGTTTTAATTCTCTCTCTCTCACTCTCTTTCTGCATTGGCAGCATACAATCAAAACTTTACTTCAACAAATAACTTAGCAAGGACGCCGGCCATGCAAACCCCTCAGCACTAGTAGCCTTTATTTCTTTGCTGAGAGATGTATTGCAGTTGGAGATTGTTAAAAGTTTTGTTCTCCATGTTTTAGAGGCTTGTTGACTGCAATGATAAAGATTGTAAGTGCACAGCACATGTCTGACCTTTTGAACCCGCTGAGGGCAGTAAAGTAGGTCAGATGAATAATGTATTTAGGTCAGATGAATATGTATCTAGGTCACCAGTGTAAGAACATAATTGGCAGTCAGTAAATATTCACAATTGGCATGTAGTGGTTGGTCAGTGCTGACTATAACTAAGAGCAGACTCCCGCCAAAAGCCAGAGAACTCCGAGCACACCAAGGAGACACAGTCATCAGATTGGCCACCTGCAGACATCTCCCCACCACCGACCTTCATTTTGGCGTATTCATTTCTCACCGGTTCATCTGTCCTCATCAAAGAGCTCTTGGAAGTTTACTGATTGAAAGTGCATTTTCCCTGTGCATGAGCTGTTGACCAGTTCTGGGACTATTGAGTCGGGCAGCCGCACCTAGCCTCCAGGTTAGAAAGCAAGGGCTCAGCTCAGGAACCCCGTGAACCAACAGACCCCCTTAGATTGTCCTGTTTTATGCACTGTAACTGAACAAGTCAGCTATCCTGCCTACACTGCGACCATCGGTAGCGTAAGTACAATAAACCTTTCATATAACCAATACGCTTCAAGCCACCTGACTCCTACTCGTTGCTAATCCCCACCTGTCCGGTCATCTATCCCTTCCGTGCCAAGCCGGTCGTGCCAACCCAGGCTCGCAGGTCAAGGGTACACCGGTTACTGAGGCGCAACAATAATCATGGTTTGTTTGTTTTTTCGCTTTTTTCTTCTTGCTAGTCTCAGTTTTAAAGGTAGACTGCAAAGGGAAAAAGACAATTAAATTATTTTACCAGCTGAGACTATGCATTCTTGAGAAATGCAGTAATTTTTGAGAGAGAATTATTTCAGGTCTTTGAAAGTTGTTAGACTGTTGTCTAGAAGCAGAAACAGTCTGCTTGTCAGGAGGGAACTATACTGAAAATAAACAGCTTCTGCTTTCTATGCATGTAACATGCCCTTTTTTTCTGAGGTACCATGTTCAAAGTTATTTTTGCTTTTCCAGTTAACCTGTCTGTTCATGCAAGTTGATGGCAGCTTTGTTAATGTGTGTATTTGTTCCTTCATAAGTGGTTTGACCCACAGTGGGTGCATCTACACGTGCATTTAATGCATCTGAATAAACTCAAGCACAGTTTGCACCCAGGTTAATCACTCTTGGGCGCAGTATTTGCACATGCATCTGGGACTGCAGCACGAGCGGAGCAGCCCTAGCTGGCAGTAGGATCCAGAGTTTGGCTTGCCAGCCTGGGGCTGCTCTGACTTGGCTCAACAAGGGGCAGAGGGCCTGTCTGGGGCACAAAGGTGCTTCATTGTGAGTCTAGTCAGCAGGCAGCACCCGCACTGAACCACCTTTACGCCCCAGCCAGCTCCATCATCATATACATGTGTGTTGCGATGAAGTAAATCTGCCACAGGATAGTACTTGTGTCTGGCAGTACTATCCTATCGCGGAGTTAATTAGTTTACTTTTTCCTCCTAGAGCCTCACCTATAGATGGTGACATCTTACTGCAGAGCTAATTAGTCAGCTCTGCAGTAAACGCCTCATGTACAGTGTCATTCACCCTCTAATGAATGAGGAACCAACAAACAACATATAGCGCCTTTCACTGCTAACATTGTCTAGATCTGAATCATTACCCTAGATGCAAATATTTTTTTGCCCTTCCACTGGTCTATGGACCTGTAGAACAAGTTTACAATTGTTATATCATGCAGTGATGAAGTGGAAAACTATCTTCAAATCTTGGATGGACTGCAGATTTAGCCCTACACACACACACACACACACACACACACACACACACACACACACACACACGAAAAAGTAAAAAGCAGGCCACAATGATTTGGCCTTACACTTCATTGGAAATTAATAAAAATAAGTGATATATATTTTATGAAAAAGTTGATGTAAATTCTGTCCCCGTTTTCAACATTATTTTTTGGTGTTAGATGTTGGGGGGGGAAGGGGGTTCCCCATTTTGTGCATTTTTGAGGATTTCAATTGTTATTTCAAAAGTTTATTTTAATAGAGGCTTCTAGAATGCCAGTGGTGGACAGCAAGGATATGTTTATTTCATTTATTTTAATAGTGCTTTTAATACAAGGCATAAAACTTTAAGTACACAGAACTGGGGGTAGCATAAATGCTTGGCATCTAAAGCAACAAAATGAACAAAGATTATAAGAGGATTTTCAGCTACATTTTCCCTTACAGGGCAGAAAATAGTTCAGTGCTCACAAACAGCTGAACAATGCACCCTCAAAGAGACTTTTATTATGTGCTTTGCCTCCTTCATTTTATTTAACTTTATTTTGAGATATATAAAATGTGTTGCAATTCAGTAGGGAAAGAACATATTTGACAGATTTTTCTATATCTCCTCAAGTATAAGCCACTAATAGCTCAGCATTTCAATAATGATTTTAGATAATTATATGTATATTTTAATAAACCATTACTTCATTTGACACTTCATACTCTTTAAGCAGTTTACCATTTTGTAGAAGTAGATGATACATTTATCTGGGATTTTTTAAAGCTGTTTTAGCCTCTTGTCAGATTCAGATATGCATCTATTTGGTAGAGGGCTTCAAAATACTTCAAAGTAAACAATATAGTTTACTGAATTAATATGCTTAATTAATATGTGTGTCCCAATGTTTTAGCATCTGAAAAAGGAATTAACCTTCTTAATAATGCAATATCAAATGATATTTTAATTTTAATTGATTGGAAATAATATATCAATCTTGTCTTTTGACCTTACAAACTTCTACAGATGCATTCACACAGAAACTGTCATGCTGGTACCTGTATTCATTGATTCCATCCTCACAGGTGGCTCCATAAAGACACCGATTGTCTTCACAGTCATTAGTGTTCTCCAGGCATGTTTGTCCAGTCCATCCAAGAGCACAGACACAGTGAGGACTCTGACTGTCTTCATCAAAGAAGCAGCTACCTCCATTTGCACATGACTGAAAGTGAGAATCACATGTATACAGCAAGACACTTTTATCTCTACATGTTGTCTTAACTCAAGAAGTTTGTTTCAATAAACTGTTGTGAAAATATTTGGGCAATTGACAGTTTTCTTTCATAATGTTCTCAAAGGCAAACCTCAAGGAAATAATATATAAAATGAATAATGGCAAATAAAGATTTGCTACTGTTGTTGAATAGAATAAAATGGTCTGTTAGGATACAAGGTAATAATGTCATTTGTTATAACTGGTTTTAGAACATTTTTATCTTAGGAAAGATGACAGACAATGCCTTAGTCTATAATGCTGTTGTTAAATGTACAAAAGTGTTAAATTACAACTATACCACAGGGCAAAATAGTTAAATTACTTGTAACTTCAAAGGTGTACTTTGTAGCCATGTTGGTCTCAGGCAAAAAGACATACAAAAAACTAGAACTCTTGGTTCCAAAATAATACCTGTTATTAGACCAACTGGAAAATCACAAGAAAATTGTCCTTTTCTGCAAGCTTTTGGGATCAAAGTCCCTTCATCAGGCTCTGGGAAAAGTATAGATGGTACAAAATGGTAAAAAGTCCCCATAGGTAGGAAATAAACTTCATTTTTGCACAGAGGGAGATGAAGATGGAAGGCTGTCCCTCTGGGTCCATGAGAATGTCTTTGTGAGCTGTGTTGAGTAG
>NW_017729027.1:27279233-27289265 GCF_001723915.1 Gavialis gangeticus | reverse complement strand
TAGAACTCTTGGTTCCAAAATGATACCTTTTATTAGACCAACTGGAAAATCACAAGAAAATTGTCCTTTTCTGCAAGCTTTTGGGATCAAAGTCCCTTCATCAGGCTCTGGGAAAAGTATAGATGGTACAAAATGGTAAAAAGTCCCCATAGGTAGGAAATAAACTTCATTTTTGCACAGAGGGAGATGAAGATGGAAGGCTGTCCCTCTGGGTCCATGAGAATGTCTTTGTGAGCTGTGTTGAGTAGCTCTTTGATGTGTTGATCAGGTAGAAACCCTTCCCAGCTTGACTTTTTACCATCTTGTATCAGCTATACTTTGGACTACTAAACAGGATTTAGTAGTTGGGTTATGCTTCATAGTAGTTCTCACAGGTTTACCACAGACACCGTGGAGATACAAATATTATTGTATCTAGAATTGTAAATGTGTTTAATTTATTTATTTTTTTAATTCGGGGAGGGGGGGAGGGGGAGGTTGAAATAACACACAGCCTGGTAATGCAATGGTGAAGGAGCAATGAATTCTGCTATTTTTTTTAGCCTGGTTACAGCCCAGTTATTGATCCCATAGAGAAGTAAGCCATTGATCGCTGTAAACATGACAGCAAATGCAGCTTATCAGTAAGGTCCTGGACACACCACATGTTAATGAAGGTGTAATTTAGATGAGTTTGGCACATCAATGAAAACTTCTCAAACTCCAAAACAGACAGCTGCTAACCTGTTATCTTAAGGTGGCTGCTGCAGTAAATGCTATTACAATATCTTATTGGTAAGTGAAGAGAAACAGATAATTGTCTGTGTGCACTGAGCAAATAGTTTCCCCAGGATAATTACAGATGCACAACTTCTCACCATTGTTACTTTTACTACTTTATTTTCATTGCTGTCTTTTTCAAAGGGTAATGCTATACTGGCTTCTATTAAATTACACTAGTACTGGTGTTTATGCAGTGTATATGCCCCATCCCCCTTTATTTTTACGTCAGTCTAAACATGTCTCATGGTCAGGTTCCAAGTTTGTCTCTGATTTGCTACAACATGATCAAACAGATTTAGGATACTTGAGAAAGTGCTACGCTGGATGGTCATTACTTGAAAGAGACTTGATTCAAGTTGAACAGTGCTTTGCTTCAAGAAATGGACCTCCTCTGGCTCATCAACATGCATTTATAACAATATATCATATATACCTGAATCTAAGATGACGTCAAATTTAAGATGACACCCAATAACTAGATTTTATATGTGGGACATGTATAAATTTGTTATAGCTTTCCATGTTACAGTATCCATGTACTGCTGAGGGAGAAGGAAAAGCAGAGGCAGGGGAGAAAGCAGGAGAGTGGCAGATAGCAGGAAAGGCAAGCAGCCTGAGCCGCACCTCTAGCCCCTTGTCACCTGGCCTTCCCATCACTTGCATCCCTGCCACCTGGTCTCCTGTACCACTGTGCCTGCCACCTCCCCACATCCCAATGAAGGAAAACTTAATATCAGACTTATTTGCTTGCAAATATTTTTCTTACCTTCCCTTTCTAGACAATGAGCATGTGTTCCACTTCTGGACGCAAATGGGACCATGGCATTTAGAACTTAGTGCCCAAAATCTATCACTTACAGAGCTATGTATTGTACATGCAGTTTTTGCTACTGGTTTTTATTATTTTTTTATTATTTTATTATTAGTCTTTTTTGACTATTTTCAAAAATTCTGTTGGAGACTTTAATTCACCCTATACATAAGTTTGAACCAGTTCATGTTGAAAATAAATGTGTGTTCTCTATTCTCTTAGCAAGGAGAGAGCAACTTCTCTTTAGCCAAGAAATTGTAATCAGTGGTAAACTTGTTTTAGAACTTGCTTTTTTTGGCCATCCACTGATTATAATTTCTTCTTTACAACCAAAGGTTTTATGCGTCTTTCAATGTATAAAAGATTACATAAGCTCCAAGAAGGAAATGGGTCCATTTTTGTTTTCTTATCTTTACTTCACCTGTGTTAAAGTGAATTAAGCTATGCTTGTTTTAAAAGCTGTCCTCTCCAGCCATTTGAGCTCTATAGAAAAATGGTTGGTTGCATACTGATATTGAGCTATCTAGTCTGCTAGTACCTCAACTCGATTGAGTCCAAATCTATTTAAAATGTTATCAAGATTTGTAATAATAACAATTCCTGCCAGAAATTTGCTATATTAATTTGTTTTTCAATAAGTTTTAAATTGACCTTAAAAATGGCTCTTTTTGCTATGCCATTAGTGTTCAATTCTAGAATTTTACTGGGTTTCATTTCTCCGTGGGACTGCTCTTGAAGTAAAGCACTGATCAAATGAGTAAAATTGGCAGAATTGTTATTTCTTTAGTTACAATAAATATTTTTCTATTTCTCTGTTTCTTTTTTGGACCAACACATTCCACCTTTTCTTTAGTCTAAATGTAACTTTATGGTTGTTTCTTGGCTAATTTTTCAAGGCTTCATTTTTCTCTACTATTTCCTCTCTCATACAAATATTATACAGGTATGAGGGTGTTTCAGAAATTACCAGCAATTTCAAAAGAAACCATTTATTATGCAGTGATCACATTGATTCTCTACAGCATCATAATCAATGGGTTCATCTGGCAATCCTGCCATCGGTGTTCCTCAGTGCTGTGTAGTTTCCCACATTGGTGCAGATAAAAAGTATGGGCAGCCATTTTGCCATTAGTTTCTGAAATAATCTTGTATATGCCTTGATATCAACATTCACTGAACAATTCTGTACTGTGATATGGTACATAAGATCTGAAGAAAATCAAACAAGTTTTAACTCAAAAAGAAAATCGTAGTCTGGAGGCAATTTAGATCCCCAGCATACTTATGTCAGGCCCACTCAGTCCACTGATGTTTCTCTATACTTGATAAGGGATGATAGCAATATTATGATCGTGTGCTCTTCACCATCTGTAAAAAATATGCTATGAGAAACCTTAAGTTTTAGAATGACTATGCAGAACCATCTCCCATAGATTTCAGTGTGAATTGTGCACATTAATACCTGGGCTGAACTTGGTCTTATAAAACTCCATCTATAATATAAGCATGAACCTGAAAACAAACACACTAGCATGGATTCCTACAGAAAAAAGAATAAAGTCTAGACTAGTATATTTGCTTCCAGATCGGGACCCAAGAGCAATTTAAAAGAAGGTCCAGAACAAAGATTTGTTATAAATGCTTTTTAAGTACTAGGAATCCTTAATTTATCAGTTCTTTCAGGAATCTGGGTCATTACAGAACAAATATGACCTGTTATAATAATACGTAAAAATACTACAGAATAGAGAATAGACATATTTATTTAAATACTAATGGCAGCATGATCATTCAACTTATTCTTATGTTGACTTAAATACTCCTTATACTGTAGAGGAAAGAAACCATCTGGGAAGACATGAAATTTAAATTCAAATAAAACATGAGTGATCTTATTAGTATCAAATCCAATTATCTATTCCTCACTATCAGGTAGGAATTACCTTCCTGCTACGAAATGAATTTCTTTCTATTTAAATGTTGGAATACTTGAAACTCAGACATTTATATTCCTAGATAGAGATAAATGGTTTTATATGGAGTTTAAGCTAAATACAATTATTAAGGAAATATGCTAGTCAAAAAAAAACAACAACCCTCTACTTTGGAGGTTGCCTAACCTTTCTAACTTTGCAGATTATTTCAGATGATCTTCTAATACTCTTACACTGAATAGTACTTGCCAGACTATTTGAATAATAAAGTACTATTGACTAAATGAAAGTGGATCAGAATTTGGCCTTTGTTAAAAGTGACAGCCTCTGATGAACCATATTCATTCACCATTCTTTCTGTGGCTTGTATCTAAAAATAATTTGTTCTATGATTCCACAGACAATCCAAAAGAGCTTTGAAAACCCTATTATACATTTAGTAAACATGCCTTGTCATATGACAGTAAGAAAGCTCATGAGTAGTCACTTTCCTCTAACACTGAACAAGAAACAGTATTGTAATAAGGAAACAATATTTCTCTCTTCTGCAACTTTATCTCTCTCCTTTTTTTCCATTTCTCTGTCTTGCTATCTTTTTTTTACTTTCAAAGCTTCTGATGAGATTTTTTCTCTCTAACCTGCAACTATTTATTTGAAAAGCTAAGAACATTATTACAGTTATTTCATGCATTATTACTGAAAAATCAATCTTTTGGTTGTAGCTTAAGCTACCAAAAATGTCATGAAATTAAAATGATTAGTTCGTCGGTGCTAGATGGCAAGTGAGAGTATTCTCCTCTTGAGTCCTGGGAGGCACAAGTGGAAAATGGAATGTTGATTAAACTGACCACAAAAGGTTAGATATGGAATAGCATACTAAGAGTAATAAAGAATCATGTAAGTGTTTTTGTCTCCTGTCTTACAGATAGTAAAAGAAACCAAACAATGAATGGATTATCTATTCATATATTATAGGTGTTACTGGGATCATAATCCCAATTTTTCATAAATATATAGGGAACTATGCAGAAAAGTAGATTTTATTCTTCAGACAGATGTGTTGACTAGGGATTGAACCTATCAATTACCTTACAATGAAGCTTGGTAGTCTAAACTATTGAACTACTAACACATGTCTACAGATATTTTCATCCTGAAGTGTTTCAGGCTACAATCCTGAAATCTAAAAATTCCACCTGCTATTCAAAGTGGGCACATCTACATGTTCATTAATGTGCTTTAGGTAATGTTCATTAAATATAGTACCTCTATAGTGAGGTACTAGAAAAAGGTGCATTCGCCTATTTTAATGTGCATTCACTAAAGAGCATGGGCATTTTTACACATGTAAGTGCCACAGCACTGGGTAGTTTGAAAAGTGCCTGGCACTGCATTGCTTACAGTGGTATAAACAGTGAAATGCACATCAGTGTACAGAAAACAGGGGCAATCCACTTCTGAACTAAAATAGATAGAAGGTGTTTTAGTTCAAAGTGGACCATGGCCATTTTCTGCATATTGATGTGCATTTTGCCACTTATACAATTGCAAGCAATGCAGCGCTGTGCATATCAGCTTATGTATGGATCAGACTTGATTAATCAAGTCTGCTCCAATGCCCTGGATTTCTGGTGCATCTGGGCATGAAAATGTATGTGTATAAAAGCCTCATTTTTGGATGCTTTTATGTGCATTAAAATAGGCTAATGCACATTGAAATGCAAGTGTAGACATGCCCAATATGTGTGTTACTATACAGTGAATTCTATGAAAAGATAGGTAAAATGCTGAACCTCTATAACTGAATAAGGGTCTTGATACGCCTTACACTTTGAGTAACTCAAATGTTGATCAGTATTACTGCTAGCTTGAGTTTGGAGCAGTCAAATTTTAAAGCTAAAAAAACTTTCTCTGACTTCCCCTCACAGCTGTGTTTTGTCTCTACAAGTCTGGTGAGCTAGTGCAGGCTTCTATGCTTGCTCTAAGTGGCAGTGTGTGACAGATGGGTTAGAATCATAGAAAATTAGGGAGGGACCTCAAGAGGTCATCAATCCATCTCCCTGATCAAAGTGGGACCATCCACAACTAAATCATCCCACCCAAAGCTTTATCCAGCCTGGTCTTAAAACCTCCCATGATGGAGATTTAACAACCTCTCTGGGTAACCCGTTCCAGTGCTTTACAGATGACGATGCATGATCACTCATGAATGAGTAAGATTGTGTTCCAAGGATCTTAATAGTGAGTCCATAGGTGACTCCATAGCCCAATTCTAGATCCACGTGCCTTGTTGCAGTGAGTGCAGGTGTTTCCAGGAGGGATGGGCACTGTTGCTGCATTGGATGTTCTGATGTTCTTTTCACCTGTTCCTCTTTTCCTTTTCTGCCTGTTGATGAACTGTTTCAAAGTGATGAGGTCCCTCCCAAAGAGCCTTCCTTCATTTTGGTCTGTCTTGAGCAAGGGTCTCCCAAGTGTTGATGTGGATGTTACACCTCTTCATGTTTGCCTTCAGGGTGTCTTTGAAGCACTTTATTTTCCCTCCACTGCTTTGCTGACCTTCTTTCAGCTGTGAGAAAAAGATTCTCTTTGGAAGGCAGAAGTCAGGCATGTGAACAACATGACCTGTCCAGTAAAGTTGGTTTAGGATGATCATGATCTCAGTGCTGTTGGAATTTTCTTTGGCCAAGACACTGATGTTTGTGCATCTATCCTTCCAGCTAATCTAAATGTTCTTGCAAAGGCATCATTGGTGGTAATTTTCCAAGCTGTTGAGATGGCTTCTGTATGTGGTTCAAGTTTCTGAGCCATACAACAGAGTTGGAATGATAGTGGTTCAATAAAGCAAGATTTCAGCAAGGATGTAATGATTTAAGAAGACTCTCTTATTCAGATGTCCAAAGGCTGCACTGATGCATTTCAAGTGCTGTTGTATTTCCACATCGATATCTGCTTTTGATGAAAGATGGCTTCTGAGATAGGTGAAGTGATCCACATTCTCCAGCAATCCATTTATTTGAAGCAAACACTGGACCCCTGCTAAACCATACAGGTCAACTGACAACTGACACCCAGGAAAAAGCCAACCTGCTCAACAGGTATTTTGTGTCAGTTTTTCACCAGCCCCGAGGGATGGCCCTGCCTAATACGGTATGGGACGGCCAAGGCAAGGGAGAACTATTACCCCACATCAATGTTGACCACATGAAGGAACACCTTGAGAGGTTGGACACCTCCAAGTCAGCTGGCCCAGACAGCTTATATCCCAGGGTACTTAAGAATCTGGCAAGCATCATAGCTCGGCCACTGGCATGGATCTTCGAGAACTCGTGGCACTCAGGCAAAGTGCCCGAGGATTGGAAAAAGGCCTATGGGATTGGAGGATTAGAATGTGGTGCCTATCCCCAAGAAAGGGAGGAAAGTAGATCAGGGAACTACAGGCTCATCAGCCTGATCTCCATCCTCAGGAATATCTTGGAGAAAATCATCAAAGAGAACATTCTTCACAAACTGGCTGAAGGCAACTTCTTGAAGGACAGCCAACACAGGTTTGTTGTGAGTAGGTCTTTCCAGACCAATCTCATCTCCTTCTATGAACAGGTGACATATCACCTGGACAAGGGAGAAGAGATTGACATCATATATCTCAACTTAAAAAAGCTTTCAATTTGGTATCCCATGATCGTCTTATAGAAAAACTGGTCAACTGTGACCTTGGCTATATCACAGTCCACTGGCTGGGGAATTGGCTTTGAGGTCAGACCCAGAGAGTATTAGTTGATGGAAATTAATCATTATGGTGCGCTGTGACCAGTGGGGTCCCCCAAGGCTCTGTCCTTGGGCTGATCCTTTTCAACATCTTCATAAATGATGTGGACATTGGTGTCAGGAGTGGACTGGCCAAGTTCGCTAATGACACCAAACTTTGGGGTAAAGTATCCACACCCAAGGACAGGATGATGATCCAGGCTGATCTTGACAGGCTTGGAAAATGGGCGGATGTAAACGTGATGGCCTTCAACTCTGAAAAATGCAAGGTTCTTCACTTTGGGAAGAAAAACCCACAGCATACTTCTGGCTCGGTAGCACTATGCTTGCTAGCACCATGGCTGAAAGGGACTTGGGGGTCATAACTAACCACAAGATGAATATGAGCAACCAGTGTGATGTTGCATGCAGCAAAGTGAGCAAAACTCTGACTTGCATCCATAGATACTTCTCTAGCAAATCCCAGGATGTCCTCCACCTGCTGTGCTTGGCCTTGGCCTTAGCTGGAGTACTGTATCCAATTCCAGGCTCCACAATTTAAAAAGAATGTGGAGAAGCTTGAGACAGTCCATAGGAGAGCCATGTGCATGATCAGAGGGCAGGAAAACAGGCCTTACAATGAGAGGCTGAGAGCTACTGGCTCTTCAGCCTGGAAAAGCGCAGGCTCAGGGGGACCTGGTGGCTGCCTATAAGTATATAAGGGGTGTGCATCAGCATTTGGGGGAATTCCTGTTCACCGGAGCACCCCATGGCATGACAAGGTCAAATAGTCGCAAACTTCTCCAAGGCCATTTCAGGCTGGACATAAAGAGCCCCCAAGACCTGAAACAGACTGCCACCAGAGGTGGCACAAGCACCTACTATGGATTATTTTAAGAGTCAATTGGACATTTATCTTGCTGGGATCCTGTGACCCCAGTGACCCCAGTTGACTGATAATTAGTCAACTGGCTAAATTTTCTGATGACACTAAACTTTGGGGCATAGCGTCCACACCTGAGGACAAGCTAGTGATCCAGGCGGATTTGGATAAACATAGTAAGTGGGTGGACACAAACCTGATGATGTTCAATGCCAATAAATGTAAAGTACTCCACCTTGGGAAAAAAACCCACACCATACTTATAGACTTGGCAGTGCTATGCTTGCCAGCACCACTGCTGAAAGAAACTTGGGGGGCATGATTGACCACAAGGTGAACATGAGCCACCAATGCAATGTTGCAGCTGGTAAAGCAAACAAAACTCTGGCTTGCATCCATAGATGCTTGTTAAGTAAATCTCAGGATGTCATCCTCCCACTATACTCAGCCTTGTGGTGAGGCTGCAGCTGGAGTACTGCATCCAATTCTGGGCTCCACAATTCAAAAAGGAAGTTGAGAAGCTTGAGAGAGCCAAGAGGAGAGCCACACGCATTATCAGAGGGCAGGAAAACAGGCCTTACGATGAGAGGCTGAGAGCCATGGGACTCTTCAGCCTGGAAAAGTACAAGCTCAAGGGGGACCTGGTGGCTGCTTATAAGTACATAAGGGGTGTGCACCAGGATCTGGGAGAACATCTGTTCACCAGAGCACCCCAAGGAAAAACAAGGACCAACAGTCATAAACTCCTCCAAGACCATTTTAGGCTGGACATAAGGAAAAAAATTCTTTACTGTCCAAGTCCCCAAGACGTGGAATAGACTCCCTCTAGAAGTGGTGCAGACACCTACTGTGGACTCATTCAAGAAATGTTTAGATGCTTTTTTTGCTGGGGTCCTTTGACCCTAGCTGACTTCCTGTCCCTGGGGCAGGGGGCTGGACCTGATGATCTTCGAGGTCACTTCTAGCCCAAGAGATGTTTAAGTTAGAATCTATGTATCTAACTTAAACATCTCTTGCTTCAAGTTGATACCATTGTTCTTTGTTCTGTCATCTCCCACCACAGAGAACAGTCTAGCTCCATCTTCTTTGGAACCCCCTTCAGGTAGTTGAAGGCTGCTATTAAATCCCCCCTCAGTCTTCTCTTCTCCAAACTAATAAGCACAGCTCCCTCAGCCTCTTCTTAGAAGTCATGTGCCCCAGTCCTGTCACCATTTTCATTGCTCTTTGCTGGACTCTCTCCAATTTATCTACATCCTTTCTGTGGTGAGAGCCCCAAAAATGGACACAATACTCCACATGTGGCTAAACCAGTGCTGAATACAGGGGAATAATAATTTCCTTCTATCTGCTGGAAATGCTCCTACTAATGCACCCAGTATGCTGTTAGCCTTCTGAACAAGGGCACACTGTTGGCTCATATTCAGCTTATTTTCCAATGTAACCTCCAGGTCCTTCTCTGCAGACCTACTAAACAGCCAGTCAGTCTGAACCTGTACTAGTGAATGAGATTGTTCTGTCCTAAATGCAGGACTTTACACTTGTCCTTATTGTTGGAGGGGCGGGCTGGAACATGAAGACAGGAGGTGGAGCATTATTGGGAAGGGGTGGGTAATAAAATTGGAAGTGGAAAGGAAATAGGGAGTATGGGAATGGTGGCTAAAAGAAGGAAGTCAGCCACTGAAAGATAAAATCAAAAGAAGTAAAAAGAAAAAAAATATTTTAAAAAGTAATAAATAGGAACTAAATTAAAGAAGATGTTAATAAATTGGAATTTGGGACTGGAGTGCAGAGGGGTGCTGGTCATGCTTCCTGGGGTGGCTATGAGGTGGGAGTGGTAAGGGAAGGGAGTTACTGCCTCTGTTTTCTTGAACAGGGACTGGGACATCCCTCCTACCAGA
>NW_017729027.1:27262803-27278539 GCF_001723915.1 Gavialis gangeticus | reverse complement strand
TAAAAAAGAGGTTAGATGATCACCTGTCTGGGGTCTTGTAAACCCAGCATTCTTTTCTGCCTGTGGCAGGGGGTCAGGCTACACGATCTGATCAGGTTCATCCTGACCCTAGGTACTATGAAAGTATGAAACTGTCCCTGACAAGAAGGAAGCCCCAGCTCATGGGGACACAATATGGCCCCCTACCTCATTCCACCCCACCTCCTCCTAGATCTATTGATGCCATGCCATCTGATTAGCTAATATGTGTTTTGCAGGCTGTTTGAGTGGGTTGCACCTCTGGGAGTCAAAAGGTTGCATCCCTGGGGATAAGTGGGTGAGTTGTCTTAGTACCAAAACCAGCCGCTGGGCAGTAGAATTCAAGGGCTGGAAAGTCTGTCCACACAGAACAGGAGGCTGAGGGAGGGGGCAATGCATCCTGGGATGCTGGAGGACTGCAACTTGAACAGTTCATCTGTGGGGATCAGTCACACATTAACTGAACATGAGCTGGGTAACACAGATTAGAGATACATCTGGCCTGGAGTGGTGTAAATTTGAGCTGCCTATAGTGTGCTTAAAACTAGTTTTGTGTGTTAACATGTGGACAATCTAGGAGTGAAGAACACCAAGAGCTGCCTAAGTTCAATGTGTAACATTGACCTAAGTATGGTAAAATAACATTGAAATATCATGGCTTTCATTCTTCCTTGAGGAAGGATGATCTAAAGGAAAATCCCATGTTTTGAAAGTAGAAATTTCTAATCTTTTCATTCCACAGTCAATTTTGTACTAATCTGTACTATTAAAACCAAAGTCCAAAACAATTAAACTGAAAATATTTGAGCTTGTGGGTTTTTCACCAGGTCATATTTCAAACAATAAAATTTAAGTCTATGCTGAAACACAGCTCCTTAAGAACAAATATGACCTCTCTCTCAATGAAATTAATCAGATTTGCTTAGTTTACCATGTAGGTATAATTGTTGCTAACTGTCACACTTGCAAAATAACTCTGATTCCTAAAAGTCAAGCTGTGCTGTTTCTGGTTCATATGTTACTTGTGATAAAGATTTTACTCAGAAAACAGCTATTTGTGGAGACAGGCTTGCATTAATCAGAAAACTACATTTAAAAAAATATTTCTGGATTTCATTTTCTGCATCCCTCTCTGCCATCCACTCATACTTAAAATGACTCACAGCAAAAATGTAATGCCTAATTTTCTACTTTGATCCCTTTTAAGGACTAGCAAATAGAGCTTATTTTAGCAACTTACATTTCAAAAGTTTTTAGCTTCTGAGGGGAGAAAAGATGATTCTCATTTACCCTAACTTATATTTTTATTCACATGAAGGTTTCTTTTTAGGACCAGGGGTCTTAAAGCACACATAATATGTTAAGGACCAGCTATGCATTTATATATATTATATCTTCCATGAGTAGTCAGCAAATGTTACAGTTTCTGTTATACCTATTGCCTGGTCAAAGCTTAGTTTTGGAGCCAGAGTTATGATGCCAAAAGGAAAGTATGAAGAATGGAAATAGGGTTTGTGAGGAGGGCTGGGCTCATTTATGCATTTTGCCTAAATTAGTCATAACAAGCATAACAGCATTGGATGAAGGAGGCAGAATCCTCCCTCCATTAAGAATGGGAATCCAAGACTGCTCCCCTCCCTTCACGTCATTAAGCTACAATCATGTTGCATTCTACTTGCCCTCCCTGTGGCCTTATGCTTTTCTTGCCTTTCTGCCCAGTGACCCAATCTACCAGAAAGAGTAGCCCGCGCCATAACCTTGTGCTAAAATACTTTCCTAGGAACCAGGATCTAGGACTGAGGACCTAGGAAATTCTATACCTGAGGCTGAGAGGGTATAGAGGCCAGATCTCCCACTTCCCACACAGGACCCTTAATTATCTTATTGGGGAAGAGATGACTGGTTCATTGCCATTTTTTATTCTTATGTCTAAGATGAAGGCAAGTTGTAAAAGCAGTATAAAATAATGTAGTAATATACATATAAAGCATATAGACATATGCATATAAAACAGTAATTACAGTGTGTCAGAGCAGACTCAATTTAACGAGTACGCTGGAGCATGGTAATTACCATGTTCCAGCCAGCCTCTGAATCTCCTGTATTAGTATCCCCATGTTTTAAATGGCAGTGGGGGTGCTTGAACTAAAGCTCGCTCTAATTAAAGTGCCCCCTACCCGCAAAGCATGTGTAAAAGTGCCCAGTAAAGCCTCACCTAGAGTTCTGTGCGTCTCAGGCTGTGGTCTTGAACCTGTGACTTTGGTTTGCCTGGTACATCCAGTTATCCTGGTTTACAAACTGCTCAGCAGAAGACTGATACAGATACATGTGGTCAAAACCCTCCATCTGGGCCTAGCCATACACTTACTCCCTACCATTGGAATAGCCAGCCATGATCAGCTGATTTTTCATCCCTTCCATTATAAACCCCTGACCTGGAAAAGGTTGTATCTGGGCAGCAAGGCTAAACCTTTTATCAAGGCAGCTGTGTCCTTGGCTTGTGCCTCTCCTGACTCTCCAATGGATTCTCTTGCTACCTGACCTGGCTTGCCCATAGGCCCTTTAGATCCCTAACTTGACCCTGGTTTGATCTCTTGTATATCTGACCCAGCTAGCTTTATGACCCGGTGCTCTGCCCAACCCACTGGATCTCTGATTCTGTTTACCAGACAGATCTGGATTCTGACTTCCTGGTTTCCCTACACTCATGATGCACACTCCCCTCAGATCTTTGTTACTTCTTTGGACCCTGGATGACCCACAGACCTGACCATCCACAGCCTGGAATAACAGTGTTCACTTCTGCAAGCCACACTTCAAGAACAAATTGGAAAGAGATTGGAAAGAGTCCAGTAGAGGGTAACAACAATGATTAGAGCAGTGATTCTCAAGCAGGCCATTGTGGAGTGCCTTAAGATCTTTCAAGGATCCCATGGGGTGTCACACAATGTTAACACTATATCATGCTAGGTCATGGCCAACCAGGTCTGAGGGTTCCTCGGGGCTTGAGGGCCTAACCAAGTTCGGAAGGAGTGAGCCTATTCTAGGAAAAAAACGGATCAGGAGCCAGGAGGTCAATCTGAGTACTAAGACTGGGAACAAGCCAAGTCAGGAAGCTGGAGGATCAGACAGAGTACAGAGGCAAGCTGAGTCAAGAAGTCAGGAGATCAAACACAGAAAAGACAGAGGCACTAGCTGGAAGGACCAGCAAGCAGCCTGGGTTCAGTTTGAGACTTGTTGCCATTACACTTTCAGTTCCCGTGTAGCTGGTTGTGGAGGTGCCCTGGGTCCACCAGAGATTGTTCCTGGCCAACATCACCTATATCAGGGACCTCCTGGATTATGCCAGGCAGGGGTGGGGAGATCTTTCAGTGCTGGTCTATGTGCCTTGCTGCTTACTTCTGAAAGTCAAAGCCTCCCCGATGGATACTGACCATGCCTACATTGAAGAGGACTTGTATGAGATGACTTGTGTGAACTCCCTAAAGGTAACCCCCCGCCTCCCCCAGCAGGCCCCATGGCACTCCCTACCACACCACCTCTGCAGGATGTGGGATACCAAAGTGGCCCACTTCCACACAGACCATCATTTCCAGCTCTATGTGTTCATGCTCCATATGATCTTTAATCCCATTCTCATGTCCCTCAGATACCAAATGTTGGGACACCCTCAGCTATGGTCAGGCTCTCTGGTGGACCACCCCATATTCTACCCTTTTCTCGTGAGCCAACAGGAATCTAAGCTGATAGCTCCTGCACAGAGTCATCTCCACAGGCACATATCTGACACACTTCATAGGCACCCCTGGCACTTGCTCTTTCTGACGGCAGAAGGGGACCCTGGTGCAAGCCTACCTTGACTGCACCAAGCTGGAGCGCTTCCATTGCTGGGGCCTTTCTTGCTGAGGTCTTGGCTATGCCTTTTCTCACATCTTTTTGTTTAAGCACTTACTGTCTGTGGCTCTATCAAGTCCTGAGACCTCTTGGTCAACCTTCTGGACAGGCTCACCATCTAGCTGCCCAGGGATCAGGGTCTGGCTGGGGGGACCCTCAGTGACTCTGGGGCTATCTTCTGATCCCTCATCTGCGCAAGTCTCTGGGCAGAGTTTCACTAGGCAGCATTTACTGGCTACTTGGACTCATTCAAAGGCCTATCGGTTCAATGTTCACCCTTGGAGCACTTGTAATTAACCTTTGATTCTTTGTTATGTTTTCAGTGGCCTCCTTGATTGAAGAAAGCTTGTCATTTCTTGGTAGGTGTAGGTCCACAGTTCCTCAGCACAAATAGGAACCCCTGTCCCTGTTTATATGGAGGGAGATGAAGGGTCAGTTGACCCTGATTGGCCATTCTGGTAGCAGGGAGTGGGCAGAGGGCTAGGCACTGATGGAGATTTCCAGCCAACCTTGTGGAGTATGACTGGTAACCTGGTGCATGACAGGCATGGATGAGCAGCTTCAGGCAGACAAAACCTCAGATTGAAGGCATCAGCATGATATGCTATGTGATGTGAAAAGGTGATTCAGAAAATAAATCCAGAGGTTTAAAATAGAAGTTTGTAGTGTTAAAAAACAATCTGAGACCTGTTAAGATCTTTCTGAGTTCTTACCAAAAGAAAAGCTGCTCTATTTTTTCCAAAATAATCTAAAAGCTAAGAGCTGGCACTTTTCAAAAGGTGCCTCAAATCTAATGAGGGGTGCTTGAGTCTAAAAAGGTTGAGAATAAAAGAATTACAGTGTTAGGAAGCATGGTTTATAAGGAAAGGCTGAAAAAACTAGGGTTTTTTAGTCTGGAGAAGAAAAGAATGAGTGGGGATTTGATAACAGTATTCTCATATCTGAAGGGTGATTAAAAAAAGATTGGAAATAGACATTTCTCTGTGACTATAGGGGACAAGATTAGGACCAATGGCCTCAAACTAGAGCTGAAGAAAATTAGTTTGGAAAATAGGACTATGAGGGTGGTCAAGCATTGGAACAGACTACCTAGGGAAGTTGTAGATTCTCCATTCTGGGAAATGTTCAAGAGAAAGTTAGACAGACATTAGTCCTGGGTGATTTAGAGAAGTAGTTAGCTATGTTAGTCTGAAATCAGGCAGAAGGCAGTCTATGCACTTTATAAACTAACTAAATGATATATAGAGATAGCACAAGCTTTCATGAGCTTGAGTTCACTTCATCAGATGCTGTAAAGGACAGTACAATGCAGTGTATAAATCATAGTGATTTGAATACAAAAGTTGGGAAAAGAGAAGGGAGAAGAAGAGGGGAAGATGGAGGGTGAAAGTGCTGAGAGAAGCAAACAGAGAACCCATAGGAAAAAAAAGTGGTCAAAAAGCTAATCCAGGTAATAGTATAAGAATCCATAGACCTTGTTTAAACCATATTTAACACAATCCAATTGGTGCAAAATTTGTTGTTGTAAAAGTTCCCATTTAAACTGGTTTTCATTTGATGCCTAAGAACAGTAATCCTGAGATTAGCAATGAAGTGTCCACAGAGGTTAAAGTGTTCTGACATAGACCTTGGTATCTTTCGTTATTTGATGTCAGATGGGCATTCATTCATTCTTATACAAAAAGTTTGCCCTGTCTGTCCAATGTAGACAGCAGACAGATAAGACAGACTCTCTTTCAGAATGAATAAACACTCAGTTGTCATCAAATGAAGAAAGATGGGCATTGTAAGAAAGCGATAATATATATGACATTGGTATAGTTCAGGGGTGGGCAAAATGCAGCCTGCAGGCCAGATTCAGCCCACAAAATGACTGGATGTGGCCCGCGGCTGCCCCTGTAGTCTTCCACATGGGGCTGAGCCCCACCTGCTCCTGCTGGAGAAGCCCATGACACTCCCATTGGTACCTGCAGGCCTGGGGCTCAGCCAACATGCAGATTCTGGTGGGGCTGTTCCCAGTGCAGCTCCAGCCAGCTGGATGCTGCTCCGCTTCTTTCCCCTCCACTGAAAGCCACCTGGCTGAAGCTCTACCCCCCACCC
This sequence comes from Gavialis gangeticus, assembly GCF_001723915.1. NCBI lineage: Eukaryota > Metazoa > Chordata > Crocodylia > Gavialidae > Gavialis > Gavialis gangeticus. The sequence continues at coordinate 27,272,527 of NW_017729027.1, read as the reverse complement.
CCCCCGGTCTGGAGCAGCACAACAGGGGCAAGAGTGGGATGAGGAGCCACTACTGGAGGCAAGGGAAGTGGATCAGCACCAGATCAGTTGCAGCCACACTGGGAACAGCCTCACCAGTAGCTGCGTGTGCTGGCTGGGGGCCAGGCTGGTGGGGCTGTTCTGCTCCCTTCACTGCCAGCTGTGGCTGCTGCCTTTTCTCCTGCCCCTGCCTCTGCTGTGCCACTCTGGGATGAGAGGGAGGTGGAGAGGAAGCTTCAGCTGGGTAGTTACTACCCAGTGCATGGAACTCCAGATCCAGCTCCCAGCCACCTTCCACCCGCAGGTAGCTGCTCATCATGCCAGCTGGGCAAAGCAGGTGGAAGGTAGCCAGGAGCTACAGCTGGAGTTCCCCATACTGGGCTGGAACCATGTGGCAACTGCTAACTGGATGAGGCTGTTGCACATGTCCCCTCCTTCCCCTGCCTCCCCTCACCCCTGGCTGGCTCCCAGGCAGCTCCCCCTGACACATGCATGCACACATGACCCCTCCACACCTCCCTTGCCTCATCCCCGCATAGGGCAGGGTGTGCAGGGAATGGATCATACTTGTCTTGCTCCTGAACACTGCTCCCCACCAACCTAAAGACCCTTAGCAATTTTTCATGAGTTGTTGGGGCAGGTGCTGACTCAGCCTGTAACAGCTCATCAAAACCTGCTATGTTGCCCTCAGACCCAAATAACTGCCCACCCCTGGTATAGTTAAATGCACCTTGGATGTTGTTCTCCTTCTTATTCAGTCTGGTAATGATGTAGTCTATATTAATGTTGGGGCACAGCAGGCATTTGGGTGCTTTGCAAAGCCAGGTACTTGGTGAGGATGGGAGTTAGTTAGTCCTTCGCTTGAGAGAAGCTTTTAAGGTAGATGAGTTGTCTGAAAGCTAGGACAAGTACTTGGACTAGCTCCCTTGTTGTGAAACCATAACAGTATAAACAAATAACTGTGTCATTTGGAGGCTGGTGATGGGGATATAGGGGACAGAGGAGCCTCCATTATAGGCCTGGCATCTTATCAGAGGCCATAGAGGCCTATTTGTCTGAGAAAGAGGTACTCTAACAAAGTAGCTTTCTGCTTCCTATGGGACAGAACTCTACTGAAATTTTCCATCAAATCATGACAGGTGAGTGTTCCAAAAGAGTGGAAGGTCTCCTATTGGGACACACTGCACAAGTCAAACCACAGAGAAGGGCTTGACTACAGAGCTTTAGGTTAACCACCAGAGGGTTGTCATTGTCCCTGGGTTGGTATTGTAGCAAGCTGTAGCAGGGTTGGAGGCTGGCTTTGTAGATTTGTGGCTACAAAGATTTTTGGGATTGTGGTTTAGTTAGGAATGATCTTCCTTAATGAGGAGTCTGGACTAGATGACCACATAACATCTCTTTCAGCCCTATGTATGATCTCATGATCTATTGTTTTCATTTTGAAGAGATGCACACTACTGTCCCCAATAAACATCAATCTGGCAATCCATGCCTTCTTTTAACAGACTACAGTTATTCTTCATTAGTTCCTGTACTTCAATAATATCCAAGCTGAATATATGATTTCTTCTGAAGCTACAACTCCCAAGTGTCTAAAAATGTTAGAAATGTTCACATTGAAGAACAATGTTAATGTTTTGTGAGAAAAGGATTAAAAAGCAGGAGAGAAATGCATCTGCTAATTTCTCTTCCTCTAAACACAGTTTAAATTAATCATCAAATATTGGGTAACAGGTTTTGAAGTTCCCATGGTAACTGGCATTATCAAAAACAATCTGTTATGAAATGTTTCCATAGCTTAAGACTTGGAAGCCTTCAGTTTGAGATGCTACTTATTCCAAATAATTCTTTGAAATACTGGCATTTTGAAGAAAAGTAATAAACCTGTGTCATAGGACTGAGCCAATGACAATGACATTAATTCAGCTAAAACTCTTAATGATCAGAGTTATAAAGCTTCAAGTTTTATGTGAAATTATGGCAGTTGACCCCTTGTCTATTTGAAGCACCTATACTTACTGGGTTACAGTACTCATGATACTACTTCCTTTCTTTTTATTTATGTTAAGTAAAGAAGATGCTAGTAGTGCTTAGTATTATAGGAAATGACATATCAGATTGGACCAGTACTATACTGTATAGCTGCTATGGATTCCTAACATTTTAGATATGGTAGGCAGGAACAGATTAATTTTGGAAGTTTACCTGAAAATTTCCTTAGATTTACAGAATTATATTTTTCTTTTTAATGATAGCATTCTCATTTTAATTTTAAGGGCAGCATAACTTTTATCTTAATTTATCTTGAGTTTTAGTGCCTGGAAAGCATTATTATTACTTTTGTTGTTTTATACATGTATAACCACTGACCCCCAAAACAAACACACAAACTAACAAAAAACACCTTGGTCAAAGTAGATAACACTTGCTTTCATATTTTATATTAAAAAATAAACCTAAAATAACCAACACACTATCAATTTTTTGTCCTTAATACAAGGTCAGGGGTAAAATGGAATTGTCAGAGTCACAATTAAAGTAGACTTGCAAATCTTGGTAACACTGACAAAAGGTTTTGTTTTGAAAGGGAATAAAATATACAAAAAATATGCTGTTATACAAACCATAGTAATAAATAATGGTTTAAATTGTTTAATAAAAGATCAATGCAATTACTTAATGGAAAATGTAAATATTATTTGCATTACTACTAGCACTATGCCAAAATGCTTGAAAGATTTCTTTTTTTTAAGTTATTAATATTTCACTAAGCAAATTGCATTTAATTTACTGGCCTCTACACTAATACAAGGAAAAATATTTTTTTTTCTTTCTTTTAATGTTCTGTTTCCTTTCACTTTAGAAAATATAATTAAATACATTATAACTCAATCAAATGCTTCATACAGTACATATACAGTCCACATAAATTTATGATACTCTATATAATGTTTGTTTGAATAAATTAGACATGTCTAAGGGCTTTTAAGCAAATATTACAATAAAATGTTTTAGGATCGCCCTTCAGCATCCTTGACACATCATCACTTCCCATTCTAACTAGCTATAATGATTATTGCATCATTACAGTACTATGCCATGTACAGTAAATTTGCACTCAGCATGGCACTTTAAATCATTAAAATGTTAAAATTTAGCAGATGCTAAACAATTTACATTTAAACCTTTGAGGCAATAAGTATTTCTGCATTATATTTCATATTCATTGGTGAGTGTGGTACCCATGGACTTCAAGGTAAAATAAATGTTGATTGCTTCTTTGTAAACACACCGCCTGCTCTGTGCAGTATATTTTTATGGTAAGTATATTTCAATAAAAGAATTGATTAAGTCTTTTAAACACAGGTTATCATGTCTGTGCAGCTGCTTGAAAGGAATAGGTAGCATCCTGTACATTTCTTTTTAAATAAAGACTACTTAAAAAAATAGTTATATTTTATTTTATTAAAACCCAAAATCTTAATAGTTCATAATCAAGGGTCTGTAGAGTGTATTTATGTGAGTAAATTTTACTCACACCAGTAATTCCACTGAATGGACCATTCAGATGACTAAGATTTATTCAATACATTAATGTCCTAATGACATCTTTCCTTAAAAAATGGATTGAATATTTTTATAAAACTGAGTTTTTAATACCATGGAAAATAGCCAGATGAATCTGTACTTCTTCAAAGTTGTACGAAAAAAATCAGATCTTAACTTTTTCTGACAAGCTGTAGGACTTCTATGCTGATGTAAAACTATTCAACTGCACTGCTGATCATAACATATCACTGCAGTAAAAGTTGTGTAGCCATATACTTTAATTTGAAATATTTCACTCTATTTGTGGTGCTTTATTTCTGGACAAGACAACCCTGGTTAGAAGTTATACAGTATCAGACTGTGGAATCAGACTGATAGTTAATATCAGCACTAAAGTACAGTTGAATAGAGGGTTATAGCAAGACAATCACAACTCCTTGAGATGACATCTAGAACCCTGTGTTAAGAAGTGTGCATGGGAGAATGAGTCCCTCAGATGAGGGATCCCAGATGTCTTTCCCCAATACCAGGAGAAGAAAAGGCTGAATTTCAGTCTTTATATACTTTCCCAGTAGTTAAAGCATCCATCCAAGAGGAAAGGATTCAGGTATAATTTTTTCCCTCAGCTTAAAAGGGGTAGAAACTCACATCTCTCACCTCCTTGCTACCAAAACTGTTTATGCAATATTCAGTGACCATTTAATGCAAATTAAAACAAGCGAAATATTGGAATCAGAACCCGGGGTCTCTCCTATTCCCAACCTGCAAAATACACTCCTTAGTGAACTATGAATCAGTCTCCATCTTGTGTATTCTCTTTCTGGCCCTCTGAACTTTACATTCCTTTCTACCCAGTGACCCATCTTCAACAGAAGACAGAGGTATGCCTTCATTTCTGCCTAGCCTATGGCCTGGTGGTTTCAGTACCATTTAGGAAAGTGGATGATGTAGATGAACCAACTCTTTTATTTCTCTTACACCCTCAGCCAGTAGGTTATTGGGCAGAGTGTAATTGAAGTTTTCTGCTGCTTTTCCTCAAGTCAATGCATCTGTCAATTAGGTAGATTGTTCCTTTCTGAACAAGCTGAACCCAATATTAAACAACTTCCTCTTGCATCCCCAGACATGGGAGTTTAGACACATAGCTGTGCCTATCATTTCCTATTGGTTGCCTGTAGGTATCTCTCTGCTCACTGTATACATTCTTTGGAAGTATATTTAATTAGTTTATAAGCTACATTTCTACTCTGTCTTCCACCAGACTTCAGATTAACATGGCTAACTACTTCTGTAAATGATCCCAGTCCACAATTTCTCTAGGTTTCCATTGAGAAAAAAGGTAGAAGGAAGGGCAGTGCAATCTTATAGACTAGCTTGGTCAGAAACTCATGAGTTTTTTTATAGGTGACAGCCTATTTGTCAGATACTATCAAAGAAATTTCAGAGAGCAAGGGTGAGAAACAGAAAATAATAAAGTCAAATAAATACAAAGTATGCGGTAAAAGGGACAAGAAGAGGGGATACTACTGAGAGATATGAAGGTGGTTTGAAAAGATCAAAATGGATAAATAAAGCAGTTAACACATTGAGGGACATCCTTCCTTGCTTATTGTGTCCTTGTGACAGGGTATTTAGCAAATTTCACAGAATTATTGGACTCTGACATGGCCACACCACGAGCTCATCTGCTATGGCCACCAGCTTGTGACCTGTGGGCTATCAACTGTGCACCTTAGCACCTGCACCACCCCAGTCCCTATTGAGGGACATAGTAGTTATAAAAGCTAGTGAAGGTAATGAGATAAGAATACAGACTCTTTTGAGACCATATTTAACACAAGCCTTGGGAGACAACCCTGTCCTGGATTACAGGCAGCGCCAACCTCAAATAACAATTCTCTAACAACAAAGTATATAACTCCTATTCTCACCAAGCCACCAGGCTTTGCTACAGACCCTAATGCCAGCTGTTCTCCACACCAAAAGAGACCACATTATCACTTGACCAAACAACATAGATATAATATCTGAGCTTCATTTACCTGCTTCTCTACCAATATCAGGTATTCTATCATCTATTTACAATGACCCTCTGCTCTCTATACTGAAAAGACAGAGCAATTCCTACATGAAAGAATGATTGAACACAAAGTCCTCTTTAACCTCCTTCCACATTCCAGTTGCTTTTCTTAAATAATAAATAAATAAAACCAATTTGCCTGGAAAACTATGATCAAGAAATAATGTATAGACTGTATTGTGTTAAGTATGGTTTCACCAGAGACTGGATTCTTATCCCATTACCTGGACTAGCTTTTGGAACATCTGTATCTATCAAATCCATTCATAGCACTTGACAAGGCAGACTAATCTATGAAAGCTCATGCTTCTCTGAATCAATTAGACTATAAAGTGTCACCCTGCCCCAACTTCAGACTACCATGGCCAACTACCTCTTTCTATTTATTGAGAGAACAAGACAGCTAAGTAGGACTGGATGACTCTCCTCACATAAGACATGTTTGTGGGATTAGCAGTCTTTTAGGCTTAGACTTCTAGAGGTGGAATAAGATCTGAGAGTTATTTTCTAGGTTTCAGTCAGGCTTAGCATGAAGCAGGTGCTGAATGGTCCTGACTGTGGAAGTTCTGGACATTCAAAGAAATGGCAGAGTATACCCTATCAGGGGCTCAATGTAGTGTTCAGCTCAGGGCTCCTACTTGTTACCATAAAACCATGTCAAATTTGCAATGGAACTCTGACCTACTTAGGGCCTTGTGCAACTGTGCAGCTTGAATTGATCCAGTGCTGTCCTTGATACAACTCTAGGTGTCTGAGGAAGTGAAAAGCAAGGTGTCTATGGCATGTAGACATCTACCCAGCTTGGCAGCTACTGAGCACTGCTTTTACAAATCAAACCTTTGGACCTAGGAATTTAAATTCTGCTTGACTTACACTTTAGGTACATTAGTCATTATTAGCTCTAAACCTTTTTTTCATTGTAAAAGTAGGTTCTAATATCTAGGGCTCTTTGGAAGCTATTTCAGAGTGTATAAATGGATGCTATATCCGCCTAAACAGTTATTTCATTACCATTATCTAACTCATTGCTTCATAAAGTATTTTGAAAGCCTGAGTGTGACAGGCACTATGTAAAACCAGATTTAATTCAATACTGCATCCTGCAGGTGATTACAAGTAATTACAGTAAGAATTCCTTTCTTTTTCTGCATTGTCAACTGGCATTACTATACTTTTATTTTGTTTTATTCTCTTTTACATTCATAAATCAAAGGGGTGAAAATGTTTTTTAATCTTACCTCTGTATTTTCAATACATGGCAGTAAGCATGTATAATTAAGTTCATGAGGTCTGTCCACACACAGTGTTCCTGAAGAGCAACTGATGTTGTAATACAAGCAGGCATCAATATCCAGTTCACAGTTTTCACCTTCATGTCCTAAACCACAAAGAGAAAACCAATATCTAATCACAGTTCTTTCACATATATTGACTTTTTTACCTATATTGTTATATAATGTTTCCTGAAAACATTTGAAATAAAGCAAAACAGGAGTATCTTTTCAAAAGGAAGGAAGGAAGAAGGACTTTGATTTTTAATTACTTTATTTAGGGGTTCAGGGTAAAAAAGTTGGCCCCTCCAGGATCCAGGTCCAATATACAAAGCAAAGACAAATAAATTACCATCAAACCAAGAGCACTGTGTCATTATATTCATAATATCACACCATGACAGACATCTTCGCTGTATTACACATCATGCCTAACATGCTGTTCTGTGGTCGGGACACTGGCCACACAGTCCTATAGACCAAACCCTCTATAAACAAATGATTCCTACCCAGCTCTCTCCAACCATGCACATGGCAACACTTTTAATTTTCCACACAAAGAAAAAAGCAAAAGGCAGCCTGGTGAGGGCCCAGGGCATGGCATGAGCTGGGAGTCATGGTCTGACACCAAGCCTTCCCGATCACCTAGACCTTTCATGACATCAGAGTGCATATTGAAGACAGCTGTCTTCCACGTGCCATGGTGCTTCCTCAAGGGTTCAGTGTGCCTCAAAGGCAGGCTCTGCCTGCTTGAGCATAGTATGTTTGAACTGCAGCAAGAGACGTGCCTACACCAGGAGGCCAAAAAGCTGCAGGGCATCATCTGAGATGGTCCCAACAAGGTGGCTGCAGCAGCTCTTGAGGACGGCCATCTTGGCCTGACCCAGTAGAAAGCTGGCCAGGCAGACGACACCCTGCTCAGCTGCCCAGCATGGGTAGCCTCTAAGAGGCTCCTGCCCAGCACCCACAGCAGTGCCTCAAGGGCAACAAAGAGTAACTGCAGGTGCGGACAGTCAAGGAAAGTGTGAAAGCTGTTCTCAACCCCCTGGGGCAGAAGGGGAAGGCCATTGAGGCAGCTGGGTCAAAGTGGGTGCCAGTGGCTAGGATCCCATGCAGGAACCACCATTGTAGGTCACCAGTTTTCTTGGTGGTTGGCGGCTTATGCAATGTGAACCAAGCCGGGCGGGCCAGTGGGGAATCTGGTGGCCCCAGGCACTATCGCCATGGTGTATTGGGGCAGCCCGCCAGTACCTTGGCATGGCAGACACGAACCACTCAGGCATATAGGCTTCTATAAGGCCCACTATGTCTGAAACAGGTAAGTGGCAAGCAGACACACAGGCTGGAAACTGAAGACATGTACCACACAGTTCCATAACATGAGATAAGGGACACCGCTTTGTTGGCCAGGTCACAATGCCCAGTTGCAGAGCTTTTGGAATTTCCTGTTCTGGTAGATGGAGCAAATTAGGAGAAACCAGTAAAAGCCCAAGTTAGGGTGTGTGCATGTGATGGGTTTGTGAAACAAAGGAATATGCGGACAGGACAGAACATAATATGACAACCACAGAGAAACCAATCAATGATACATGGAGATGAAAAGATATCAGGGGAGGAAAAGAATACAAAAGGAGGGATTTCAGAGCAGCAAAAGATCCCCGAGAGGGGAACCCAAGGTCACCATGGACAAAAGGCATACCACCAGCCCATTTTACCCACATCACTGGGAGGTGGGCCTTGGCTTTCAGCCTCCAAGATGCTGTTATCTGACATCTGAGACAGAATCTCACATACTGAGTGAAGCTCACATACTGACCAGACGTACCTTGACTCTGTGACTGGTAGATATAGAATTGTTTGCAGTATTATCTGCTACCAATGTGTATCAATAACATTTGCCTATTATCAAATGGAGAGGTCATGATCAGTCTGAAGGTTTGGGTCTGCTTGAAACAAGGTATCTAGGTCACAAATCCCATGCCAGCAGTTCCCCCTGCCACTTACTTTTAGCTTTGGCCTCTCTGGCCCAAACCTGGCCCAGCCTGTAGCCACTTCTAGTGCTTCTTCCTGGCTAGGATGGGGTGGGGCCAAGGCTGCTGCCACTGACTGCCCTTGAGTTAGAGCCAGAGTTTCCCCAAAGATTGAGGGGAGCAGGTAGTGGGAGGAACAGGGGGTAGAGGGACAGGTTGCAAGGAAAGCAGGCACCAGTGTGGGGACAGGCAGCAGCAAGTCAGGCACAGACATGAAGAGGCAAGGGGCTGGGGGGAGGTAGCACATGGCAGGAAGGCAGTAGCAGGTTGGTTAGCGAAATGCAGGGGAGAAAGGCATGGGGGAAACTGGCAGGGGTACAATTCATAGGAGGGCTGACATAAGCATAAAGGTAAAAACTTGCCAAGGGCAGGGGACAGGCAGCAGACCCAAGTGGCAGGGGAGGCAGGGGGCAAGTGGTAGAGGGTATGTGATACTGGGATAGGCACAGACTCATAGAGGCAAGAGGCAGGGTAGCAAGCAGAGAGAGAAAGGGTTGAGAAGCAAGGGCTGAGGTCTGGTCCCTTGCCCTCCTTCCACTGCTTTCCCCGCTGCAGCATTAGTGGTGAGAATACATTTAAGATGACCAATAAATAGATTCCCTACATGAAAAGCTTGGACCGCTAAACCAAGCAGCACCCACAAGTACAGCCCAGCCGAGATGGATGAGCAGAACATATACCCAGGTAAGCAACAGGGGCCAGGGCAATGCTGAGATTAGGGGGTCAGTGCACACATCCTCAGGAGGCCTCAAATGCCTCTACACAAATGCTCGTAG
>NW_017729027.1:27244007-27260056 GCF_001723915.1 Gavialis gangeticus | reverse complement strand
TGCTCAGGTCCCTTCTGACCCTACTAACTATGAAACTAGGAAAAATTATAACACATTTATAAATATTCATCTAGTTATTGATTGTTGTCTTAAATTTGAACTTGTCTTGGATTCAGGGAAATATAATAAAAGAATGTCTGAAGACATTAAAAGTTGTCTGCTAGTCATGAGGTACAATGTATCTAGAATGACTTACCCATTGGGCAGGTGCACTCATAATGGCTTATCAAATCAACGCAGGTTCCTCCATTTTTACATGGATTTGATCCACATGCATCAATTTCCATCTCACAGAATTCTCCTGGATAAAAATTCAAAAACATTATTTCCCTCTCAGAGTTAGACATGAAAATGATATTTTAAATAAATCAAGCTTAAAACTGGGACCTACTATTTACATAATAAAACCTTTAAACCCTGTGGAAAACTGGATGAACACTAAGGAATCCTGCTTTTAATGGTCAAAGATATATGGTTTAGTTTGAGCAGCCAAAGCCTCTACAGATAGACCACCATGAAACCAAGTGGAATTCAGAGAAGCCGCAAAGGCAGCCTGCACAGGTGATGGTCTGTGGGGAAGGAAGAAGGAGCAGGGCAGGATGGTCCTTGGCACATACCTCTGAGGGCTCCCAAGGCTTCCAGAGACTGCTGAGTACAGCTGAGCATGCAGGACAGTCCTGTCTACTTGGCCACTATGGGGAACTCCCAGGTACAGTAACCCCTTTTCTGCTCTGAGTCTCCAAGAGAGGCCCTGGCTGTGGTCTCTCTCATTAGTTGCAAGTATGTCAGTTTCTCTACCCCCAAACTGCCATGGATTCCTACTGCTCACCCATAAACCCATGGACCCAGGAGTGGCAGTGTATCTTTACTGTTGCCCTGCACAACAATGGAAAGATCCTGTAGGACATTGTATACACCCATCTGAAGATGATATGGCAGATATTTTCACTAAGAGACATCTTCCTGCCTAGGATCACTTACTGCACCCTGAAGCCACCAAGTATCATGGAATCAGCTGACTACTTCCACCTGGCTGACAAAGACCATCCTGGACGCCATTGGCTCTAGGATGCTGTGGAGCAGCTCCAGTCTGTCAAGAGGTAGTTTGGAGCCTGCAAGCCCAGCAGTGACTGGCAAGAGCAAAATGTTCTGTGTATATGGCATGATAAGCAGTGGCTGCTTAACTTTTATGTGCTGGGCTGCTTCATCACCATTGTCGACAAACTGGCCCCCCACATCAAGCAGCAGAATATTGGCATAAATCCACTTATGGCTCTGAAGAAACACACCATAGCCATCTAGAAGCTCAGCCACTCCCAACTGCCTCTGCTCCATTGCCAACCAGTGTAGTATGAGGAAATCCACAGCCATAGTGGCTGTCTAGGTGTGGAGGGTCATCCAGAATGTGATAGCTAACTCTTCATCCATCTCATAAACCCACAGGAGGTCATCACTGGGTTAAGCCAGTGGGCTTCCCCAAATACATGGGGGCTATTGATCTGTTGACACATGGATACTTTCCCATTCCCATTCTCTAGGTACCCTAAAGCACTTTGGAGTTCATCAGCCACAAGGGCTTCTTCTCTATCATGCTGCAAAGCATCATCAGCTACTATGGGTGCTTCAGTCATAGCTTTTCTGGATAGGTGGGTAGTGGCCATGATGCCAGGGTCTTCTGCAACTCCACCCTCCCCCAGATGGTAGATGATAGTTACTACCCCCCTGCGACTCCTAGCATTTAGGTCAGTACAATCATCATCCCACCCATTATGATCATGGACCTGGCCTACCCTCTCCTCCCTTTGCTCACGAATCCCTACTCAGAATCTGCGCCATAAGAAAGAACACTTCAACTACTACTTAAACAGATGTTGGATGATGGTCAAATGTTCCTTCCATCACCCCAAGGAGTGCTGGAGGGATATGAATCTACACCTCAACACAGCCAGAGTACTTCCCACATTTCGGTTCCACTGCCTTTGTCCTGAACAACTTATTCAAGGACAAGTGGGAAGCCTTCTGTAAGGCCTAGGTAGAGAAGGTATGGTACACTGACCATATGTGATGTACCGAAGAAGTGTGGTGTTCAGGGAAGACTACTGGCCATGGGGTCCCTCTCTATCTGTCCTCTGCTACCATTACAGATGGTCCCACAAAAGATGTGTGATTCCTGGAAGGGTAACATGCTTCGATAATATGGAAGTATATGTCTGGAGATACCTCTTAATGTGAAAATCAAGCTCAAGTGTCATCTCTGGTTCTGACACAAAACTTGATACCCTAGAATTCTTTGTCTATTGTGGTGATTATTAATACAGAACTCATCTTCTATGGACCCAGATGAGCAAATTTTCCACCCACCTAAGACTCCCTGAGTACAGCCCTGCTATCTATTGCCTTCAGTAGCAATGCTTGGTTCTGATGCTTACAAGTAACGGGCAATGGAAAAGGATCTGTCCAGTCCTGGGCTTGATTCCCCTACTCCCAACATGCCATGAGTTCCATATAGTCTATGCCACTGGTAAAGTGCTCAGTGGGGTGTGCTGGAAAGGATGGGTTGGTATGTGTTCACCCAGAGAATGCAGGAGGGGAGTTTTCCATGAAGTGATGACTTCTGCTGTGAAACTTGAAGCTGCTTCAGTCATGCACTGCCGTTCAATCAGGATTGGACCATGTACAAGTAATTAGCTTACTTGACTAGAAAAACAGACAAAGACCAGAAGTGCTGATACTGCTTAATTCAGTTAAATGTTCTGAGATAAGGAATCCTGCATGCCCTGGGTTATCCTTAGGTTATCTTGATATCTTGGCCTGTGCATAGATAGTTTGTTTAAGTAAACTTCCTAAATTTCTGTGTAATTTACTATTGTTTTGTTTCTCCAAGGTGTATTTTTTATCTCCTTCTCTGTCTTAAGTATAAATACGCTTGTAACCTTAGAGAGTGCGAGAAATCCTTTGAAACAGACAAGTGCGTGATTCCCCTTGCTGTATGGAATTCTCCCTGTGATCACAGTATAGCCCTAAATAAAGAAAAGCTGGCTCTGTCAGTTTTGATTCAACCACAATGCGAAGTTTGATTTCTTCCACAACCAGTCAAGTGCCTTCTGCAAACCCATCTGGGACCTTGGCCTGGGAAAAATCCTTACTCCAACAACAGCCAACTGTGCTTGTTGTTTTTTTTTTACAGGACTCCTACTTTTCCAATAGTGGCCAGTGCCCATATTGGTATACCAGGAGCAGGTCTGTGCACTTGGTTTCAGGCCTCCACACTGGCACTGGGAGTGGGAGTAATCTATCTTTGGATCCCTGTGCTGGGACCAGAAGGACTGACGGATGGTCTCTGAAATAGTGGCAGTTCCTCTAAGGCAGCATTTTTCAACCTGTGGGTCGCAACCCAAAAACTGGTTTGCAAGAATGTATGAAAGGATCTCAAGCAAACTTTACAAATGGATCAATGAACTAAAACTGGATTCTCCTTTAAAAGAGAAAATGTGGGAAATCATGTGTTTGCCCTTGAAGGCTGTCAGAGTTACAGCCTGTAAGGGATTGCTTGAGTCCCCACATGCTCCCACACACTCACCCCCTACCCCACACACTGCAGGGCTGGGGGCTGGTGGCTGAGGGCAGGGGGTAGTGTGTTGGGAGTGAGCGGCACTGGGTCCGGATTAGCCATCAATATTTACAAATGGGCCCTGGTACAAAAAAGGTTGTGAACCACTGCTCTAAGGAGCTCTTGGAGTCGAGGGATCAGAACACCCTTGGCTCTGACATGGGAAATTGTGTCTCCAGGCATGCTGGTTCCCCCAGACACAGCTGAGGTCCTCTGGGGATGAGGTGCTCATCCTGGGGAAACTGTGATGTGGGGGGCACACCACCGAGGTCCAGATCCTGCATTTCAATGACCATGAGTCTGGATCTATCCCAGCTCCACCTGTGCTCTCAGTTCCTTTGCATACCTGTGAAGTAATACCAGCATCCATGCTTTCTCTATGTCCCTGGGGAGTTGCTACTGGTCACTCAATCCTACTGTCATCCTAAGGCCATCCTGCGCCATCTACCGTTGTGGCTTTTTCCCACCAGGTTGCATACCTAGCATTTTTACAACACTGAACTCAATTCTATCAGTCTAAATGTAACATCTGTACACACCCTAGGAGGATGTGTCCATACAGATCCACATCCTAGATTTTCTATTTGCAAGCCATATTTTTATGATTATGTGATTTTTGTGTTAAGATCCATTTAACACAAAACAAGAAGAAGAATTTGCAATCCTCTGAGCTACCCATTAATGCCATTTTGTGAGTTGTTTATATGTTTATTTAGCTGAATTGATTTATTTAAATCATCATTAAATAATAGCTGCACTTACAAGTTATCATGTTAAAAATACTTAGACATGAGTACACCATTAGCATTGGTTCCAGGGTCTGATCAACAGCAAAACTATCTCCTGTGCTTCCAGTCATGGAATTTGTCATAATGCAAATACAAATTGTAACTCACTGTTACAGGAATGTTAAAGTTTATTTTCTATAAGTTATTTATTGAATCATAATGAAAGGAAAACATATTAAAATATTGAAAAAATCCATCTCATTGCAATTTGTTTCTGCAAATTCCAGTATTTCTCTTAGGATGCATACCACTGTATTTTCTCACATATAATGCTCACTATTTTCCCCATCAGCCCGCTCCCCAGTTGGGATGCATGTATTAAGCAGGGAAGATGATTTTCTCCTTGAGATAAATCACTCTGCTTCGATCCCTGCTCCACAGTGCAGTGGCTTTTGCATTACTATTCAGGCAGTTTCATAGTTTCTAGGGTCAGAAGGGACCTGAGTAGATCATCTAGTCCGACCCCCTGCCATGACAGGAAAGAGTACTGGGGTCAAACGACCCCAGCAAGGTGTACATCTAGCCTCCTCTTAAAGACCCCCAGCGTAGGAACCAGCACCACTTCTCTTGGAAGTTGGTTCCAGATCCTAGCCGCCCTGACTGTGAAGTAGTGCCTCCTGATATCTACTCTAAATCTACCCTCTGCCAGCTTGTGACCATTATTCCTGGTCACTTCTGGCAATGCTCAGGGGAACAGGGGCTTCCCCAGTGCCTACCAGTCCCCTCTGACTAGTTTGTAACAGGTCACTAGATCCCCCCTCAGCCTTCTCATCTGGAGGCTGAACAGGTTCAGGTCTCGTAACCTCTCCTCGTAAGGCCTGCCCTGCTGCCCCCTGATCATGTGAGTGGCCCTCCTCTGGACCCTCTCCATGTTGTCCACATCCCTCCTGAAGTGCGGCACCCAGAACTGGATGCAGTACTCCAGCTGCGGCTTGACCATTGCCGCATAGAGGGGGAGGATCACCTCCTTGGACCTGCTCGAGATGCATCTGTGGATGTATGACAAGGTACAGTTGGCCTTCCTGACTGCATCCCCACACTGCCAACCCACGTTCATCTTGGCATCAATGATGACTCCAAGATCCTTTTCCGTCTCTGTACTGACAAGAAGGGTGTTCCCCAACCTGTAGGTATGGTGCCAGTTGTTCCTCCCCAGGTGCATCACTTTGCACTTGTCAGTGTTGAATCCCATCCTATTCTCATCCGCCCACCCCTTGTAACCTGTCTAGGTCCCATTGCAGCCTATCCTCCCTTCTAGCATGCCCACATCCCCCCACATCTTCGTGTCATCAGGAAATTTGAACAGGGTTCTTTGAGGGATTTAATGTTCTTAATTGCTAATTATTTTTCATTTCAAAGGTGTTAATAATCATCTCTACTTTTTAATAGTCTCACTATTCTACTAGTCAAGCTAACCTGTCTTCAGTTTTGATGTCTTCTAGCTCCTCCTGGTCTCTCTACTTCTATTTTACAGCCCTGAAGACTTTTTAACTCCTTTTAAAATACAGATCCACCCATGGAGGCTAGTCCTCAATAGCAGCTAGATTATAATTTGTTAAGCAGGAGAGGGAGATGGAGTCAACTGAATATTAGGCTGTGTCCCTGCTCTATGCAGCCATAACTCTGGACAAATCTTTTTTCTTTATTTTGCCTTTCAAAAATAAGATGTGTATTATATTCTGGGGCATGCTGTATGCAAGAAAATATGGTACCCGCTTAGCTCCTAATCATTATGCTATAATTCTGTCTCTTCAGAATCAAGGATAGCATGAGAATGATAAAGTTTTTCCTTTAAATAATATTGAAATATTCTATTTTTTCATGTTTATTTAAAATTAAAAACTGAATTATACAACCATAAACCAAAGGTTTGATTTTCAGCTCTGTATAAATAAGTTGTAATTTTCTATGAAAGTAGAAACATACTGTAAAATTACAGTCAAATACCTAATTTTCCATCAAAAATGTTCTAATCAATACTTCTTGATTAGGACTCCTTAACATATTCATTTGAATGGGAAAATGTATTCACTCTGGCCACAGGGAGTAATTTCATTTTTATGGATGAGTAAAATAATAGTTTTTCTTTCTTTCTTCAAATATAGACAAGTACATTTTTGTACCTAGGCTAGTAAATGTTTATGTCAAATTGCAAGGCTGATATAAAGGGACCGGGGAGAAAATAAATGGCTGAATGAGAGGAAACATATAGGAGCTATACTTGGCTATATTGCTAGAAAGAGATATATTTACTTTATTTCCTTAAAGGCTTACTCTGCACAATAGGTAGTTATATACTTTTAAAAAATGAGAGAGTTAATCAGAAAGATATGTAGTGAAACAAAACACATCTGCATTCAGGTGAAAAACTGAACAAATTCCAAAACTAAAATGATGATATTTTTATATCATCTATCCATGAGGTGAACTCACTGCTCTGAATAATGCATTGACTGTGCTATAGTATGTGTCATTACTCTCTACTGTAAAGGAATCTACACTGAACATTCAGAATGCCTGATTTATTCAAGGGCCAGTGACCAGAGTTCATAACATTTTATGCTTTTTGAAATAAAATAATGACTTTTCCTAAAATTTTCATGAAAAGATTTAGACTCTTCAAGGTTGCTTTAGTTTTTTATGTAAACAAAAATTCAGAATTTTTACTGCAAAATTCTTAATTTCCCTTTTACATATTTATTCTTTTTTTTTTTACTTGATGCTATGCTATAAATGTTATCCAGGTTATTGTGGGGTATTCCTTTTTCCCCTCCTCTGTCTAGTTCCATTTTGGAAAAGTTACAGATAAGCAACAGGAAAAATAAAGCAAATTGTCACTCTATAGCTTCTTAAATGTTGAAGTTTGGCAGGGGAGGGAGAATCAGAGTAGTAAAATGAAAAAATGAAAAACAAGAAAAATGCAAAAGATGAATAAAATGGACATATTGTGGGAAAGAGATATCAGTCTGTAATGCATTTTTTTGTGAAGGTGTGTTGTAAAAGAAGTGAAAAAAATGAAAATTTGTTCCATTTCGATGATTACCAAAATATTTTAATACACCATTAAAAATAGCAGTGCCTTGGAAATTTATTTTGTATCTTCTGGCCAATTCTCCTTTTGACTAGATTATTATTACCAAGCACACTGAGAAGAGAAGCTAACAATCTGTGAAAGCTAGGGGGAAAAAATCTCCAAGTCTCTTTTTAAGCAGATTATTTGAGTGTCCATTTGTGTTCAGCTTACTGATAAGCACATGTTTAAGTCCTGAAGTAGTTTGCTGAACTCTGATGAACTGTTGAAGCACAACCCGGGGTTTTAGGTTTTATAGGTTCTGTAAGAGTGGGGAAGAATTACAGTCCTGATTCTGTGATTTGCTGGATGAACTATTTGCATTTAACAAGCAGATACTTGTGCCTGTGAAAGCTGCATTTCAAATAGTGAGGATCTGCCAGCACACAACAAGGGCCTTTTATATTACTTCTGTCCTTCTGGCTCTTACCATACATTTGCTACTATATTACCCAAATAATTGAAGTGCTAAAATGTCTATCTGTGTACTATACAGTATTATAATGTGTGGAAATCAAATCACATAAGAAATAGCTACAAGATTATAGTTATACACACAGGGTGTGTCTACACTAGATGCTAACTGCAGAGTAGCCTAATAATACTGCACAGTAGTGTGCTGAGCAAAAAATGGACTAATACAGTACCACACAATAACATTAGGCTACTGCACAGTTAGTGTCCGAAGAAATGCAGGCACCAGCACCACTGCTCAGTAGCACAAGTTACTGTGCATAGATATAGTACTTATCTAAGTACTAAACTTAATGTGTAGTAACTATGGTACATTAATGAACATGTAGATGCACCCAGTCCCACACAATTTATAATAAACTATCCCGTTTATACCCATTAATCATTATTATTACAGTACCTTGATTAAAATGTGGACAGTCTGAATGTATAAAAATCATCATATATTCACTTTCTTTTGACAATAGTGGATGCATCTACATGTGTCATTAAGGTACCATTATAAGCTCCAGCACAGTTTGTGCCAGAGTTTATCATGGCACCTTAACGGCACATCTACATGCTCAAACTGCTGTGGTCCAGGGCTTACATGCAGATACTGCACCCAGGACTGCAGCAGTTCAAGCTAGGACAAAATAGCCCTGGGCTGGCAGAAGCCCAGGGGGTAAGCCCCAGGCTCCGGGAGGTAACATTGAGCAGTAATGGGGCTGGCTGGGACATGAATAGCTGGCTGGAGTCCTGTGGCTAGGTGGCAGGCAGGGGTCTGGTTCCCTGCTGCCTGGGTTGACTGTGTGCCATGTATGCCTAAATCAGCATTTACACTTGTGTCTAAGCACAGTTATTTTCACCTCCGTAAGATACTACTTTCCCTGACAGTACTATCTTACAGCAGCAAAAATTAATTTGCTGTGGTCTAAAAGCATCCGATGTGTTGGCTGTGATGCTTTACACCACAGCAAATTAGTGTACTGCACAGTAAAGTGCGCATATAAATAAACCCAGGGAGTAGCAATCTAACCACACCTTCTCTGAGCAGATCCAAAATCCATCCTTGGAGGTTTTTAAGGCCAGGCTTGACAAAGCCATGGCTGGAATGATCTAGCTGGGGATGGTCCACCTCTGAGCAGGGAGTTGGGCTAGATGAACTCCTGAGGTACCTTCCAACCCCAACTTTCTATGATGATAAATGCTTTCCAGCATGGGGAATGTGTGCTATGCTGGGTTGTAATACCAGAATTATTAACAGTGGCTATACTGGGGGGCAGAGAGTTAATGGTATGCACTACATAGGTATTTCCACTGAAAAACTAATTTTATATGACCAAGGAAATTGATGTGTTAGGTTTTCTTCTAATAGAAGTTTTTACTCTTTCCATTTAAAATTAATCATACAAAAGGCAAGTCATAGTTAATACTAGCTGTCCTCATACTCCTATAATAAATTCTTTGAGAAGGTTCTACATGGATATTCATAAGGGGGAAATTCAGAATATTTTCTGTTCCTGGTTAACTTTATGAATAAATATTAGTACAATCAAACCTGCTTAAAGAATTGCTTTTTGGTACAGATCTGGAATCCTTAAATGGATGATTCCTTTAAGCAAACTTTACAACTTTTTACTACCACACTGAGGTCAAGACAAACTAGCAACTCCAAACTATTATAAAATTTATTAGGATCTGAATACTGCTGCGAAATGCATAATTTATGGTATTAAGATCTGATTAAGTGTTAAATGCATGTCAGGAGAGATCGCCACAGTAATCCACTTAGCTTTTAATGCCTAATTATCACTTCATAGTGGAGTGAAGGCTGAATAATTGAGAACTGAAATGCTTAAAGAACTTAAACAGGTTTTTTGTATGCAACTAAGGGAGCTATTCCTCCATCAGGAATAAGTTTAACAAGTACAGTGAACAAAGGGGAACAGAATAAGTCAGAAGAAGTAATAAAACTGGGGGAATAATAAGTGGTTAAACAGTTTTCTGCTATATCAGTTACACAATTAGGTGACCCATTGTAGTGTCTGGTGCTACTAATAAACCAAGCAACATAAAATACTTTTAAATAAATAAGTAAATAAACCACAAGGAGTCACCTATTCACATTTTTAGAAAAAGTATGGCGCTAGCCCAAGACTGTGAAGAGATGGGAGAAAATGGAAAGAATAAGACAGATACAGATTATAGTAACAAATTTACCAAGATTAAAAAAGGAACTAGCTATTTATATATATTAAAAGACTATCAAAGCATAATTAACATTGGAAGAATTATGGAAAGTATATGAATCTTATAGAGGAGCATTTAAGCAAATAACTGATAATTAAATTAAGGAGGTGATATAATACTGGGAACATACTCCGTCTTTGCTTATTATGAAGTTTTGTTTTATTTTCCCCAATTTTTGTTAAGTATCTAGAGTACTGGCTACTCCAAGAGACTGGATGGAAAAACAGTTCTCAGGTCTGATCTATTACAATGATTCTTATATTGCAATATTTAGTACATTTTATTAAGTCTCATTCAGAAATGAGCCAAAATTACTCATTGTCAATCTTCCTACAGCTTATTGATAATGGGAAAGAGGAGGGTAAAAGCACCACTTCTCTTAGATAACTTAGAAGATTTTGCTGTTTTTCACCCCATAATTATGGCACACAAAAGTGTGCAAACTCTGTGCCAACACATCATTTTTCTCCTTAACATTCTCTTTCTGTTCCTGTCCTCTTTATCATCAGTCTTTTTGTATTTCCTATTTAAATTCAATTTTCTACGTTCAAAGTTAAGGAATTATTTCTTTGAAAGAATCCAATATTGAGGAAAAGTTGTTTATTGTTAGAAGGTAAGAATGAAATGTGCAGATTGCACAGGTAAACAACACTGGCAATCATACAGCACTGGAGTTATAGAAATGAGATGAAATTTAACAGTATAACATGCAAGTTCATATAGTATGGAATAACAAGGATAATTTCTGCTGTAAGGGAATTACCTGGAAGGGAAAGACCTGGTTATGTAAGTTTGTCATGTAAACTGATCACACAGTAACTATGAGCCACCAAGGTGATACCTTATGTGGCTATGAAAAAGTCAGACATAATCAGGTACAGTACTTGCAGTAAAGATGGGGAAGAATTAATGCCATTCTATATGGTGCTGGTGACACTTCATCTGGATACTATATACATTTCTGGGTACTATGTTCAGGAAAGATTAATTCAAACTAAAAGAAATATACAAAAGAGTACTAAGAAGAGGAGAAGAAAGGAGAGCCTATTTTATGGGTGGGGAATAAAAATGACTGATTTATTTAAGTATTAACATGAAGACCAAGAGGATATAATTGTTGCATAGAAATAAATCATGCTGGTAAATTCCAAAGAAGGAAAACAACCATTTAAGCTAAAGAACAGTGCTGTCAAAAGCACAACTTGGAACAAATTAGCCACAGATTTAAGCTGGAAATTAAAAAGAAAGTTCCTTGTGTTAGAGAAGTGAGGTTCTAGAAGCGGCTCCCAATAGGCAGAGAAAAGGCAAAATCTCTAGCTAGTTTTAAAATGGAACTTGCTCAGTTTATGAAAGGGATTATATGACATAGTTGGCTGTGGCAGCAGAAAACCAAACTTGATGATCCAAGAGTTTCTTTCTAATTCTGTGTTCTGATGGAACTTCCCAAAAGGGGGACTCAGTTTTAAGTAGGAAGAATGTGGAACTTACTTAAAAATCTTTGTAGCTAAAAACAGGGAGACATAATTGTATTTCTTAGGTTTCAGTGGGGGCATCTACACATGCTCTTTACTGCATAGTTGACTAACAGGCTCCAGAGTAAAGCATCATCGTCTATACATGTGGCGCTATTAGGCCTCAGTAAGCTAATTAACTTCACTGTAGGATAGTGCTGTCCACGACAGGTACCATATTTGATGGTATATAGGTCAACACGGTGTATAGGTAAACCCCTGGTTTTCCGATTTGAAAGGTAAGGATTTTCATAGGCAGGGTGTATAAGCTGGTGTTAAGCCTGGCACTGCTTGCAGGGGAAAGGGAGAAGGACAGGGATAGGGCTAGGCTCAGTGCTCGGCTGGCATGCCCCTATCCCCTGCGAGTGGCACTGCCTGGGCCACACCATTGCCATTCTCAAAGGATAGGGCCACACAAGCTGCCGGCCCCATCCCTATCCCCTGTGAGTGGGGACAGGCTTGCAGGAGATGAAGCCACACCACCTGAGTGCTAAGCCTGGCCCTATCTGTTGTAAGTGGTGCTGCTGAACACTGAGTCTGGTGCCGCTTGCAGGAAACAGGGCTGGGCTCAGTGCTTGGGTAGCATGGCCACATTCCCAGGAAGCCCAGCGCTGCTTGCAGGGGACAGGGACAGTGACAGGGACGGGACTGGGCTCAGTGATGAGCTGGCACTGCTTCATCCCCTGTGAGTGGCGCTGAACTCAGAGCTCGGCTGCTGCAGCCCCATGCCTTGGTGCTAGTGTGGCTCAGGCAGTCCTACTCGCGAGGGATTGGGCTGGGTCAGCCAAGCACTGAGCCCAGCTGAGCTGAGACCCATGCCTGATTTTTTGAGGAAGCATGATGTATAAGTTGAGTTAGATTTTTAGGACCCCAAAATTGTGCTTCAAAACCTGACTTATTCACTGTGAAATATGGTACTATCTTATGGTGGAGTTATTTAGTGCACCGAAATGTATGTGTAGCCAGTGACTGAGGCTGGCTAAGGCATGAGGGTGCTACAGTGCAGGGCTGACTGCTGCACCCACTTCCATGCGCACTGGGATTCAAAACTGCTGGATCAAACCCATCCTGTCATAGAATACATTTCTGGTTTTGTATATAGCCCATTAATTGTGTTTATTACATGACCTTTATAACATGCCTGCTGCAATTGTGACACTGTTAACACCTTTTTTTATTCAAGCCCCATATAAATGTCATGTGTTTCACTATAAATTATATAGCATAGTATACCTATACACTGAGTTCATTGGATATTTTACACTCCCAAACATACAAGGCAGCAAGCAACAATAGATGGTAAATCAAGCAGTTTGTCAAACCAACAAACATCTTTTTTAGCTTTAATAATAGAATACCCAGACTTCTGGAACATCATTCATTTTAATTTGTGGAATGAAAGCTATTTTCTCAAGTTATGGTATTGCTTTCACACCTCAAGACTTCGGTTTTTGTGCTTTTATTCTATAGTAATCACATGTCACATTACATTAGATTAAAATAAATACATAAAAAGCCATTACTTTTTGCCCATCTAAGCCAAGAAACTAGCAGCTTAGTTATACGTTGTCTCTTTCAAAGAAGATCAGTTCCCTGGAGAATGAAAGAAGCAGACTGTATGAAACTTGCTTTGAAACCAAACCCACAGGTGAAAGATCGCTGAACCTCATTACCACAGAACAAGACATACAGCTGGTTAACCAACATCATTAACATCCAGCAACCTAGACACCTGTACGTAAAGCATTATTAATTCAGATAAGATTTGCCCATGTGTGCATGTAATGCAGAACTTTGTTTCAGTTTCAACGATTGCTATTCATGTCATATTAAGGGTTTAATATAACTGTTAACAAAACAAGCTGGAAATGTGTTGTATAAGCAATCCAATCCCATAACCCACAAAATATTAATGAAGTAGTAAATGACTGCTAGCTGTGGTCCTAAAGAATATCACTCACTAGGCTAGCAACCATCTAAGTAAAATTTTCCTGGAGAGCACTTTATCTTCAGTTTATTAAAAAATATTAAATATCACCTTTTCTGGAAACTGCTTCATTCAGTCAATATTTTGTAGGGGGAAATATACACCATTATTTTCATAATTCCCCAGCTAGTATGCTTAATGAAAATATGACTGATATAAAAGTCTCCCTTCCAGCAATTATGCTAGCATCCATCCAATAGTTATTTCTAAATGTTCTTTCATTCTTCATAAAGTAATCCCTAGTCACTAAACTCAGGGCACAGGAAGTTCAGTTCTAAGGTTTCCATCTGTACTGCTCTTTCAGTTGCTTCTACCAGTTGGATTCTCTTTGTAATTTCTTTTGTCCTCCTCAGTGATTTTTACCATACAAAATTAATACAATCAAGCAACTAAAAAGAGGGACAGCTATCATATTATGAAATCTGTAAAAGTAGCAAAACAATTATTGTAAACTGCTATTATTGTGACTGCTGTTCTTTAGCAATTGAGCTGTTTTTTATTATTTTTATGGTTGATGTCTCCTCTTAATTATTTCTTAGAAATTTTTGCAAAATGTTTTGCACAACTCAACTATGCTGACTCTTTCCTTAATATATTTTAACTTTTTATGCCTTTTAAATTGTTCCAAAAAATAATCTAATTTTTTGACTATGGGATGGATTCTAGCAGGTAATCCCAAGGGAAATGTAACACTAATGATTTGCTAATGATGGGATTAATACTGATTAGGTTCTAAATTAGAGGGATAAACTCTTGTTATCTCCCTGATACACAAGAATTTCCAAATGTCATAGATAACTGTTCTGGAATCGGAACCCACTGCTTGCTAAATTCTCATTGGCTAATAGAAGAGATACAATCTCCTAGTAATATAATATACAAACATCTAAATTTCAGCAAAATCGTAATTCCCTGAAAATAAACATTAGTGTGTCTATTCCTAATCTATAACTTCAAAGTATCTTTGCTTCACCCAGGACACTGATTAAAATCAGACTTTCATTGATTACATTGAACTTGGATCAGGGCCCTTTTGTCTATTCTTACATGAATTATAAAGTACTCTCAAGTGCCAATTTCACCTTCATACAGTTTATAGTCAAATAAATTATTCAGTCTCCTAAAAAGGTGTCCTGTAAAATGCTGCTGTTAGCAGCTAGCAACTAGGCCATGTTTTTTTTAAACAACAAAGCCTCTCACCTAAGTCACTTTCAAATGCACATTTTAAAATATGTGTGTGGCCTGCTTTAGTAACTTGGCTCTTCATGCAGTTGTGGGTCCTGGAAAGTACAGTTTAGCCTTATACAACTTATTCTGGTGAGCTGATCTTGAAGATTCAGCAGTTCTTCAAATCAGTATTTTTTTTCTTTTTTCATCTCTCTCATGTTGTGTTATGTCATGTTGTGTTATATTGTAGAATCAGAATCACAGAAAATTAGGCTTGGGATGGACCTGAGGAGGTCATCTACTCCAACCCCCTGCTCAAAGCAAGATCATCCCCAACTAGATCATCCAGGCACAGTTGTGTTGTGTCATATCTTAAAACAGTTCACACAGTTTCATCAAACATTATGGACCTGCTCATAAAAGAGAGGAAAACAAACTACTTGCTGATTTTTTCTAAATTTACATCTCATTAAGGCCCATAAGTACAGTTTGATTTTTCCAGAGCATAGTAAATAAATCTTAAAAATATATAGCATAGGAACTTGTCACATGTACATTTGCAACAATTGCAAATCTTTGGGATGCAGTGACCTATTACAATTAGTACATGTTAAGAATATATACCTTATCTGAAAGGGAATGATTTTTCAAGGCCAGGAGGGAACTTAACATGAACTAAACTGTGTGTATATCTGCTTGCATTTTAAGTGCACGTAATAAGTGTTAAGTTGAACGTGTGACACTACCCTTCATAAAAAAACTTGTGCTCTCTATATATTTTCAGCAATCCCTCATAGTCAAGGATGGCTGTTCTTCAAATTTGTTTTACCTATATGTCTGAAGACGGCTGATGAGGCCTATCTGGGATTTACAAGACTCTACTGCAACTTGGACAAGTAGTTTCTGTGTGGGGTGGGTGGCATTGGAGTCTTCATTTGGTCCGCAACACTCTGTTTCTGTTGCTCCCACCTTTCCATCTCCTATTGTTGTCATGAAGTTTCAAAGTGCTGAGATCCCCCTGCAGCAGATGCTTTCTCAGTTTAAGGTTGTCCTGGGTGACAGTCTCATAAACTGACATTGATGCTGCATTTCTTAAGTTGCCCTTGAGGTGTGTTCTCTGCTTTCATTTTCAGTGTACAGCTTGACTGAGCTGAGAGTCTGGAGTTGGACATCTGGATGACATGGCTGGCCCAATGAAGTTGATGTCAGA
>NW_017729027.1:27242802-27243204 GCF_001723915.1 Gavialis gangeticus | reverse complement strand
ACTGGCAGACCCCCCTCCCCCACCCCTAGTACTTACCAGCTCGGAGTCAACTGCAGCTCCCTACTGCAGCCACCAGGGACTGGCCAAATCATCAAAGCTCTCTCAAGCTCTTCCAAAGATTCAGAGAGGTTTGAATCAATTCAGACCTTTATATTGGTCCCCTGATTTGATTTAGATTAGGAAATTCAGCCACTAAACTGGGCTGAATCTCCTCTGAATCGATCATCAGGAGCATTAGACAATGAAAGGTACTACTAACACTGATCTGAATGATTTCCTACTTGGTATCCTAGCTTAGCAAGAGGGGTTCTAGAATACTTTTTTCTTTCCTCTAGACACTTTTATTTTTTTATTATATTTGTTGATTTATTCTTTTCAATTTTATAATTATATTGGATAGGA
>NW_017729027.1:27237566-27237802 GCF_001723915.1 Gavialis gangeticus | reverse complement strand
GTCAGATACATCAACAGATACATGTCAAATCATCTCAGTACTCGTGGTGCTTGGTTGCAGGAGGATGCCAACATTGGTGCACTTGTCTTCTTCCTGGATTTGGATGATCTTCTGCAAGCAGTGTTGATGGTATTGCTCCAACAACTTTAGATGTCTTCTGTGTGTTGTCCATGTCTCAGCTTCATAGAGCAAGCTGGTAGGCCTGTGTGAAGTGGCTAGTATTTGCTTCGGATTCA
>NW_017729027.1:27232302-27232566 GCF_001723915.1 Gavialis gangeticus | reverse complement strand
AGTTTCAAGATGGAGTTGGGAGAGACTCTGACTGGCCTAGGGTTGGGGAGGATTGAGTTAGGGAACTTCTGGAGGGGCTGGTCATGTTCCAATCAGCAGGTCCAGATGCTCTCCACCCCAAGGTGCTGAGGGAATTGGCAGCGGTTATTGAGGGGCCGCTGGCATGGCTTTATGAGTACTCGTGCTGCTCTGGCCAGGTGCCAGACAACTGGAGGAAGGCCAAAGTGGTCCCCATTTTCAAAAAAGGGAGGAGGGAGGACCTGG
>NW_017729027.1:27226951-27227302 GCF_001723915.1 Gavialis gangeticus | reverse complement strand
CCCCAGCTCCTATCACTTGTTAACCCCCCTGCCAGACTCAGTGGGAGCTGCTGGGGGGGCGCAATCCACGCTGCCCCTACTGCCCCACACTGCATGGGGGACTCTGGTCTTTTTTCCTTAAAGGGCCAGAGCTGGCCTGAACGGGGCACACCCATGGGAGGGTTGGGGAGCAGGAGGGCAGGGGGCTTGTGCAGAGCCCCCCATGAAGTGTGGGGAAGCGGGGCAGCAGGGACTGCCCCCCCTGCCCAGCAGCACCCAGTGACCACTGGTGCTTTTTTTTAAAGTACTGGGAACTGGGGGGCAGGACACCTGTGGGGGGACTGGGGGAGTGGGGGGGCAGGGGAGTGGGGG
>NW_017729027.1:27212108-27221951 GCF_001723915.1 Gavialis gangeticus | reverse complement strand
GGCTTTATGAGTACTCGTGCTGCTCTGGCCAGGTGCCAGACAACTGGAGGAAGGCCAAAGTGGTCCCCATTTTCAAAAAAGGGAGGAGGGAGGACCTGGGCAACTATAAACCCCTTACTCTTACTTCGATCCTGGGGAAGCTCTTTGAGATTATCCAGGAGTACCTCTGGGAAGGACCGGCAGGGGGGACTATGTTCAGGGGCAACCAGAATGGCTTCATTAGGGGCAGATCCTGTCAGACCAACCTGATTGCCTTCTAGAATCAGGTCACAAAATCACTGGATGCAGGTGTCGTGGTGGATGTAGTCTTTCTGGACTTCAGGAAGGCCTTTGTCTCCCACCCTATTCTCATTAAAAAACTAGGCAACTATGGCATTGATGCGTACACAGTCAGATGGGTTGCAAATTGGCTGAGGAACCACACCCAGAGAGTGGTGGTGGATGGGTCATATTCGACCTGGAGGGATGTGGGCCGTGGGGTCCCCCAGGGCTCAGTCCTTGGCCCACACTGTTTAATCTCTTTATTAGTGACTTGTACGAGGGGGTGAAAAGCACCCTGTTCAGATTCACTGACAACACCAAGATCTGGGGCACGGTGGGCACACTCAAAGGGAGGGACATGATACAGCTGGACCTGAACAGGTTACGGGGTGGGCAAATGAGAATAGGATGGGATTCAATACTGACAAGTGCAGAGTACTACATTTGGGCAGTAAGAACCAGCAGCATACCTATAGGCTGGGGAACTCTCTTCTTGAAAGCACAGTGGCAGAAAGAGATCTTGGAGTCATTATCAATATGCACTGGGCTCATGGGGCCAATATGGTCAAGGCAGCCTGTGATGTCAACTTTGTTGGCATCTGCTGTGTGGCACACAAGTTGCACCTCACTGTCAGGGATGCCTTGGAGGATGACAGGGCTGCCAGTGATGATGTCAGCACCACCAGCAAGCTCATTTCCAAATGTAGGAAGGTGGTAGGCTACTTCCACCAAAGCATCAAGTGAGGCAAGATGCTGCAGGACAAACAAGCAGAGCTGAACATCCCTCAGCACAAAATCATGCAGGATGTGGAGACTCATTGGAACTCCATGTATCTGATGCTCAAGAGGCTGGTGTAGCAACAAAAGGACATCCATGAGATGGCCTTGCTCAGGAAGATTGGGATGAGCAGCCCCCCTTAACAGAGCTGAGTGGGATGCCATCTCCCAGATCTTGGTGGTCCTTAAGCCCTTCCTTGAGGCCAATGAGTGCCTCAGTGCTGGTGATGCCCTCCTTAGCCAGGCAATCCCTGTAGAACCAAATGGAGTAGTTCCAAGAAATCAGTGATCCTGGCTGGGGCCAGCCGCTGTCACCAGACATGCAGGCACTTGTGAGGTGGCTGAATGAGGGCATCAGCAAATGGCTTGATACCTTGTGGTTCAATACAATCCACATTCTGGCAACCACATGTGACCTGAGGGTGGAGGGGAGTATCAACATATGTGGCAGCAAAACCCTGGATCAGTGTATGGAGGTGCTGCTGAGGAGAGTCAGGAAGGAAAAAGGGCAGAGGGGGGGGGAGGACATGGAAGAAGAGGATCTATTGTCCCGTGCCAGTACACCATCCACCAGCCAGTCTCCTCCTCCACCACAGGTACTGCCAATGTAGGCCAAAGGCTTGGCTTCCATGGTGAGGTCCAGAGGCACCAGACCCCACCATCAGGAAGGTAGTGCTGAGGCCTTCATGGCTGCTTATCTCACTGAGGACATGGAGCTGCTGGACTGTGATCCCTTTGCTTACTGGGCAAGTCAAATATTTCCCATCAGGGCACTTCCATCAGAGATATGTACTGTGAAGATATCTTCATACTGGATATATTATTGGCAGGTTTTGTATATCTTGTCACAGCATGGTCTGGATCCATTCGGTGTGTTTTGGGCTGTAGGAAGTTGGCTTCTGGTGATAAGGTTAATAAGGTTTAGTGCTTGTTTTAATTTACAAACCACTTTTCACAGACAAGCCTATGAATTGTTTCCCAGAAACCCCTGCACCTATCTCCTTGTAACCAGGCAGGCTTCATGGCTTCAGCAGCAGCTACCTGCTACCTGCCTGCTGTTTTCACTCCACTGTGCCTTACATACACATGACACAAGTTTTGTTTGTCAGCACTTTAAGGTGCAGTTTCCCAGAAACCCCTCCACCTATCTTCTTGAAACTTGGCAGGCTTTGTGTCCTCAGCAGGGGTTACCATGCTAGCTGTTTTCACCTCCCTGTGCCTTCACACTTACAAGTGACAGGAGTTTGGTCTGAACAATTTCTGGTGCAGTTTCTCAGAAACCCCTGCACCTATGTCCTTGAAATTTGACAGGCTTTGTGGTCTCTGCATAGTATATTCTCTCTGTTGTTGTCACTTGAATGAGACAAGAAATGATAAAGTTATAGACATTTTCATGATTCCCCTTAATAGCCTATGCACGAAATGTTAAAAAGCTTTGAAACACCGGCAAAACAGCTAAACTCTTTCAGCAAAACAAAATGTAACAGTGCTTCAAAACAGTGAAATGCTACACTGTCCCTTCAAAATGATGAAACGGAAATCAAAATGGAATGGCGCTGTTTCGCACAGCCCTAATAGATATCCCAGATTTAAAAAATAGGGGTGTGTGTATGTGTGTGTGTGTGCCTAATTGACATCATGCATTGTCACAACAAGCTTTCAGGTGAGTGCACCGATACATGAAAAAGCAAAAAAGGCAACAAAAACACCCCAAAGCCAAATCTGTCTTGAATATATATCTATATATATGTGTTTATCGATATATATATATCAATATAGATATCTAGATATAGATATATCTCTCTATATATAGATATGTGTGTGTGTCTATATATACATAGACACTCATACATATTTTAAACCTGGGCCTTGACTCCTAGGTTCTTTTGAAAAAGTTACAAGATGCCTTCTATCTCATCATACCCTTATTACTTAATTTATGTGCAAGTAGATTCCATACCTGTGAGGTATAGTGTAAGAAAGTTTTGTTCTTGTACGTGAATAGTTCAAACTGGCATCCTTAAGCCTATGCAATAAGTGTTGCTAGCTGAAGCTTCAGAAGAAGCTGACCTTTTGAACTACTGGCCCAGTTTACCAGCCTGGTCATGCACATGCACATGCACATGCACATGCACATGCAAGTTTGTGGCAGGAACGCGAAATGTGTGCTTTGAGGTAAAGGTGAGAGATTGTGGTGACTGTCGATGTATGCATCTTGTGAGGAAATGATATTAGGGATACAATTGGGCTGGAGGTGATTGACATCAAGGCTGTTTACAGATGTTAAAACCCCACCCCCAATGGTGTTTTACTTTAAACTCATTGCACTCCTGCACTGAGCCCAGTGCATGCCCAGAAGAGGCATCACATTCGTTGGACCCAGCTTGCCCAACATCTGTATAGACTGGGTGCTTTAGTGGGGCTTTTTGGTGTTTTTATCTAATAGCTGATTGAATCAGCTATTAGATAAAAGCACCCAAAGGCCCCACTGATGTGTACATCCTATACAGATGCTGTTGGGCTGGGTCAAATTAATGCACTGCTTCTTCCAATAAATTGTGTATTTTTTTTTTTCAAACTGTAAGCAGCCTGAGTGACAGGACCTTTATCTCAGGGAGTTAGCTGTTGAGGATGTGGTGATAGTGGCATATAAAATATTGACCCTTGGTGCTGGAGCATGTGTTATGGCACAGGGTCCCCAGGGATGGCTATGATGCCTCTACGGCTCCATTAGCATGCCAGCTTCACCCTGCAGGCACCTTCTAGTCTCCTCTGCCACGTCTTGATAGTTAAGGTAATAAATAGGGAGGCTGCCCATGAGTTTCTGTGTGGCCACACTCCTTTTAAATCCCACTAGACCTGCGTATTCTTGGATCCCTTGCTGGGTCCTGTCCCAAGTCAGTGCCTCCAAGTCGGACATCCTAAGCCTTATGAGATAGATGTGTAACTCCAAACCCCTCCCCACCACTTTACCATGCCCCATGCCTCATAGGTGGTACACAAATATTGTCCCTCTGATGAGGTCTTATGCTAACTTGGCCTCCTGTTGTCACTGGGCTCCTGGTCCCTGTCACTGTGCCCCTCTGGCTCTGGGGCTCTACACAGTAGTGTGCCCCAGTAAGACCTCCTCCTCCCCTATCAGCCTTACCCCAGTGCACCGATACAAATGACAACAGAAATGCAAGCCTCTGGGTTACAATATAACAGTAACAATGGAGGCCACACTCTGCTCCTTTAAGAAGGTAAACTTCTCCCTTAGTATTGTGTGCCTCCTAACCCCAGGTATCTTATGAACTCCTGAAGCCCTATTCATTTTGAAGGCAATTGATCAGATAATCAAACATCCCCAGGTAGCTTTTTTATTCATGAGCTGCGTTCCCTGGTGGGTGCCAGAGAACTAACCCCTGTGCCATCCCAAACCCTGGGTCTTATATGTGCCCAGGGCCCTGCCTCCTTCTGGTCAGCTGACTGTGTGCAGGTGCCAGCTAATTTCCTGATTAGCTAGTTTCCTGGGCAACCTGCAGCTGTGGAGTTCTGCCTTAATGGCAGGGCTGTCTAGCTAGGCTGCCTCTGCCCTTAAAGGAGCAGGCTCATTGTAGTGCCCTGCAATAGCATGTGAGGGAAGGAGTGTTTGTGTGTATGTGTGTGTGAAGATTTTGTAAGGAGTAGTTGCACGTGTTTGTTGGTTCATTCACTGGGTGAGTTTGTTAGTCAGTGTGTGAGATTGGTATTTGGCCAAGCTGGTGTCTCTGTAAGACTGTGGCTCAGAAGCCCAGTCTTCTGAAAGACTCTCCTGCCATCAATATTGGTTTTTGACCTTTGGACCACCTATTAGATTTGTCCTCAGATTACCCGGTTTACCTGTTGACCATCGTTGGTTTTGCCAGTTGCATTACTGTTATTGGATTCTTGCTTCTATGGTCATCTGTTTCTAGTTGTGTATATTGCTTGTTTGTTGCTAGTATTTGTACTCACCTTGGTTTCATTAATACTCCCCTCTTCCTTTGTTACCTATTCTGCTCATAAATCCTTTCTGTTTTTCAATCATTTAACATTATTTACTTGTTAGTCCATTTTCAACTGAAGTTAGGCCAGGAACCCCACTTGACGGTGTAGGAGATGCAGCACTGTTAAGCAGCCTGATTCAATTTTCTGGAGAAACCACCTATCTTACCTGTCTTAGTGAGGTCAAGTTTTGAGGTATACCAGCCTGGAAATTTGTCTTTGCAACAGAGGTGCTCTGCTCACTTAGGCCAAATCTCCTTATGAAATAAGGCCCATAGTAAAAAAAAAAAAGTATTTATTTACAATGCAATAAATATATTATGACTATATATTAAAAATGTTTATTAAAAAGTTGCCTTTCGTTATTCTTGTATTTGGGTATTCTTCATGTATGCCATTTTTGCCATCTCAATTATTTTCTGTTCAGGCCAAATAAATGAAGTGCCATGGAAATTTTAGCATGTTTACTCTGACCTGAATTACACAGCATCTTCAGCAACAAAGGTTATTAAAATTTAATATCTAATTGGTCTTAATTGAGTTTATGAATTATAAATAGTACAGCTGTAGCTTTTGGACCAAAAATTAAGTAACACTGGTTGCATCTCCATGAGACATTGCCTGCGCAGTAGTCCAAGATTACATCACATGGCAGAAAGTGTGATGTAACATTATGGTGCAGTAGTTTCAGTCTACTGCTCAGCCAGCATCACAAAAAAGTCATTTGTTGGTACTACTGTGCAGTAGCACAGATTACTGAGCAGTCACTTAGTACTTGTCTATACAGATTCTAAATAACTACACAGTAATGACTGCACACTTAGATTAGTTGGTCACAGTAACAATGACCACTTAGATTAAAGTTAGTGGAAACAACAACAGGACACCGCAATCTCAAAATTACAAATGAAGAAGCTTTAGCTTTTTTATTTTTTAAGGAAAATGGTTGCAAAAAGGCCAGTATATTCACACAAACAAGATTACAGTATTATTTAGCTTATCTTTCCATGAGAAATGCATATCAAGTCCTTCTACTTTTAGTGGTCAATCTTTTAACTTTCTCTCAGAAATAACTAATAATAGATATTCTAAGATTAACACACAAATAACATGACAATACATGTTAAGGAATTATATTCTCTGCTTCATGTGGCCTTTATGTAGCCTTTCATAGAGCTACGTTCATTAGTTAGCAGTAATAGACTGAATTTTAATTTTATAATGAATTAGTTTCAACAGTTCACCAGTGCCATCATTTAACAGTATTTTGTTAATTGAAATGCATTAGTATCAGCTTATACATAAACTGCAATTGGCTAATTAACTTTAAAAAAAGGATCTGTGTGTTATATCTATTCATACTATTAATTATGTGCTTAAAAAGAAAGCTTAAAAAGGATAAAATTAGATACAGATGTTTTTAGTTTTAGTTAACACAAACTCCAAATTATGTTTTTTTTTCTGCTTTTGATTGCATCACACAGTTGGTGCCTTGTTTTGCTTCATATTTAATTTTCCATCATGATAGTGGATAGATGATAATTTAAAAATCACAATACACATAGGTAACATGGATAATGACACTGAAAATAAATAGGCTATGTCAGCTCTTTCTCAAGTGTTGCACAATAGACCAAATGTCCTTGAAAAAAAATTCCTTTAATTAATTGCTATCTTTTCTTCTGTGTAGAGCAATCATATTGGCAGGAATTGATTGGGTATGTTAGACACTTAATTTATTTGATAGAAAAACCCTTTAATTCAAATAATCCTACTGTTTGTAAAATTAGCAGCATCCCAGGAAAATTCAATAGCTAGAATGTAAAGCTTAGTGTCATATATATGATGTTATGCTTTACATTCTAGTAGTTGAATTTGCCTATGGATAGATATTTCTATACCTATATCTGTATCTATATCTAAACATAGATATAGATGTATCTATAGCTATACATAGATATAGATATATACACTTAGATGTATAGATATATACACTTTATGTGTAGTTATAGTATAACTATATAATATATAGTACATATATATTATAAACCATATAAAGTTATATAACTATATAACATATATATAACTATATAACTATATAACATATAGTTATATAGTGATAGTATATATACTGTACTATAACTATATAATACATATAGTACATATATATTTAAACTATATAATATATAAGTATATATTTATTTCAGCTGGGTGGTGTTTAGTAATGACATCATCCACCCATGCCACCTTTATCCAGATCCAGAAAAATATTTTTGTTTATTTTTAATGTCCAGGGTAAAGTAACCCCTTGAAAAGTAAGGAGTAACTACACATGATTATACAGGTCTTTTGAATACTGTTCCTATGGATGCTTTCCTTTAGGTATTTTTTTTTTAACTTGGCCATTGGCTTTGCATCTGGATAAAGGTGGCATGGGTGGCTGATGTCATCACTAAAATTATAAAATAATTTAGTGTTAGAACATGTTCAGATTGTTGTGGTTGTTGTTGTTGTTGTTGTTGTAACAAGGATTTTTTGAGGGAAGAGAGGGGGTTGAAAATGTGAACTTGTTACTGCCAACACTTTTAGTTGAAAAAAGGTCATTTTCCAACAATCTAAGATGGATGTCTGGGCAGAGAGGGAAAAAGGCTGAAAACAGGCATTTCATAGATAGTGCACATGTGACACTGACCAGAACAAAATTGCTCCTGGTCAGCCCAGGCATCAGGGGGCCACAACTGCTGCCTGGCTAAGCCCTGAGTCCCGGGGGGAGGGGGACACTGTCCCAGCTCTAGGGGTATTTCCTTTCCAGCTGTGTGGAGATCAGGGCCAGTGCTGAGCCCTGGAGGGTGGGGAGATCTGTTCCTGGCTGCTGTAGTGAGGCAGATCAGGGCAGGAACAGCCCTGAACTAGGTTTTTTCCTGTCAGGCTCAGTTTGCTCCAAAATCTGGCACATGTGGAGGCATGAGCCCCAGTGTGCCTGATTTTTCCAAACAGACAGTTCAGGTGCATTCATGGCACATGTAGCCATACCCAAAGAGTACCTATAGGCATTTAAAACCCCAGAGAAAAGAAGCAGGGAGCTAAAGCTAGGAAGAAGTGACAACAATGTACTGAAAGTCAGATAATTATGATGCTAGGAAGAGGCTATAGAAAAGGGTCTCTCCCACTCTCCAGAGAAATGCTATCAGGTTTTGTATGTTTGTGTGAGCAAGGACTACATTTGCCATAAAAAACTAGGGGTGGGAGAGAGGGCCATCATCCCCAGGTGCTGACTTTAAAAGCGATACCCAGATCATCTGCTACCATCACAGAGTCTTTGCCATGGCAGCAAGAGCAGCCCTACAGCATTTCTCGTGTATCAGCAGCTGGTGCCCAACACTGTATTGAGGCTACTTTAAGAGCAAAAGCTGAAGTGGACAAAACATGTGATGGCAGCAGCCAAGGACTATTTTGGGTAAGACTCCTGGTCCCTCCCCGCCAACCCCCCTGGCCACTCAGAATCACATCCCCCCCACGCTTTCCTGCTGGATTTGCCCTGGACATAAACCCTGCTTGTTACACCACTGGCACTGTCATTTAAAAGGACCAGCTGAAGAGCCCCTTCAGGGCAAAGCCAGCCTATGAGGAGGCAGCAGACTCACTAGACTACTAATAACCCTATAATAAACATGTTTTATAGTCATCTCTCTCTTTTAGTTAATTTATTCACAAAGTCTACCTGGTTGCTGAAAGCAGTCTTCAGTTCCTTTGCTAAACCCAGGAATGACACATGGGACCAGGAGCAGGGTTAATGGGAGACAACTTTGTTGTCTGGTTGCCTATAGCCATTGCTGCTGACCAGGTGTTCCCAGCCAGTTCTCACTAACCACTTTATATTTGTACAAGCACCTTAAAGGGCCAATGTTTTACACAACAGGGACCTTCACCTAGATTCCCTTGTCTGAGATTATCACTCTTCTGTGCTCTTTTTCACAAAAAATTCTGAAATGTCTCCATTTCACCCCTGCTCTACAGTGGGAAGGCTCCAGAGGTCTCAACATTTTTCACAGAGAGGAAACAGTTTCCATGCAGGTCTACTCATTTGTACCACACCATAGCTATAAACTGGTCAAGGCACTTGCTTGGCATAATGGAAATTTCTCATTCCATAGTAATATCATATAAACTGCTACTAAAGTATGTGTCCCAGTGGGGCTATCAACACTATCATGTCTGCATTCAGAAATTTTCAAGTGATCTTTCAAATAAGTTTTTCAGTGTACACACCTTCCAAAGCAGTTTATCAATCTCAGTAAAAAGAGGATGAAATACAGGTAGCAAAGGGATCAGCAGACACGTTTCACCAGAAAGAATCTAGTTCGATGCCCTTCTCTCCACACATAAAACAAAGTAGATTATTCTGCACCAGAACTGCTTTGTAGAACTTGGCATCATGAGACAATGTGTTCCCCAAGTATTTGTTTCCTCTTAACCAGAAAATAACTTCTCTTTCCCTCTAATATAACACATTGAGTTTCTTTGGAGATGTATTTCTCTTTGGATGTTTCATAGTTTCATAGTTTCTAGGGTCAGAAGCGACCTGAGCAGATCATCTAGTCCGACCCCCTGCCATGGCAGGAAAGAGTACTGGGGTCAAACGACCCCAGTAAAGTGGTCATCCAACCTCCTCTTAAAAACCCCCAGGGTGGGAGCCTGCACCACCTCACTTGGAAGCTGGTTCCAGACCCTAGCTGCCCTGACCGTGAAGTAACACCTCCTGATGTCCAACTTAAACCTTCCCTCCGCCAGCTTGTGACC
>NW_017729027.1:27196418-27211468 GCF_001723915.1 Gavialis gangeticus | reverse complement strand
CTGGTCCTTACTGAGGAAGACAGAGGCAAAGAAGTTATTAAATATGTTGGCTTTGTCGTCTGGCGTGACAACCAGATTCCCCGTCTTGTCCTGCAAGGGCCCCACATTTCCTGGGGCCTTCTTCCTACTCCCTATGTATTTAAAAAAGGACTTCTTGTTGTCCTTAATCCGGGAAGCCAGCCCCTGTTCCATCTCTGCTTTGTACTTACTATTCAAGTTATCTGCCTGCTGGAGCCTGGAAATATGGAACCTCACCAGTGCCACTCAATCCAAGGCATGTCATGGAACTTATAGCAAAAGAGGCATAAACAGTGTAAAGATAATGGAAAACATTAAACCTGTCTGGCACAACACAGACTTTAGAAATGAAGCAGATAAGCACTTGAAGACTAAACACTGCATTAATTTACAATGCAGCACTGTATCATTAGAACTCCAGATAGTCTATTTTTTCTCGGATCTTGATTTCCACAAGAAAAATTAAGCATTCTGAATGCTTTATGTTGAAAATACTCTTTCCTTTGACATTCAGCAATAATGTGAAAAACCAAAAGATAGTAAAAAAGCTCTACCTGGTATTTCAAAGTGAAACATGACACTAATATTGGAAGTTTTGCCTGTATTTATAAAATGGAGCAAAGGGTTCCCAGTTTATTTGGATATTTATGAGTATGTCCATATTTTTTCTAGAATTTAAGAATCCTATATCAAGTACTATACACTCACTATATATTTAGCTTTTGTGAATACATTTCAAAGAAAACTCACATCCCCAGTGAATAAATACACATTGGATGGCATTCTATAACACTTAAAACATAATCCTGTTTCACTTTTTGCACCCAGAAAGAATTACCGAGTCAAGTAACTGCCAGTGTGAGCATTTATGCAGTTTGTGATCTTACTCCATGTACACTGTGGGCATGTAAACATCTACACAGCTACTGAACCTACACAGTAGGCTGTGGGATGGTGTACAGGAAAATTTGACAAGTATAAATCATGAAACTGTAGTTGAAAAAAAAAACATACTTCCTGTGTAGGGAAGGGTTATGCCATGTTTTAGCCCAATAGATGGGTGGTTGGGGCACTTATCCAGGAAACAGAAGACCCAGGCTCAGCTCAATGCTCCAACCTCTGCACCACAGGATAAGTATTAGACAGCCATCCTATGTGCCTTTTCGAGGCTCAGCAGCCAAGACAGCTCCCTGTCTTGGCTGCTCAGCCTCAAAAGGGCCAGGAGAAAGAAAGCAGGGTGGAGGAAGTGTGGCTTAATGAGACAACTTCTGTTCTGTAAGGGTGAGAATTATGGCTTCTAGCTTGGACACTTTATCCCCAAATGGGGCAGACATTTCCCTGCTCTTGACCAGCCATTTTATCCAATAATTATTGTAGGAAAAGGTGCAGTGGTTCAGCTGCAATAGGAGGGCTAGACAGCAATCATGGACAATTCCTAAACTATGGTCTGGTTGTTAAAGCAGTGTATAAGAAATCAGTAAATTACAGGTTCAAGTCCTCCTTCAGTGAGGAAGACCAAAAACTTCTGTCCTGTGCTCCCTGAGTAAGTATCCTCACCACTGGGCTAAAATATGGGGGGCTCCTCATTGAGCTCTTCAAGATCATATACAACAACTGATATAAATTGCACATCTTCCAGATTTTGCTTTCCATTCTCAGCAATATCAATACTAAGAATTTCTTTCCTGGAGAATACCTGTTCTCTATAGCTATTTTTACTTAGAAAAGTGATTTTTAATCACATTTTTTATTTATATATAATTTTGCTCCTCCACCCCACCCACCTTCCCAAGAGGAATCTCATTAAAAAAAAAAATCTTGTTCATCTTTCTAAGTTCTTTAGAACACTTTGTATTATACCTCTGTCCTTAGAGGTGGTTGCAGCATCTCCTAATTTGCTATAATTGCTGAACGTGATCAATGTATTGTTTAATCTGGCTTCTAGCTCATCAAGAAAGATGTTAAATAACATTGGACCCAACATTGATCCTGTGGCACCCTCCTGGACATGGAATCCCAACTCAATTCATTGTCATTTATCATCAAACCAGGTTTATGGTCCAATTCATTTTGAATGCACAAAACTGTCCTCATAATCAACTAATGATTTTACAAGAAAGGTTCTTTGAAGATTTTTTAAAATACTTTATGGAACTCAAGAGACTTGATTCATCTCTAGGTGGTCTCTTTCTTCTGTAAGTGTAACTCGGGGGATGTGGAAGCACAGAGTGTGCTCAGAGTTTAGCTGGGACAGTGAGAGTGGTATGCAAAATGTTGTGTCTAATGTGGGTATACAGCAAACCAGCACAGTCCCCAAAATAATTGGTGTAGAGCAAACAAAGGTCATACAAGGTCAACCAGAGAATGCTCTGATTCACTGAAACCTTCAACAACCCATAACCATTCCTATATTAGGATCAATCTCTTTGAGTAGAGTGGTTACTCCTGAGTCAAAAGAAAATTATATTGTATTTTAGTAAGGATGGCATGTTATTTTAAACCTTTTTTAAAACAAAATAAACTCTGTGAGTATACAATGTTAATGCATTCCTTCTATCCATCTTAGACATTATAGCCCTTTTCACTGTGGTAACTGGGCACTTCATAACCGTTTAATTGGCCCACCAAAGCAAGATCTATTACTCAGCATAATGACATTTTTTCTGTCTGTCCACAATGCCAGATTTCAACATTTAAGAGACTGGTCTACAAAGCACAAATAATGTGGCTGAAATTGAAACTCTAGACAGGGAAAATGGGAGACCCCAAGCATATATTGAAGCATCATCCCCAACCAGAAATATAATCCTCTATAGAAAAATACTGTAACAGAGCACTTAGGTGCCCTGCTCCTTTTAAAGAGGGAAAACTGCTAGGGAAAGATCCCTAGCAGTGAGTGAGGAGCCCCAGCTGTTGGGTGCCAGGTCAACCAGAGTTAGCTAGTGACACACACCTGCCAGTGGTCAGCTGACTGGAAGGGCCAGGGCCTGGCTCACATTTAAACCCCA
Organism: Gavialis gangeticus; assembly: GCF_001723915.1. Taxonomy (NCBI): domain Eukaryota; kingdom Metazoa; phylum Chordata; order Crocodylia; family Gavialidae; genus Gavialis; species Gavialis gangeticus. Next base: position 27,208,442 of record NW_017729027.1, on the reverse strand, counting down.
GGGCTGAGGCCAGGCTGGCAGTTCCCTGCTGGCAACCAAGGGGGAAGGAGCTCTGCCTGAGCAAACAAAGGGGAGAGGCCTGACTGCACAAGCAGCTCCTGATACTGTGGTGGGATGGAGTATTCCCCGGTAGGGTTTGAATGATATTGTAGCCAGGCAGCTTGAATTTATGTTATAGCCCAGGGGCTTGTGTTTTGTTTATTGTATAACACCAGTGGTTTGGATGAGGCTATCAGGGGAAGAAGGAGGCCTCATAGGGGACCCACAGCTATGTGGGGACCCCGGCGCAAGAGAGGGCGTGGCATTTGGGGGTGCACCAACCTTGGCACCAGTGAAGGTGCAGTGTCAGACAGGGCCACGGAGAGTCCAAGCACCAGGAAGACACAGAGCAAGACAGGGCCGTGGAGAGCCTGAGCGCCAGTGAGGGTGCAGTGCCAGACACGGCCACGGAGGGCCCAGGGAGGACAAGGGGGCCAAACTATAGCAAGGCCCAGACTGAACAACATCAGTTCCATCTGCGAGGCTCAGGGCATGGTAAAGGAGTGGTTGGAGCCACACATAGCCCATAAAGCTAGGGTGCCCTGAAACACCCATTACAGAACAGGACCCACAAAGGGGTTCGGGGGTCCGCGGGGTCAGATATTACAGCAAACCGTGTCCAAGAGGACGTGAAGGCAGCCTCCCTATTATAAATTTTATCATCAAAGACGTGGTGGGTGAGAATCGAGGGTGCCCATCGGGCCAACTTGGCATGGGGCAGGGGCCTTAGGGAGATCACGGCCCCCCTACAGGACCCCGTGCCGTGGCAAATACTCCTCAGCATAATACTATAGTCTGTCACTATTCTCAATATACTTTAAAAATATTCAGCATAAGCCCCCACACAAATGTAAATAAAGAAGAAAGATGGAGGTCAAGTGAGTGTATGTAGATGCACTGATATGGTGTGGGAATGTGAGGCTCTGATACATCAGGAGGAGGCATACACAATCTCTCTCCTGGAGACATAAGGAAGAATGTGGGGAGGGCTGAAAGGGCCCTAAAGTAAAGCAGGGTGGAAATGATTCACAGGGAGTTTGTGAGGGAGAATGGAAGAATGCAGGTTGGGGCCTGGTGTGTGCAAAAACTCAGCATAAAGAATCAATAAAATGTAAAACCCAAAATGTTTAGCCTCACAAGTCTCCTTTGATGTAGGAAAGTACTATTGCCGCATTTTCAGAAAATGGAACTAAAACACAGAGGTAAAACCTCAGGTTCCTGCAAAGACTGATATGTCTACACTCCTTCCGTACCTTGCCTAGAAGCACTGGCAGGAAGGACACTCTACCTAGTCACTCCATTTCTGTGTCATATCCTGGGAATGAGTGTAAAAGCCTTAGAGTGCCATTGAGTATGTGCCATTAACCACACCTTAGATCAGGGGTTTTCAACCGTTTTTAATAAGTGTACCCCTGGCAGCCCCCTTTTCAATAAGTGTACCCTGGACACGGGGGGAGAGGTGGTGAGTGATGTCTGTGTGGCCCTGCTCTCGCCCTGTTTCTGTGAAGTAGTGGCATGGGGTGGCAGTGCTACATCCCCACCTTCCCCTGCATACAACACCTGGAACCTTTCAAAGTATCCCCAAGGGTATGTGTACCCCTGGTTGACAACCCCAGCCCTAGATATAAAGACAAATGGATTGTGTGTTCAGTAAGTGCCACTAGAAAGAGACTATGCAGCCTCATTTTGGAGATCTGGTGCAGCTGAAGTCAGAACAAATGAATACTTCATGGCAACACCTGCAAGTGTGGCACCAAGGTAGCGTACACATGCCCTTAGGCACTCACAGAGGCTGCCTTATGCAATATTCTTGTATATCTAGGGCTATATTAAAAATATACATTTCTCTACCTGAAAGTGTTTCAAAAGAAAATGAAGGCACCTACATCCATTTTTTAATGTGGCACCTAGTACTTTCTGACTTGCCCAAGCTCATCTAATAAATTTGGCATTTGAAACTGCCCAATATAAGGGCTATGGCTCCATTTGCAGTTCTTAAAAATCTGTTCCCCAAGATCTCTGTCACCCCAAATGCAGAACATAGGACCTCTCAGTAGAAAAGTGAAAAAAGCACAGATATGTGATCTTTCTTTTTTTTTCCCTAGAAGCCCATATTCTCAAATGTGAGTACCATTTGTAATGTAAATATTTATATGCACTTAAAATACCTTCCTACCTGTGAAACTGTGAAGGCACAAGCACTGAAACTGTGGTTCTTCTGTTGGGTGGCTCACATCAATGCAGGTAGCTCCATTGTAGCAATTATTTGGATAAATTAAACATGCATTTTCAACAAACTGACAGAATTTCCCTGTCCATCCAGGAGCACAGAGACACTAGAAATAAGAAACAATATGCAATGTAAAATAATTATGAAGATTTCATCTAATATTATACTATAAAGTAACAACATAGTGGAATATGTGTCATTTGCATTCAGTTACAGTACGTTCTGCTTGCCTGAAGTTTAAGGTAATAAAACAGCCAACTTAAGATATTTACCATATTGGTATCAGGAACAACCAGGGCATGGATAATTCAGGCTTGACCCTAGTGGGTCATAACAGAGAGGGTCAGTAGACAAGATCCTGACTAAAGCCATGAATTAGGAGATCAGAAACAGACAGATCAGGAAGCCAATTCTGTAATGGGCCAAGAAGTGGGCTATAATTTTAGTAAAGCCATTGTCCAGGGTATCCAGAACAGGCATCTGTAAGGGACCAGGATTGTGGGAAACTGCCAGACTAAAGTCATGATCAAGGAGATGGTTGTCAGAAGATGGTGGTCACACTGGAGTCAAAGGTATGCATACAGAGGGGAAGGGCAAGATCAGCACATCTGTGGCAGGAAGTCACCAGGGATAAGTACAGACAGTCAAAAAGCTTGAGGCTGAATTGATTCAGTTTTTGCAGGTTAGTCTAAGCTGCAGATATTAAACTGATTAACAAGTGAACAGACATTTACTATTTGCAGCCACATGCCTGCAGTGACTCAGGCCAGAAGCTGGGAGGTCCTACAGCACTGCTCTCTGATAGAGCCAGCATGGTGTGTGTGTTCACTTCTTCCTGCTGCCCTCAAGATCTTTGGGATTTTCAGTCCAGAACCATAACAGCAGAATACTCCAGGGTTGAACATCATTTCCTCTTCTTGCTTCCAGGTGCCTCTGGGATTTATAGTCCACAGTTGCAGCCATCTGTAAGTTTAGCAGGGCAGGGCAGGGAAGCTCTGTATCAGAGGGAAGGGGGCTTTAAACCCCACTCTGGCCCCAAACTCCAGTTGGGGTTTGCTTGTGGGGGGCAGTCCTTGCCTCCCCTCTACACCCTTCTTTGCTGGAGCAGACAGCACAGCCAAGCCCAGGGCTGGAAAGCATGCTGGGGGACTGTGTTTTAACTTGAACCAAGGAGGGGTCTGGGACAGATGTTTTATAAACCAGTTTGACTGAAATCAGTTAAGTCTGATTCATTCAACCAGGTTTATCTTAAACCAGTTCCAGCCATTTTGAAAATAGTTTATGTGCCTTAAGCTTCTGTTTGGTTACAGGTTTAAACCAGCTTTTGATTACTTAAACCGGTTTACGTGTAACTTCTGTCCCTAGCCCAGGTGTGAAACAACAAGCCACAAATTAAGAGATCAAAATCCCTAAACTAGACTAAACTACATGATCCCTTCCCTTCATCCACTCAAAGATGTGCTACATGAGTAAGAATCCTGGAAAGGGAACAGAGGATCTGTTTGAAAACTGGGTAACAACAATGGAGAAAGAGACATATAACCATGAGGAGCTGCTGACACAGGGACAAAGAGGCTTATAACCACTAGAAGATATATTTCTCCAATACCCAAAAATCAAAGATTGCCAAGTCTCAACATTTTTCTTGTATCAACAAATAACTCAAATAACTGAAACACTCTGGCAAGTGTGTGTCCCAATAAAAAAGATCCACTGAAATAATCCTGTCCTTATCTTACTATTTTATGTCTTTTGCTTTTATCTGTCCTCACTGGTGGTTTTTACAATGGTGTTTCTGGTTGTTAATATCCATGTTATATAACCCCCTGAACCAGGACAGGAAGTGTATGAGCAACAGAACTCAACTTGATCCAAGCCTGGCTTGCTTCTCATTTCTGCTTTTGTGCTTTACCTCCTTGGCTCCTTGACCCAGCTTGCTCCTGGACTGCACTCTGATGCCCTGACTTCTTGATTTGGTTTGCTACTAGAATCCACTCTTGGATTGATCTACTAGCTTCCCGATCCAGTTCAACCTCAGGTTCTCCTCAGCTTTCCTGACCCTGGTCATCATCTCATTTCCCTGAGTAGCCTCAGACCTAGCTACCCATGTCCCAGCATAACACATTCTAAGCTTCAAAAAGAAAGTCAACACATTTTTCTTCTTCTAAGCACAAGGCATTTTACAGATAGTATATGAACTTCCCAGGCAAAACTGGGTGAAATAAGAGCAAGAACAGTAAATGGCCATTTTGACTTCTTTTAGAGGAGGAGTAGGCAATTTTTTGAGCTGGAGAGACATTTAAGGACTTTTGGTGAACTGTTGTGGATTAGGTGGAAGATGGGAGGCGGTACTGACCTATACCAGTATGGTGTGGGGGGAGGGGCAATTGATTCTATCCAATCTCAGGGATGCTGGGTGGAGTGGGAGGGCGGGTGAGGTCTCCATGAAGACCAGCCCAGGACCCCCAGAGTACGGCACACTCAATTGGGCAGGTGGGATGGGGCTGCAGGGGGGTGGGGAGTGCTGTCTGGGAGTGGGATGGGTGGGCAGGATTGGGGTGGGGCTGGGGCCAAGATCATGAGGAAGTGACAACATAGGACTGGAACTCATGGCAGAGCTGCAATCCACTCACTGCACATCCTGTCCATGGAACCAGCACCCACCAATGGGACATGTGTGGAGAGGATCATGGCTCTGCTCTGGGCCCCAGCCCTGCACTGTCACCACCCCACAATCCTGCCTTGGTCCCATCCCACCCATCCTGCTCATGGACATTGCTCCCCATCCACCTGTGGCTCCATCTCATTTACTAGCTGAGCACACCTTGTCCCTAATGGGCCAAGGCCAGTCTACATGGAGACACCACCCACTCTGTCTGGTACCCTCCATGATGGGTATGGGGTGAATGGGGTCTGGGTCCCAGGGCCAGGTCTGGTGGCAGTGGAAACATTGGCAGCAGCAGCCAGGATGAGTGAGCCAGCAGCACAGGGGCTTCTAGGAAGTCAAGTCTGGCTGCCACACTGCCACCATCCTGCCATAAGGCCAAGGGTGGCAGGACCAGCTGCACATACCACATCCTGGGCTGCCCCCTGTGCCTGGGCTGCACAGGGTCAAGGTACCTGCCTTGGGCTGGACAGAATCTCTTGGTGGTCCAGATCCAACCCATGGGCTATATTTTGCCCAGCCCTGTTTTACAGTATGTGCAGTAGCCCAAACATAGCTCCCTTTGCGATCTTTTGAGGACAAAATCACTCATAAGGAGTTGGATTATTTTAGTGGTTTTGTGGCTTCTGATAGGAATAGATTGCTTAGTGACTGGGATACCAAAACTGCATAAATTCCACTTAAATGTCTTAAAGAAGGAAGAAGAACTGGGTTGGTATCTAAGTGGATTCTGTTGAAATGCTTTCTCAAGCCAGTATTTTTCATTAGTACTAAGGTTTTTTTTCTTTAATTAGTTTACAATATAGAAGGAACACAATAGTTTCACTGGAGAGCACGGGGATATTTCTTTTTTTTTTTCCTTTTCAAAATTTTAGCAGTAAGTTTACCCATGAAGAGAAAATGTAAGTATATGTATAGGGATGTGATATTGTCAAAATGTATCATAATATATAAACTGAAAATTAAACCCCCCCCCACAAAACCAGAGATCAAACAAGGTAACAATTTATTGCTAGTTTCCTTTTTTTGTTTAACATGCACTTTGTATTTCTTCCTTTTCCTTCCTGCTTTCCTTTCTTCATGTGTTCTTTATCTTTACTCATGCCATAGATATAACATGAATGATGTGCATATTCCTACTGCTGTTTACTTTCTCAACTATTTCTATGGGTATATTCACTATTGGCGACTGGAGAGATTGATTTATGAGGAGATATGTAAAGAACTCAGTATGTACAGTTTGGCCAAATGGGAGGAATATTTTTTGCTAGGTTTGTTCACTCTAATCAATGGCAAGAATTAATAAAAGGAAAATCTAAGTTCAATAAAAAGAAACATTCCATTTTGAAAAATTTTAATACTGTGTGCCAGGCAGGACCATCCAAGACAACCTGTTCCTTTTGCACAACCTATGCACAGCCAGTGAACTCTTTGGCCTAGACATCAGCCTCATCTCTCTGGACCAGGAGAAGGCCTTCAATCAGAGGGGCCACACCTACCTCTTCCAGACCCTGGAGGTCTTTGGTTTCAGATCCCTCTTCACCAGGGCCCTCTGGGTCTTCTATCAAGATAACTCCAGCCTGCTCAAGGTGAATAGTGTGCTCTGCACCATTCCCTGAATGCAGGGGCATCCATCAGGGCTGGCCGTTGTCAGGCATGCTGTATGCCCTGGCCATCGAGCCACTGCTGCATGCGCTGTGATGCCACCTGAGTTGTCTGGCCTTGCCATCAGCACTGGGCCCATTCATTAGCCCTCTGCTCTGGCTGTCAGCATATGCAGATGACGTGTCCATCTTCCTTAACACCCAGGAAGACATGTGGGCCCTGACAGACTGCCAGCGAGCCTGCCTCCTCGGCCCGTATCAAGTGAGCCAAGAATGATACCATGCTGCTTGGTGCATGGATCAGTGCAACCCCCCCCGGATTTTCCAGGGGGCCTCACCTGGTGCTGCAATGGCCTCAAGGTCCTGGGCATGTTCCTAGGGCCACTGACCTTCATGGCATGCAACTGGGATGGCCTTGAAGAAGGGGTAGAAGCCCACCTACAGTGGTGGTGCTGGCACCTACCCAGCCTCTCTTACTGTGGATGTGTCCTCATCACAAACAACTGGGTGGCAGCAACCCTGTGGCACCAGTGCACCATAGTTGACCTGCCACAGGACCTACTCAATAGGCCTTAGCATCTCCTGGTAGATTTTTTCTGGGATGGGTGCCACTGGCTCCCACGAGCTCTCTATTACCTAACTGTCATCAAGGGGAGCCTGCTCGACCTGGTGAGCAAGGTGGCTGCCTTCTGTTTGCAAGCCTTTCAGCATCTCCTCTACAGCGAGAAGCACCTACCGTAGCAACAACTGGTGTGCTGGTTCATGCAGAGGGTCCTGCGGAGGGTGGGGGCCCTCAGCTTTGACCACAAGCTCTTCCTGTTGGACCCCATGCTCCTGAACTAGGCGGTGCTTCCGGCCTTCTACTGTGACATGGTATGAGCCTGGCAGGCCACCTTCCACCTCCCACCCCGGGCCCAGCACCTGCAGTTCCTGCAGCTGCTGAGGTGTACAACCCAGCCCTGAGGAGACCTATGCTGAGCCTGGCCTCCACCAGCCTCACAGTCGCTCTCATCCAGGCCTGTGGCCTCCACTTGAGCCATCTCCTTGATCCCATTTGGTTGGCCTGGCTCTCACCCGATGCCCTGACCACCTGGCTAGGCATGTGCTCCATCTGCAGTGTGGGCCACATCCTGCATGACATCCAGACTGCCCTCCCACCAAAGGCAGCAGCCACCCTGGATAACCATCTCCAGGCATGCGAAGTCCCCTGAGCTGTGGATAGTGCCCTGAGTGAGGCTTTTCACTTGCTGCCAGTGATCCTGGCCATGGCTGGCAAGCTGGCCGGAGGGCCTGGCACTCTCTGTTGACGTTCTCTGTGCCTCCTGACAGTGACGTGGGTTGCATCTTTGCTTTTTTGTTGTGTAGAAGCCTATATGCCTGGGTGGTTTACGTCCACCATGCCCAGGTACTGGCAGACCACCCCCATACACTGTGGTGATGGTGGCTGAGGCTGCCAGATTCCCCACCAGCCCACCCAGCTTGGCACACATCGTATAAGCTGCCAACTGCCAAGAAGACTGGCAACCTGCAGTGGCAGTTGCTGCACAGCTTCCTAGCCACTATCACATTTGCGTCCCACTTTGACCTAGCCACCTCAATGACCTGCCCCTTCTGCCCTGGGGGCATTGAAAAGAACCTCTTTCACACCTTTCTTGACTGTCCCTGCCTGCAACTGCTCTTTGTTATCATCAAGCCACTACTGCGGACGCTGGTTAGGAGCCTCTCAGAGACCAGCTATGTGTGCTCCTACCCTTACTGGGTGGCCAAGCAGGGCTCTGTTTGCCTCATCAACTTTCTACTGGGTCAGGCCAAGATGGCCATCCTCAAGAGCCACCACAACCACCTTGCCGAGACCAGCTCAGATGATGCCCTGCAGCTTTTTGGCCTCCGGTGTGGGCACACCTCTCGCTGGAGTTTGAGCACACTGTGCTCCAGTGGACAGTGCCTGCCTTTGAGGCATGCTGGGCCCTTGAGGGAGCACTGTGCCACATGGAGGATGGCTGTCTTAAACACATGCTCTGATGTCATGACCAGTCTGGGTGACCGGGCAGGCTGGGTGTCGGACTGTGACTCCCAACTCATGCTGCACCCTGGGCCCTCCCCAGACTGCTTTTTGCTTTTTCTCTGTGTGGGAAGTTGAAGGTGTTGTTACTTGCATGATTGGATAGAGCAGGGTAGGAATCATTCGTTTATAGAGGGCTTTGGGCTAAATGACCATGTGCCTGGTCTCCCAATGACATGACGGCATGTTAGGCATGACATGTCATTTAATGAAGGTATCTGTCACCGTGTGATGTTATGAATGTAATGACATGGTGCTCTTGGTTTGATGGTAATTAGTTTGTCTTTCCTTTGTATATTGGACCTGGACTCCAGAGGGGCCAACTTTTTGTACCCCGAGCCCCTGAATAATGTAGTTAAAAATGTCAAAGTCCTTCCTTCCTTTTTCTCATACATAAACATTATTCATTATTTTAGAATAAATAACTTCTAATGGAAAGAAAAAGAACAAAACATTGAATATATGTCACTCAGTATTTCACATTTATTCAAATAATAAGTAGGGAAAATGTTAGTAACTTGTAGGTACTTTTTTTATTTATTTTTTCCCAGTTGGTACCATTCAGGTGTGGTTCCCTTCTGTTAGTCATAGCTTCTCCTGATTCAGGAGTGATTTTAAATTATGTGAAAATATACCTTTAATTTCTGATCAAAGTCAGAAATGCTTCCATTATTCATTGTTAGAAGAAAAGGGTGTGTATGAAGTATAAAACTTGTACACAGCTCAAGCAGATACTACCACTCTTTACACAGACTTTATTAAAAAAGAATTAAATAGTCTTAGTATTTAATATACCAATGAAAGGAACATTAGGGCATTCAGTTCATTTTGTGGAGGGTGAAACATAATTAGCAAGCAGCTGCAGAAGGTAGTAGGAGCTCAACTTGCAATCTGGGAAAAAGGCAGCTGCTAGAAGGATCCACAAAATTCACATGACACATGGAGAATGTGTTTCTGATCCTTTTGGCATTAATAAGCAAGCCCAAGAATTTTATTATAAGTTATGTACTTCAGAAATATACAGTGCTGAGCTGGCTGGCTGAACTTTTGTGGAATCTTTCTATGGCTATCCTCCTTATCTCAAGAGGACAGTTCCTTATTAGATAGAGAAGGCAGAAAAGCAAAGGTTCAGAAAGTCATTGCATCCTTGAAGAGTGGTTCAAACTTGAGCCAGACATGCAGTTAACTGATTTTTATTGAAAAAATATTTCTAACTCAGCTAGTCTTCCTATTCCTTGAACTTTTCTTTCATGAGACTGGGGAAAAGAACTTATTTCAGAACAGTTACCAGTTTCATTCAAGATTGTCAGTTCCATAATATGAAGTGCTTGCTTCTGATTTCAGGAGGGGTTAGCGTATGGAGGAAAGAAGTGAAAAAAGGACACTTAGTAAATCTAGGTGGATCATCAAGAGCCAGCTTTTATCTTTGCTTTGTTTTACCACTTAAGTTATTGGTAGCAATAACCACAATGTATAATTAGAGCTTCTAGGTATTATTAGAAGACAAAAAAGAATACAATTGTGTACCCCACAACCCCTGTGGGGGCATATTTATTCTGTTGCTAAGCAAAATGCTCTCAGTTAAAGAGAGCCAATATAAAAAGGGTACAGTGGGCAGATGGCATTTTTGTCCTGCTACAGCAGCAGAAAGCTGTGATGCCCATTCTTCAGTTGATGAAAATCAGCAAAGCTCAGATGAAATTAAAAGAGATTTATTTATTCACGTCCACTTGGTATTTGAACTTGTGCCAGTATGCACCTAGTTATTTGGGTTTATTAATAATTTAACATGATGATAAGTATAAAACTCAGTCCAGGCTGGATATTCCCTTGATGCCTATGTCCCAGACCCTATAATCCTGTGCACAAGAGTATCCTTGCAGATCAGTGCTTCTGAAGTCAAAAGAGTTAAAACATGGCAAAAGAGGTCAAAGATGAATTAACCACTGCTTTCTATCTATATTTTATGTATTAAATTGTTTTGGATTTGCTCCAAAAGGTAAGGAATCCAACCTGGACTATTTTTCAGTCTCATTCTTTTAAGACTAGTTATCCTCCTCCCCCATTGTATGTCAGTTCAACATGTGACTGACTGAAAGAACAGTGTCATCAGGAGCTCTTATACAAAACAGTAACACAACCATTGTTTAAACTACTGAAATTAAGATATGGAAATCTGAAGTAGAATATTCTAAGGTTTCTACAACTCTAATATTCTTTAGAGAGATGTTTAGTACTAGCTTAACTCTACTTGTGATCACTGGTTTGGGGCAGTGATCACAAGTAACCTCCATTGTCGCTACAGCCCATGTTGGAGGAGCATGATGTGTTGACCCAGCAGCAGCTTGCACAAGGTATTCAGCTCTACCCATTCTGTGCCACCATTAGAGAGACCACCTTTTCAAATGGAAAGGTGAGACACATGCTCACCTCCCCTGCTCCCCCACTGTCCAGCAGCACAGCCAGAGCATAGTCAAGCAGAGCCCAGTGGGAGCAGAGGAGCATGTGGGCTGCCTGCTGAAGGCTCAGATGTCCCTGCCCCACTGCCCTCCTCCACAGGAGCCCCACACCACCACACTGCCATGGCAAGGCACCCTCTGACTGCTCAGTAGCACCAGAGGACACAACTCTGCACTGCTGTTGCCACCACCACCCCTGGTGCTGCCAGGCAGTCAGGAGGCACCTCACCGTGGTGGCATGGCTGGTGTAGGGCTCCTGGGGGGAGGGAAGCAGGGCAAGGAGCCCCTGAGCCCTGCAGCAGTCATGCTGCATCTGCTCCCATCCTCGCCCCATGCACAAATCTATGGGGAGGGTGCATGCCCCCTCTCTGGAAATGCATGCACAAGTGGGAAGCCAATCCCCCTGCACTCCCCCAGACAATCCACCTATGGCTCTGTCCCACTCCCTGGCGGGCCCCATGGCTATGCATTTCTGCCCCAGCCCCAGGCCTCATGCACTATCCTGGCTGGGCAGTGCCTCAGCCCCACTCCCTCCATCACTGTGGAGGCCTCAATCTGCAGCCCCCTGCTCCCTCTATGCCCCCTTCTCCCATAGGTTTATCTGCAGGCAGCTGGGGGACCTGCTCTCCAACGTTGCCTTGGGCTGTATTCCTGCACAGATGCATGTGGTGTCCCCTGTGTCCCACTCCCCCCAGCCCGAAGCACCCCCTTGCAGGCTGAAATTCTGCCAGCCTGCAAGGGGAAACTTTTCACCTTTCCCACATTTTTCCGTGGTGAATGGAAACAAGGATCCCTGCAAGATACTGGGATCCAGGACAAATGCTGTCCTGGAGTCATTCAGCCCAGAACTTGATGTTTCCGTTTTGGGACTGCCTCACCCAATTAAGGATGGATGAACACCCTAACCACCCTGGATACCAACATCGAAGGATACACTTCTGAACTTGTAACAGTGAGTCTAGAAT
>NW_017729027.1:27186950-27191418 GCF_001723915.1 Gavialis gangeticus | reverse complement strand
GGGGTCATGGCAGTCAAGCTGGAAAGGACATGCTAGCAGCACAGTAGAGACCAGCAAGACTCAAATAGGAAGATAGGGAAGAAGATAGGGAGGGGGGGAGCAGGGGAAGAACACTCATAAGAAAAAAATGGACTATGGGGTATTTTTTTTAACTGGAGAACTTCTTGGGACCGGCTGACCATGCCACATGCTTTTATTTAAGAAAAAGGCAGAGGAACACTTTTTATATATAACCTGAATGTTTTAAACCTCAAGAAAGTATGGGTAAGCACCTTCTCTTACCTCATGTAAATCATTTTAATTTCTTATTTTTGCAGTATCATGAACAACAACAAAAAAAATCACTTTACATTTCAGATTAAATGCTAGAGATACATATTTGGGAACTATTTAGTTATTCATTTGCTTAAAATGAATAACCGAATAATCACATTTCTATAACCTCAGCTCTTTTTCACCTTGTCATCCTTTACCCTGTGATCCAGGGAGGCAGGGGGGCAAATCTGGATTTGGGTTTGGCCTTTTTCAACAATATGATCTTCTTATACATTCTTACAGCTTGCATGAAATCCAGTAGTGTAAGAATCTGCTCAGGTGCAGATGTTCCTCTGGGAGGATTAAAGGGAATGATCTGGGACTTAGATTACAAGGCCCAGCATACAGACATTTCATACTATAAAATTAATAAATAATAAGTCTGCTACTGTGACTCTTATAATACCCACTCTGCCCCCATCACCCTCACCTCTAGGCTGCCCAGTAGGGCAGCAGTGGCAGCACAGTGGACCGCAGGGCAGCGTGAGCATGGGCTCTGGGCAGCTGTTGCAGTAGGAGAAGTGGTGTACACAGGTACAGGCACAGGCACAAACATATGGCCACAGCCTGCAGGTGGCTAGGAATGCAGCCAGTATGTGTACAGCAGTGCTCAGAAGGCAAGTCTGTGAAGAGAAAGGGGCGTGGGAGAGGGAAGGGGCACCTGAGGGGGCAGATTGAAGCCCCCATGGTGAGAAAGGCAGTAGGTCTGGGCAAGGGCTGGGGTGAATGGGGATGCTGGGCTAGGGTGGGTCTTAGGATAGAGCCGCAGGGGGCTCCCACCGGTGAATGCACCCTGGTGCAGGCATGGGGGGGTGTACATGCTCCCCAGATTTGTGAAAAGGGTGGAGGCAGGATGCTGCTGTGGGCTGGGGCTCTGCACCCTGCTACCTTTGCCCTAGAAGCTGTGCACTGGCTGCACAGTGTCCCCTGCCTGCAGGGCAGTGGTAGGCACAGTATTGCATTGTGTGGCTCTCAGAGTAATGGCAGTGGGGCATAGAGCGCCTACATAAGTACCTACATAATTTTGCATAATTGAGTTTTTCTGTATGTAATTTTGAGTTTTTAGCTGTGTGATTAAAATTGTGATGAATTGCGACTAATATTTTTAATCGTGCAACTAATTGTGATCAAATATTTTAATCATTTGACAGCCCTAATATATATAGATTTCTGGAGTCTCATGTGTGCAGCTCTATCGCTATAATATTTATTTATTTTATTAGTTTTATTTGTGGCATATGCTTAGTTTGTAGACTTGCTTATTTTGCTGAGCATGTCTCTTTCTCATGAAATTAGAAGAAAGGAAAAGATAAAGTTAGATATATTTAACTATAAGTAATCACATCTAATCAACTACTCAGTATGAAAATATAAGTGCATGGCAAAGCTTTTTCAGGACCTGACTCTTAATTAAGTATTTTTGCTATAGAAGAACACTTGGATTAGCAAGAATTTTCAATTTTATTATAAAAAGTTCTACTCCTTATTAACATCCCTATTTTTGTGAGAAATAGTTGACTATGAACAGGTTAAGTGCACCTGCTGTGTCTTAATGCTCTTTCAATGGAGCAACACAAGAAGATGGAAGTTGTTCTGTTTTCAGTTTGAAGTTAAAGGACACACATAGGCCAGGTATTGACATTCAAAAAGTCTGAGGCAGAATTGATCTAAGCCACGCAGTTTTCTCTAAGTGGTTTAGATCAGTAGTGAACAGAACACACACTTGCCTTTTCGTGAGGGAGTGGAGAGGCAGGGGGGCAAATCTGAGTTTGGGTTTGGCCTTTTTTAAACCAGTGCCAAACTTCTGTTATGGGTATAGATGGGTTTCTGATCACTTATATTGGTAATAGTGTAATGTTTGTACCCGGTCATAGAGTCTTACAGGACGTTTTAAAGTTCAGGTGTGCATTTATGAAGAGTTACAGATATTAAGTGGTATGACATGGACTAGTGCATGACTAGCAGCTAATGAAACTAGCTGACTTTGAACTGCTGCTGTTAGGCCAGTCAGTTGGAAGGACAGATGCAGAGAGATCGGAATAGAATCAATGACAGTGACAAAGTGGATTCAGAGAGATGGAACTATATTGCTGGTACCGTGAATGGGGAGAAAGCAGCAGGAGAGAGTCTAGATTTTTTTTTTGAGAGAGACAATAATCTATTTTGTGTTCTATATCAATATAAAAGCTGCATCTGAGAAGAGAGATTTTGCACTACCAATTTTTTTTGTCGCTCCTAGCTTAGCTGCTAGAGATGTTATAAATATTCATAACAATTTTATCACTCTAACCAACTGCTTTAATATATAATATGCCAAACATATTAAATATTTGTTTCCTTAGGCATTTTTATACTCAAAAAAACATTTTTTGATTGATACAGTGCAGAGGGCTTTAAAACAGCTCTAGTAGGGTTTTTTTTCCTTAAAAGCTGTGGTTTTTATATGAGGCACTGCTTTATTTTAATTGTACCCTCTTTTCACACTGTATATATCACCCAGAACCCTTTTCCCTCTTTTCTTAGCCAATAAATAAAAAGGAGTTCTGTAACACTGTTTAAAAGACATTAGTACAGCAGATCTACCTCAGTTCTGTACATTATTTCTAATTCAGTATAGGCATGCTTTATCTCAGAAATAGAAATTCAACCAGACTTCTGGGAATAAACTACTGAAAAGACCTTTACGATTAAGAGTCCTTTCTCAGAGAGCCGCACATTGGGTGGAAAGGTGGAGCAGTGACAGCAATGAGGTTGACACGAGAGTGACTCTGCAAGAAAGGATGGCTGAGGATAGACTACAGATATGAGCTACTTGATACTGCTTGCTGGTCCTCTGAAAAGAAATATCCTGTGTCCAATGCTAGCACCTGGTGCAGAGATTCCCCCCCCTTCCTCCCACCAACAAGGGCAGACCACTTCTGCTTCAGATTGTGATTCAGAGACTAGTCTGTTTCATGGCACTTTCTACAAGTATTCTTTTGAATGCTAACAATTTACCAGTGGGCAGAATTGGAAAAGAAAATGGATAAGAGGGGGAGAGAGATTTCCTTCCCCTCCTCCCTCACCACCCCAAAGAATGATACTTATGTAATGATGCTTGTACACAATTCTACATATTGTTAGACTTCATATCTGGCCCTATTACTTCTCGTCCCCATCACCCACACCCCCAATGAACAACTATTTCTCAATTTCTACCTTTTGAATTTACGTTATTTTATTATTGAAATATCACAGGCCCTTTGTGAAACACACAAATGTAATAATTATGGCTAATGGCAACTGATACATAGTAACACGAGAAGCATTAAAAAGAATATTTTGTTAGATTAGGCACAGGGGCATTTCCACAGCATCATTTTAGCCACCTTTTTCATTACCTTTACTTCTGTCCTCTAGAGTCCCATTATAGTTGGGTCATACTAACTGATGTGGATTATTTAATCCACACATACACTATAGGTATAGGGAAAATTGTTAGCCACTAGAGAGAAAGCCTCCAAAAATGCAATGATTATGCGAGAATCTGGCTCCTAGCTTCTTGTTGTCGGTTGTGATACATAAGTTTGTTCGTAACCAATACTTCTAAGAGCTTGATGAGTATCCTAGTAAAGACATGCATTTCACATACTATTTATAGATGTTAAAAGCATTCCCTATTTTCTCTTAACTCTGCTACCCCTGAACAGCAGTGTCTGTCTCCTGCAGTGCTGTCTGAATACCATCCAGGAAGCAGCAGTGATTCCTGCTGCTCTTTAGAAAGACACCACTATTTCTATGCATGCTGTAGTGAATTTGCACATTTCCTTACAGTTAGTTTCATGAGGAAGAATTATATTTTTGTGAGAGTAACCACAACTTCTTGAAATTTCAAATCTGGTACTGACAGCATAGTTCTTTTTCTGTAATGCTGTTTTGTAGGTTGTTGGCAACACAAGGCAGCCATGTTATTCAACCAATAGATGTGTTTTTATCAGAAGTCTGTGCACTTAAGTCTAGAGAATATAAATAGAAACGTACTAAACAATGAATGCAGCTTTCTATTTCTTTCCCTAGCTGCACTTTTTATATTCATTTAATTTGATTTCCTAGGGTGTGTGGGACAATGTTGTGAAACTAAATGTAAGAGGGGATATATGCCTTCAGGAAGCAT
>NW_017729027.1:27172735-27181950 GCF_001723915.1 Gavialis gangeticus | reverse complement strand
GTGCGGGACAATGTTGTGAAACTAAATGTAAGAGGGGATATATGCCTTCAGGAAGCATTGGTTTACTGAAGATGAATAGAAGAAAAAGTAATAAGTCAGTATTGGGTACAGTATAAAAACCTTAATGCAAGTTGATAGATAGTTACTTACAGGAGGCAGAGTGCTTCCAGATGGAACATCCTGGCAATGAATTTTAATTACATGTCACAAGGACTACAGACATTGCAGTTGTCATGGCTGGTTGTGCCATGACGTGTCCCCCCATAATGGAGAAGTTGATGGAATGGTGTGCCTGCACCTCACCCATCCATTTGGGTTTAAAAGAGTAGCCAGATGATTTTTCCACCAGCAGATGGCCAAAGAAAATACACATCCCAGGATACCTGGCTGTGGTCAAGTGTTTGTGGGTTTCCCAGACTCTACCAGTGTCAAGCAAAGTACCCACTGATTGTTCAAACTGTGGATGGATGGTGACATTTTTGTGGGAGGGATTTTGGTGTGATTCACTAGATAGATCATGCCCCTGACTGCCTGCCTGACTTTCCAAGACAACTGTGCTGCCTGCTACCACTGACTGACCTGTAGATTTCACCACCAGTGGGCACTGTGAATCCATACATTGTGGCCCAGCATTATGAATTCATGAGGGAGTTGGGTGGAAAAGGCAATGTCAGGTAGCCCATGGCTCCTTCTATTTGACAAGAATAAGGAAGCAATTCTTGTGCTGGGGAAACCTCACAGATGTTTTCATTATACAACAATGGATAGTCTGTGGCATGTCCTGATTCTAGTCTACAACAGCAACCTTTGCACCAAGAAAGTTTTGGCTGAGGGTCATCACATTGTTGCTGGACAGATGTGGGAGCAACTACAAACTGTGGACTGGTGTTTCTGGGCCAGAGAGAGAAGAAGCAACTGTTGGGAGCAGATCTCCATGGCCACCTGGGACAATGAGAAGTGGTGCCCAAATTTCTGCATGTCCATGGGTACTGCCATGGAGATCTATGCTGAGCAATTCTCATACATATAGTGGCAAACAACAGAGATGAGGGTGCCCTTATCCATGGGGAAGCATATGAATGAAGGCAGCCTCCAGTCTGTGGCAAATCATTTCGATGTGGGCAAAATACCCCTGGAAAGGCTGTTTGGGTGGGGTGTAACTGACTATTCAACAGGTGGTGGTTCCCATGCATCACTGGAGCTGATGCACAGGAAGTCCTGGACAGGTTTGCTAGCTGGCGGTTCAACTGCATTGGCACCATTGAGGACACACACATCACAGATCACAGTCCCCTCCCCTGTGAACTGTGGCTGGGAATTCAATAACCAAGGGCTTCTTGATTGTACTTCAGGCAGTTGTAGACCACCATGGCCATTTAATGCATGTAAATGCCAGCTGGTTGGGCAAGGTGCTAGAATATTTTGGAATTCCCTCCTACTTGAGCTGCTGGAGCAGAGGAAGTTTGTCCTTGTAGTGCCTGACATCCAGGCTGAGGGAGATACTGTACCCCTACTACTCTTCAGGGGTTCTGTCAACACACTGTACCCCTAGCTGATGAAGCTAATCACTGAATGTTTGGATGCCCAGAGGGAACTGTTTAACTACCAGCTTGGTAGCTGCAGGATAGCTATGAAGTGTTTTTTTGGGCTTACTGAAAATACCTATGGGAACACATGAATGCAAGTGAGCACAGTGTTCTCTATTTTGTAGTCTCTGTACAGCATTCATGAAACCAAAGGGAGCCTCTGCCAGTTGAGTTGTCATACAGTTGAAGTCTTCTACAGGTACCATATCTCCGAATTCTCAAATGGAGGCCCCAACTAGAGTAGCCAACATGCCCATCATTGTGCTACAATTTGCAGGTGCTCTGCCTTAAAGTAGAGGGGGTTCATTGTTTTCCTTGATGTTGCCCTGATAGCATGAAGAACTTACTAAATTTTACAACTTGCAAGGCCATCCAATTGGTAGACAGCCTCATTCATCCCACAGGCTCTCAACATGTTAAGTTTGCTGTCCCCTGAGGACCTTAAGAATCCAGATAAATAAGGGACATGCTTGGGAAGCCATGGGGCAAAGAGCCATTAGGGTACAGCAGAGGCCAACTGGGTAGAGCTAGGGCCCCTAAGTCCCATGGGGGTCATCAAATACAGTGGTCCATTTGAAGGAGGTGGGAATGGTTTCCTGAGTGTGGCTTGTTAACTTGGTACCCCCAAATGCCCTTTGTCTATAGACACAGAATAATGTTATCCTGATCCATCTGACCCAACAGTAGAGGTGCCCCCTGTTCATTGCTTCATGAGGCAGTCCAGCAGTCTTTGCTTGCCTGTCTTCAAGAGATGGCAGGATGTCACTTTGACTTGTAAAAAGCTTGGGCATGTTACCATGCCTCACCAGTGCATGTGGCTCTTCCCTGGAGTGTCCTACTGGGATGCTATAAGGGACAATATTGATGTGCCTCTAACTTAACTGTCAGATAATAACTCACAAAGGCTGAAGAGAGGCAGCCATTGCACCCATGATAATGCATGGCTTGAGACTACAAAGGGAGCAAGCATCCCCTTCTGTTGCTTGCTTCTGCCTTGAGGAACAGATCAACCCTATGAGCTGTATGTGGTATGAAGAAGAAACATGGGGGGAGAAGTGAAAAAAACTCCAAAAGGGTGTGAGTTTTGTTGCTACTCTCCTGCTCTCACACTCCTCATTTGAACTCAGGGCCCCCATCCCACCTCATGACCTGTCCTCTCGTGCTGTGCCATCTAGGGCTATTTCAAAAACTGATTTTGTGTTATTCCAGGTCATGGCTAGCCAGCTGTAAGGCCACTCAGGCACTGAGGTGCGAAGCATGGTCAGGAAGAGCAAAGAGAATTCAGGGAGAATCTGGATTCCAGGAAGACAGGAGATGATCAGAGAGCAGTCTTGGAGGGCAAGCTGGGGGACCAAGAAGAGAGCAATCAGAGAGCAAGCCAGAGAAAACAGCAAAACAACTTAAGATCAGGCTGAACCCTGTTGTCCAGACACTCCCTCTTCCTGTGCAGGGGTTGATATGCAGAAAGTGAAGGGTCAACTGATGGACTGGGCACTCTGGTAACAGGAAATGGCTGAAGGGTTAGGCAACACTGAAGGTTTCAGGCTAGGTTTGTCCTGTCTGGACAGCCAGATACGGGCTGGGAATATTGGATGAGTGGCTGTTCTAGGGAGGTTAAGGCCATGGCCTGTTGTTTTGCTAGAATGGGGGACCAGAAAGAGTTAGGAATCACTTTTGGGGTCAGTTTCAATATGTAGGATTGTCCTGGATAATTCAGCCAATGCTATAACTGCTTACAGGGGAACTTGAATGTCCCTGGTGGTCTGCCAATAGACCAAGCAGCAGGCCTTATGATTCAGGAGCTGCTTGTGTTCACTAGATTGCAATGCATTGTTTTAATAAAGTGCCATTATTATGCCTAATGAGATTTTTGCCTGGAAGTGAAAGCTACTGATATCACTTTCTCAGAGCAGATGCCAAAGCAAAAAGCTAAAGGGACTGGAAAATGGGAGCAGTCGCCCAAAAAGAGTCATACAGTTACAGCACAATACCACTCCAAACTGAAGTTCTCTGCAGAGGAGTTGGGGGGAAGTGAGGAGGAGAGGGCTGAAGTCCAATTGTTGCAGAGGGCTCAGCCAGCCATTGAGTTCTAGAGTCCTCTGTCTCCTCACCCACCAAGTCCTTGTTGCCACATCCCTCTTAACCCAACTGGAACAGTAGCCTGCCAATTACCATTCCTGGGACCTGTCCTATCATGGCCTAGTTCTTCTAGGGCCTTGGGACTTTGTTGGGAGACAGTTTGTTGTGATGCTGAACACTGGGAAGGGTAGGAAGCTTCTGGCATCCTGGCTTGGAAGCTTCATTTTCCAAGCCCAGGTCCATTTCAGAGTTGGGCAGGTCTGGCAGATGGCCAGGAAGTTCATGTGGCTTGGTAGGATGGACTGTGTGCCCTGATCTGGTTTATCACTTGGGTTGCCATGCTGGCTATAGAGGGCTGTGTTTGTTTGAATATAATCACATTTGAGTATTTTTCACTGTCCAAAAATGTCCACTGCATTTTTGGAATTTGAGTATGGTGTTGTCTATGAACATGCAGGAGAGGTGCATGTGATTCTGCATGTGCCTGGTGCACAATTGCTGTCCCATGTCCTCACAAACTGCTGGGACAGGTTCCAGTCACAATCATGTCCCCAGGATGCCATTACCTCCACAATCTGTTCAAAAACCGCTTTGTTTCAGTGACTTAAAAGGTATGCTGATGATTCTCAGTCTCATTCCAGATGGTTAATGATTCCTACTACCCACCCCCTGATCCAGTTACTGCCATGTTTGTTCATGGTGCTGGAGTCATTGGATTGAGAGGCCATGATGGAGAGAGGATGCATAAGTGTGCAGGAATACAGATGTTTGAACTTGTCTTGGTGGGTGGCACATGGGTCTGGTGGGTCCTTCCTGAAAGCTGACTGGTTGGTGGATGGAGGTTCCTGGTGGCATTGAGTGGATGTAGGCTCCAATACTGGTGTGTGGGTGGCAAATATAACATGGCTGACAAAACACTTTGCGGGGAAATTAATGGGGGATGGGGAGGTGGCAACCTGGGGCCTGACACTTTTGGGCAGTAGAGTTCTACTGTTAGGGCCATAGTTGCTATACAAAGCTTAAGAGGGGCCAGAACTGGGGCCAAAGCAGTGCACTGTGGGAGATCAGCAGAAAGCAGAGTTGGATTGGCTGGAGGACCAACCAGTCCACTTGTCCCATGATATCATCATGCAACAACCATTCAGATGTCTGTTGTGATAGCAGAAGACATAGTGTTAGCACTTCTTGTCCCATGACAAGTGGCAAGGATGTCTGCTGGCTTTGTCCTGCAAAAAAAGTTTTTCTTCTATGACAAGGGTAACATATGTTCACAACTAACAAAGTGTCACAAATTTTTCTGCTGCATTCCTGTCAATTCTCTCTATTCCAGAGAGTTAGTTTTTGGTCTCCAGTATCAAACTACTAAATTATGGTTGCCCACAATTTACTTCTACTCTACCAAACATACCTATGCAACTTGAGCCATATCTGGGCATCAATTGGTAAATCCAAGGTTAAAGAAAACACTAAAACAAGAAAAAAAATCCTGAAGGTAGAAAATATGCATGAGTTAAGGTGCTGCAGGTAAATCAATGTTTGTAGCCCTATTCTTCTTGCAGTCAATATCATAGTGTCAGGTATGAATGCCTGTCCTACTGCAGTATTGACAAAAAAAGATATTTACTTTAGGAACTACTGTAAATGGTCTTCTCAAGGGCTTTTGATTTCTTTCAGCCCTATTCCCATTAGAATTTATTCTGATAAAAAAATGCCCTTATCGTTTTCCTTGTGTAGTTTAAATAATGAGGGACTATCATACTCATAAAGTAAAAAATATTTCAATTTAAGACACTTGGAGTGATTAGATACCATGTAAAAGACAACTTACTTCAAGTTTTGTCTTCAATACCAAGAAAGCGGCAGTGTATGTAGGACTTGGTTTGTCTACACTAGTTGGAGCAACCCAGAAATAGTAATAATACCATAAATTAGCCTTGTACTGTCCCCTAGTGCTGCTCTGATCCCTTTTCTCTGCCCAGTCTTCTTCTCTGCTTTCTGCTACCTACTCTGTGCTCTCTGAGTCATCTGCCACTGTGCTTTCTCCTTTCTGTTCTAGCTGCTTCTGTGCTACCTGCCCTATCCACAGTCTCATGTGCCACACACAGAGGCTACTTGTGCCACACATGCAGTATGTTTGCCACCCTAATATAAACCAAAGAAATGCCTTTGAATTCTGTAAACCAATGCCAATTCTACAATTTAAGAATTTAACCTTGTGCACATAATGGTTAGAATAAGTGATCAGGAATCTGAAGAATTATTTTCCTCAACTCAACAATTATTTTCTTTCCTTCAGGAAATAACATAACATTTCCAGGTCTTAGATTCCTTCAAACATACTCATATAGATAAATATAGACATACAGCTCAGGCTGATGACAACATTTACCCATACTTGAGATTCTCTGATGAAAGAATTACTAGCTATAAATTAATAACATTATCTTTTATGAAATATATATTTTAAAAAGAGATGCTCTATGGAATGTGAATACATCTCTGAAGAAATTTACATTGCATTTTCAAGAAGCAGCTTTATAATTTATTTAAATGATGCAATTGAATAATATTCTCATGTAGACTTTTGCTGTATTTGACAATGGATTGGTGCCTTTATAATTTGTCATTTAATAAGTATTGTTATTTAAAAAAAACCTCTTGGAGTTCTCAGTCTCTAGCTACTTTTTATTATCTTAACACATTCTTAATTAATCTACAGTATTTTAGTTACATGTTCACTAAAGTATTCTTCCTTCAAAATTTCAGCAGTCAAATAACAGACAAACGTTCATCAATAGCAGACTTGGTGACTGTAATTGGAAAATCAATTGTAACTGATAGAATTAGCAGGCCTTTGTTAAAAAGTGAAAGATATTTTTCATCTGTCCAACTGATACTTATTTTATCCAAATTTCTGAAGCTGGAGAAAGGCTCAAGCTTTATGTCTTCTTTTCTAGGAATCAGCTAATAGTATATGTACCAAATTCTTGATCCCTGTGCAAAATCCAAGTAAACAGCTTTACAAAGTGATTTTCTTGGTAGCCCAGGGGGATGTTATTATTTTCCCATCCAACTACTGAGTGCCAGCAGAGCTGCTCTGCAAAGCAGTTGTTACCAGATGTAACCTGTGTTAATTCCTGCTGTTCCTGTTAGTATCTGTACAAAAGGTTTTGGACAATGGATCCATGATGTGTCAGATCCAAAGTAATCTAAAGTTATATATCAGGTGTGGGACAGTTTTGGAACTCCTGTCACTTACTCATTTTGCTCCAGTTGGAGCCATTGCTGAAACCTGAATCACACCTTAAGTTATTACCTAAGGATTTTTTATTTTAAGGCTCCTAGTGCTGGCAGTGGACCTTAGAATTAGCATCTTTAAAGAACTCCATGCAAAATGCATCCTTGTTAAGATGACTCCAGAATTTTTTGGCAATCAAATTATTATTAATATGATTTTTAAATTCTGTTTCCCTCTGGAACAGTGTTAGATTATGCCTAACCTTGCAAATCTGCAGTAGTCTGAAGTTTGGTAAGTCCTGAAAATGCATCCCAACATTATTGATAATCCAAGCACCATTGTTAGCTCTTTCCAGTATTTCATCATCCTTTTTAACTGTAGACACCAAAAGTGAATATAATATTCAGTCAATGGTTCACAGTGGGTGCATCTACACAAGACAGTAACTGCGCAGTAGCCTAATAACACTTCACAGTAGTGTGCTGGGAAAAAATATACTACTGCACAGTAGTATTAAGCTACTGCACAGTTAATGTCCAAAAAAACCCTGTGCTCTGGCATTATTGTGCAGTAGTGCAAGTTACTACACATTGATTTAATACTTGGTTATCCAAGTAACTATGGTGCATTAATGAATGTGTAGACGCACCCAGTAATAGTTCCTCTAATGTCAGATTCAGAGGTAACATTTTCCTACTTTGTTATAGCTCTTGCTTATATAGTCAAGGTTCACAATGGATCTCTTAGCTACAGCACTGCATTAAGATCTCATGCTATCCTGAGTACCTGCTATGACCTCAAAATCCTTTTCATGTGTTCTGTTTTGTAGAAAACAATCCCACATTTTGTAAATGTGTTTCTAGAGGTCTACCTTTACATTAGGTTCTGCTAAAATGCATTTAGTTCTAATGAGCCCCATCATCATTTATTACTCCACCAATTTTTGCCATCCACATATTTTACTAGTAATGATTTCAGATTTTCTTGCAAAACATTGGTAAAGGATATTCAATAACACTGAGACAAAAGCAGATTTCTGAGGAGCCCATTAACATGCTATTTTCCCCTCACTCATAATAATTTTTATGAAAGCCTCCAGGCAGGAGTTACTAGCCAGTGGGTCCAGAGGAAGCAGCTAGAGCTGTACAAGATCAGAACTTGGGAAACCCAAGTTAAGACATTAGCAAGGAATGAACCGTCAGAGGACAGGGATCTGGACTGGAGGCTGCAGCATGAGGGGGTCAAGGAGACAGCAAGGCAGTCTGGAAGCAAAAGGGTCAGGCTGAAGTTTCAATCAAGAATGAAGCCAGCAAGATAACAAGAACACAGGGAAGAGCAAGCAGGGAATGAACAGCCAGGAGCTAGGGACTGAAAAACTAGGAATCAAGGGTAGGAAACTAAGAACAAGCATCAAAAATACAAAGGGTTTTTTTGGGGTGGAGGGGAGAGGGAAGGTGTATAATTAGTTTTTTAGAAGAAAGTATCAAAACCAAGCTTTTTATTCATTACAAACATTACAAACACACATTCAAAAACCGTACTGATCTCCATGTTAACATGAGTGCTATAGTTTGGAGATAATGTAAAAGCCAGTCAATCTCCCAGTTCTAGAGCAAAAAACTTCTGCTATGCTTATCTTCACAACTGTTTTGTATCAGGTCCTATAGGTACATCCATCACCACCCGTCTTGTGTTCCCTTCCCTTCAACAGGGAGAGTAAAAATGGTCCCCATCATTGCCCCCACTGCCACAACCACAACTGTTGTCTCCCCTGCCGTTTCTGCAGCCACTACTGACAAGTATACAGTTAGCCCCTACCTATCAGAATGCCCAGCAGGAAGAGATCCTCGCTATATAAGTGGTCAGAAGCCCAAGACACCTGCTCTTTTGAATAGTTGAAATGCAAGGGTCTGAAAGAGTTTCTGCTTATATGCAAGCAGCCACATCCATGCAGGCAACTGGGACTAGCTGAGGCCACTGGTAACTCAGTCCTCTTGGTAACTAGGGACAGCTGAGTGCAATTTAGCCTAATTTTATTTTTGTGGTGGATGTAGATCTTTATAAATTTGATCTTCTGATTTGAAATGGATCTAGAACATTTCAAAGTTCTCCATCAAGGGGAATAAATCCCCAGATTTTGTGCAGAGCATCTGAAAAAATCTGCACTGAAAATGTAAATCTCAGCAGACTTCAAGTATCTTGCTCCAAGGCAGTCCACTTAATCTGTTGTTGAAAAGTCATGAAAAAATCCAGCAAAAGAAAAAACCAGTTCCTTATTGAAAGATGCGCAGCAGGCAGAACTTTACAGAAAC
>NW_017729027.1:27159104-27167735 GCF_001723915.1 Gavialis gangeticus | reverse complement strand
AAGTATCTTGTTCCAAGGCAGTCCACTTAATCTGTTGTTGAAAAGTCATGAAAAAATCCAGCAAAAGAAAAAGCCAGTTCCTTATTGAAAGATGCGCAGCAGGCAGAACTTTACAGAAACTGAACCATCTCCATGTATTTTTTATGAGGTTACAAACTTGGTTGATAAAGGTAAACAACTTGAGCACATCCAGACAAGCACAGTCATGTGGTATGTGGCTCTGCAAATACATTTGCAGCACTTCATACTGCACAGTCCAGAGATCTCCATACTGCAAGGGCACACTGCCCAAGTGTGCACTGCGGGGTTTTTTTTCCTTTGTTTTTTTTCACCCCAGGATCAAAAAAAAAGTCTGTGTGTGGGGGGGGGGGACCTGAAGCAGTGAATGCTTGGGCAGCATGCACTGCTAAAATGTGGAGCCAGGCCACTTGGAGCATTGTTGTACTTCAAGCCAGGCTCTGCCTGGCAGGATTGCCATGGCTGCAGCTCTGGGAGGCCCCCAGAACCCCAGGTAAGGCTGTGGGGGCAGCACTGTGCTGACCCCAGCCTCCCCTGTGCCACCCAGGGTAACTTGCTGCATGCCAAAGTGCACATGGCACAGGCATTCCTCAGGGTCACGAAGTGGCGGCACTAGTTGCACCACTGCTACTTGTCCCCAGGGAACCATCTGTCCACGCACATCTGGATGTGCCATCTGGTTAAAACAAATTCCAAAGCAATTTTTTTTTTAGAATTTGACTAATTGTCAACATTTATGACAAGATTTGTTTTCCTTAAAACCATGTATATTGGCATTAATTCTGGAACCATTTTTAATTTCTTTATAGATTGTGGTTCTACAGTTTTTTGGATGTATCAATAAGCAGAGCCTTCACTTTGCTGAAAGGGGAAATTGTCTGTTGGTGATAACACAAGACATAGAAAACTATAAAGAAATGGGTATGTCTCCTGGGAACTAAAAATCTCTCACCTCATTTGCTTCTTGGCTAGCACAGCTACATGGTTCCCTTTACTTAGTATTAGAAGTAATTTTCCTTTACATAAGTATTATAGTAAATAAGCATATGGTAGATTACAAGGATCTAAAGATTTAAGAGCCTTCCAAGTGTAGACATATTTACATCAAGATTATTTATTGTTATTGTTATTATTATAAACAGAGGTTAGTGAATAATTTATTTTTTCAATTTGCTAAATTATTTTTAAAGATTCATTTCTATTTGAAATGATGAAGGTGTTTATACCTTCTTTAAAAAAAATAAAGCTGAACTGTTTCATTAACAAAATATCAGATCTCAGCCTTTCCAGAATTATTTTGCATTTTTTCATGATGATCAATGAGGTCTGATGTTCAGAGTTACCAAATCTGCATTTTTTGCAGGAAAAAATATTTTGCTCCCAAATTTTCACCCAATCCTGTTTATGATGCTTTGCCAATAAAAAATAGTGACCATACAGTTAAAAATAGGTAAAGATAAAGATAAAGATAAAGGTGCCACCAGATAAAGATAAAGGTGCCACCAGAGTTTGACATTTAAAGAAAGAACTAGGAGTTTTAATTCTGGGTTGTGTTTGCTTATGTACCTGATGTTTCACTTTCAACAAAAATGCCAGCAATTTGTGCCAAGCCCTTTAATCCTCTTCTTCACGCTTCCCTCACTTTGTCTGACCAGCATTATTTGTCAATCCCCAAGGCCTGTCATGTTGGTTTCCCAGCAGGTACTGTATCCTACTAGTCATTTCTCTGAGGCATTAAAGTTTAAAAAAAGAATTTCAGCCTTTGCTGTGCAAGCTCATGTAGCTGTATATCTTTTGAAAATTTCATCATTGCCTCATTCCATATATATCTTGAGAAAATATCATATCTTTTTATATTGGTCATGAAAACATATTTTCTAATGTGGTCATATAAATATATTTACCTTTGGGTTCATTCTTCACTGTTATCGTGAATTATTCTGTTTTAAAATTAGAGGATTTTTTTTGTATTTTATTCTTTTTTTCTTGGTGCTTGCTTCGGGTTAACTTTGATATCTGCATTTTTACCGTGTCACATGAATAGTGCTCACTTTGATGAAGTAAGCCACTTTTATATTCTAATCCTTATACTGACATTCATTTTATTGCCCATGTTTATTGCTCAATGAACATAGAAAATACATAGATGAAAGAGATAAATGCTGTGATTCTGCCGTGGTTCCGATATTCTATGTCAAGAAATTATTCAGAAGACAAAAAATGCCCTTAAAGTCACTATTCCTTTTCCATCCTCATATTTATGTCAGTGGAAGCAAGACTGGACCCAGTGTTTCTGTTTTGTTAATGTGCTATCAAGATCAAAAAGCAGATTACCATTATATTGCACGAGGATTTTGATAGCCCTACTACCAACCCAACTTGTCTATGATTGATTCCATTATATTCACCTTTTCTAATCACTATGGACATATTATATTCAGTATACTCAAAGACAATTGCTTTGCTCTATTCATGTAGGCAGAAGCACAGAAAAATTGGGTTGAAAAAGAGCTCAGGAAGTCATCAGGTCCAGTCCCTTGATCATCCCAGTTTAAATCATTAAACCAGAGAAGTGTTTGCCTAAAATTCTCTTAAAAACTGCGAAGGATGGAGATTTCACAACCTCCCTAGGCAACCTGTTCTAAAGCTTAAATAACCCTGTAGTTAGAAAGTTCTTTCTAACAGCCAACCTAATTTTCCCTTATTGCAATTTGAGATTATTACTTCTTATCCTATTTTCTCCACCCCCTCTCACCATCCATTCTTGTGCTTATCTCTAGTAATCTGGTCAAGTTTCCATTTTTTTGGAAGATTTCTTTTTAAGTCTCAGCTCACTGAGGAGCCTGTTGTTTAGTCTGGACAATCTCTTGATGGATCTCCTATTTTTCATTTGCATTGGGATAACCTGCTATTGTGCCTTGATTATGGTATTTTTACAAGAGAACCAGGTTTCCTTAACCACTTTTCCCCTAATATATTCCCCAAAGGATGCCGCTATCCAGTTCCCAAAATTGCTTAATACCCATTTTTCTGAAGTCCAGTGTCTTTATGCTGCCTGCCTGCCTTCCTATTCTGAACTATGTAAGTCATGGTCACTGCCATCCTAGTTCTTTTCTATCTTCAGGTTCCCAGCCAATTCCTTCCTATTCCTCAGAAGTGCACCCCATCCCACCTTCAACACACACAAAAGTTGCTGGGAACTGTTGTATTACCCTCCCACCAAATGTAATGGAAAAGTCTCCCATCAGCACAAGGTCCTATGATCTGTATGGTTCAGTTAGTTGTCTGACAGAAGCACTACCCACTTCCTACCCCTGATTTTGCAGCCTATAATAAGGACCCATCTGTGGGTTTATAGTACTGGAGCACAATTAGCTATTGTATTTTCTGCAATATAAATACTGTCCAGTTCACTTACTCCATACAGTGCAAAACATAACTGCAGTAGAAAAGTAATAAAAATAATCCATATTACCCAAGATAATTCTTCTTGCATTATTGATTTAAATAAATAACAAAAACATAAATATGTGCTCTCCTTGTCTCTTAGAATAATAAATGCTTTTTTAAAGTTCTGGTTGGCTGAAGCTTTTATATTCTGAAGTACTGAATTAGTTCACCATATATTAAATTACTTACACTGAATCCTCCAATTATATTGAGGCACAATCCTTCATTCAGACACTTGATGCTGAGCAGCCTGCAGTAGTCAATTACTTCCTCACAATTCCTTCCAGTGAATTCTGGCATGCAGCTGCAAATACACCAGTGTATTTTAGAGGACTTACATTTTAAAAGTTAATTGCATTTAATTAGTTTCCATAATTCTATTAAATGATGTTCTTCCCATAACCAAACAGATCTTATGCATTATTTAAATTTTAAAAAAACCTGGCATGCAATTAACAATCAGTTGTTTGATTGTAGATATTTTCATTTCTGAACAGATACCATTTTTCATTGATTAAAAGAATTCTTTTTTAATATCAGTGCTTAACAGAATCTTCTGGGAATTCATGTATAAATTCAACCTTGAGCTAAGATGATATTAAACAGTAAACTATATATATTTGGAAAGCTATTAGAACGGATGAGTCTATTACTGAGAAATTGGAAAACATGATGACAAATGATATTTAGAATAGTTAGCACTGCCATTATACACTGATGATTAGTGAACAGCAGTCAATAAGGACACACTTGAGCATGAAGAAACAATGTGGAGAGTCTCTACAGAGGATAATGACATGACAGTTGTTGTGCTTGTTTAATATAGATGCTTTTTAAAGATAGAAAATAACATTCTCTTCTGTGACAGTTTTTTTAGCTCCATTTTATAACAATGTAGCAATGGCTAGCCCTTTTATGGTACAGGAAGCTGTATGCATTTCTTCAGGATCACTATCAGTACTTGCCATTATTAAAATCATTTTCTTATCCAGCCTGCCACTTTATAAAAGCCTTTCCATACTGAAAAAGCATGAGATTTAAATGCATATTAAAGCAAGCTTTGATTGAGAGAGACAAACATATTGCAGAACAAATAAATGTTTAAGGGTCCCATATCTTACTCAAATGCTGGTATGTACGATTTTTAGAAAGGTTATCAGAATTCTTTTTTAAGTTCATGAAGAATATTCTTCTTTTGATGTATATGTAATTCTGGTTAAACCCATTCCTGCATACTCCTGCATACATGCTTAGCTGTGGTTCCCTGTCTAGCTGAGAGGTGGGACAGACTAGCACTGTGACCAAAGAAGTAACTGGGCTGAGCTCTAAATGCAGGTCTGGTGGAGAACACTTTGAGGGGCTTTTCTGTAAAAAGGTGCTGTAAATAGCTTTGTAAGTAGGACATTTAGATATCTTTTTTCATCTCAGGGTAAAGTGGCAGTCTGGGCAGCATGAGACAGACTACTCCCATATCGGATCCCTATCAATTTTTGTTTGATTTTATGGGAAATGTGTTAGTCCCTGTCTTTCTAATATAGTTTTGTAATAGTTTTGCTATGAGTGTGGCTGTTCTAAAAGAAGAATTACGCTCAGAGAGAGCTGAAATGATAAGACCAGGGAGGCCAGAGTAGAGAGAAAGGAGTAGCCACAGTGAGGAGAGAATGGAGTCTGAGGAAAGACAGGGGAAGCTGCAGTAGTGCAATAAAGACTATTTGTTTGCCGCTGAGCATGTTGCATGTTATATGCAAATATCACACAACAAATTACAGCAGGCCAACTCTGGCCACATATTAAAAATTCCATGACATATTTCCTAAGACAAAAAGATTTCTGTTCAATGAACAACTGTTGTGACTGATACATCATTTTTATCCAGGGTTTAAAATGGGTAAAACGTGGCATGTTATGATTTGTCATGCAATAATCACATAATCAATGAAGTCTCTTTCAATTTACAAAAAGTAACATAGACAGATATCCTTTCTCTACTTTTTTTTAACTTAATAGGCTACAAAATTTAATATAATTTTTTTCTGCTGTATTGGACTCTGTAGGTTGGTTTGAAATTCCATAGACAATTAATCTGTCTCGATTAAACAAAATATGCTTTTCCCACAAGGGACCAAACTGTCTAAAGTTCAACACCTTTATAATCATGCTGAAAAAATAATCACATGGAAAACATATTTATATTCCTTACATTTAAGGAATAAAAGGTTGAAATATTGATATGGGCATCTTTATATGCAATTACAGTTTTAAAGAGAGATATTTTTAAAAGAACATCAAGATATTGTTGTTGCCATTGTTATTATTAGTATTAATTAGTGGTTGCTACATGGGGCTTGGAAGGAAACCCAGTTCCCCACCTCATTACATGTCAGGGGTTTCTTTTAAGTTTTTCTCAGAGACACTGAGTGTTGGGGGCAGCCAAGACTATGGATTTTGACTGAGGTGTGCCAATGCTACTGCTGGGACTTGAAACCAGAAGTTCTTGGCCAGAGGGTCTTGCCCCTACATTCAGGATTAGACTGATCTCCATATTTGGGGTCAGGAAGGAATTTTACCTGATTGTCAGATTGATATGGACCATGGGTTTTTTTTGCTTTCCTTTATAGCAGGGGAATGGCCCTGTTCCTGGGATCTTTGAGTATATTCTGACAACCTGTACAGAAGCAAAATGTTGGCCACAATGCAACCCATGCTTTACATGTGGCAGGTTAGTGTCAGAATACAATTCATGTATAGCATAGTCCTATGTGATAGCTGAAATAAACATTACATTGACTGTTTGCTAATGTGTTGTGTCAGGATTGATGGCATAGTTTTGCTAAGAGGTTAGACAATAGATTTGTATAGAATGGTATGGATAGGGATGGTCCTACCTCAAGCAGAGGGCTGGACTAGATGACCTACGTAGGTCTCTTCCATTCACTGGCAATGTGTAGGGGGTGCATGCAGGTGCATGTGCCCCCCCTGAGAGAAGCAACCATCACTGCCACCAGCACAAAACTGGAAGTGCTGGCAGCAAACCTCCCCCCTCACAGTCAGTGATCGGCTGCTGGAGGACCTCCAGCATTAGGAGGCACCAGTCACCCATGATTCCATTACTACTTCTCTAGATTGTATGATGCTATGTTGTTGTTGCTGTAATTTCCTTCCACTTGTGATCCTAATTCAGGTAAGAAAGCAGCACAGCTTCCTTGAGTCAATATAAATGGCTAACTTATAGCAGTTTTTAAAAATAGGTAGGTCATAGTGCTTTGCAATTTCTCTGTTTGCCCATTTTTCCTTGTGATATAGCATTTTCAACAGACAAGCAATGGGAGGCACAGTATAATAAAAAAATACGAAGACACTGACAGTAAAGTGAGAAAGATAACAAAAGAAAAGAAAAACTTCTCTAAAACCCCTTTCGTATTTTTTTATTACTGCTTATTGTTTTAGAAAACATGGGTAATAGAAACATATATAGAGTAAACAATCACAAAATATTTTGATAGATACCCTTGTTCACTGAATATTTAAATTCCCCTTCTAGTTTGACACATAAGAAAATACCCATTGTTATATTCTTAGCACAAAGTTGTACATAATATCAAGGCCAAAAGAAGAGAATTAAAATATAGCATGGTCATATATCATAGCTGAAATGAACATTACATTGACTGTTTTCTTATACGTTAAGAATTGAACAACTGGTTTTCAAAAGAAGAAACAGTGGGTTAATACAAGCTGAGATGATAATGAAGAAAACATCTTCAGGCTGAGCAATGGTAAATAAAGCACTAACAACTAAAACCAGAAAACGGAAACAAAATTATTAAGCCTGCCATTAGCAGCAGTATTGTTACTCACAATTTATGCAGGATAAGGAAGTTTCACATTTATTCAGGGTATGGACACACATAGCAATTAGACCAGTTTAAATGAAATTTGAACTTGAATCAGACTTGCTTGTTAAACCATTTTAAAACTGCTTGGAATGGTTCTAAAGTGTATCTGGAAAATTAAGTATTCACTGTGAACTGGGTCAGTGTTTTATGGAGACATGAAGCATTCCATGTCTTGGGACTGGTCAGGTCCCCTGGCATCCCACACTACATCATTCCTCATCCCACCAACCCCCAACACCGCTACTGTAACTAGCCGCACACACAAGAGACGTTTACTGTGCAGTTGACTAGTTAACTGCACAGTAAATGTCTCAGTATCTACATGTGTGCCCTTATTAGGGTGCACAAAGCTAATAAACTCCTCAGAGGTTTTTTTTTTTTGTGCACAGCAGTACATGTGTAGATGCTGAGCTGACTGGCTGGGACACGAAGGTGCTCCAGTGCAGGGCTGGCCAGCAAACACACTGAGCCTGCACACTCGGCAGCACACTGACCCTGGTCAGAGCAGCCCCAAGCTGGTAGGCTGGGGATGCTGTGACCCAACTTAATGTGCTGTGGTCTGGGCATAAGTGTAAACCCCATGCTTGGGAGCTTCCCAGGAGCAACAGACTCTGTAGCTTACTGCTGCCCCTAATGGCTTGTGTAGTTGCATTCACTGAGAATGCTGCATCCCTCCTCTTCACCTTTTGTGGTCTTTTTAAACTAAAAAGCTCCCTCTCCTTTCACTTTTTGTTGAATAAAAGCAATTTTTTTTCAATAACCATCTGTGTCCACACTTCCTACTTGACTGCAGCCTCTAATCACAATCCCACCAGTCTCTGGACAAGTGCAAGGTGATGCACCTGAGGGGGAAGAACCAGCAGCATACCGACAGGCTGGGGAACTCCCTTCTTGTCAGTACAGAGGCCAAAATGAACATGGGCTGACAGTGCGGGGACACGGTCAGGAAGGCCAACCGTACCTTATCATGCATCCATAGATGCATCTCAAGCAGGTCCAAGGAGGTGATCCTCCCCCTCTATGCGGCACTGGTCAGGCCGCATCTGGAGTAGTGCATCCAGTTCTGGGCGCTGCACTTCAGGACAGATGTGGACAACATGGAGAGGGTCCAGAGGAGGGCCACTCGCATGATCAGGGGGCAGCAGGGCAGGCCCTACGAGGAGAGGCTATGGGACCTGAACCTGTTCAGCCTCCACAAGAGAAGGCTGAGGGGGGATCTAGTGGCCTGTTACAAACTAGTCAGAGGGGACCAGCAGGCATTGGGGGA
>NW_017729027.1:27143574-27154104 GCF_001723915.1 Gavialis gangeticus | reverse complement strand
ATCAGGAGGTGCTACTTCACTGTCAGGGCAGCCAGGATCTGGACCCAACTTCCAAGAGAAGTGGTGCTGGCTTCTACCCTGGGGGTCTTTAAAATGAGGCTGGATGAACACCTGCCGGGGTCATTCAACCCCCAGTACTCTTTCCTGCCATGGCAGGGGGTCAGACTTGATGATCTGCTCAGGTCCCTTCCAACCCTTCCAACTATGAAACTATGAAACCTGCTCCTGAGGTTCTGGCTGCACTTTTCCCCACACCTTTTTGTTTATGCACTCCCCATCGGCTGCCCCATTAAGGTCTGGGACCTCCTAGTCAACCTCCCCCTGGCTCTGGCCAAACTTACCATCTGGCTATCCAGGTTGGAGGCTCTGGCTGGGAGGGTTGCCGGCGATAATGGGGCTTTTTTCCTGGGTGTCTCTCATGTCGATCTCTGGGTGGAGCACCGCTGGGCAGTAGTCACCGGCTCTCTTGCTGAGTTCAAGGGCCGGTGGGCACTGGCTGGCACGCTCTGCTCGGTGTCCCCCCAGGGTGCACTTGTTTTGGCCCTATGACCCTCATAAGAACACCCTGTTTTTCATTATTTGTTCCCCATTATTTATTGATTTTTAAGGTTTTAATGGTTGCCCAGCAGTGGCAGCCCCCAAGTTTTTAGTGGGCCAAGTCCACGGCCTTTTTAATTCAAAGTTGAGGCTGTAATTTCTTCAAGTCTTGCTTAGGAGAATTCTCCATAGTGCAACACAATAATTTTACCCACACCCACCCACTATGAGGCATTCTGGCCTGAGTGTTCACTCCCACCCCTGGTATCAAAGCTACAACACTTCAGCACCTAAAAGGTGACAATGCCACACGGAATGCTAGGGCACTGTACAGGTAGACACCTGTGACAATTGTGAACTCATTCCCAATCAGTAACATTTGGGAACAGTTCAATTGTTACTGAGGGTGTCCACACCCTCATACGCTATTCAAAATAGTAGAACAGGTAGCTGTAACACACTAAATTAAAACACCCAGTCCTCCTTACTGTTACTAGGCACAGTTATAATCTAAACCTTTTAAAATTAAGTCCTAAGGATAGATGAACCACACTAAAATGTTTCCCTAAATTTTGGGTTAATTTGAATGAAGTTTTAATTGCTTCTACATTTTTCATTTTTGCTTTTAAAATTATTGTGTTGCGCTATGGAGAATTCTCCCAAGCAAGACTTGAAGAGATTACAGCCTCCAAGTATACAGCACAGACCAAGTATAGTAATCTAGTCATCATAGCTAAAATGCTTGATGGAACTTTTCTTTTTCACTAATGTAGACCTTTATAAGGGGAGAAGTACTGAATTCTGGTAATACTCCTAGGGCCAATGCTTTAGAGCATGGCTTGGGTAGACATGACTGAGAGCATTATTTCTACAAGTGATATAGACAGGTGAGTGTTGGGAGGCTACTAATGGCAGCCGTTCACCAAGTGACATGGATTGCAAAGAAAGGAAAATGTACATTAGAGGAGTTCTTGCCGGATAGTTCAGAAATGTGGAAGTTAACAAAATTGTAGCTATATTAAACCACGAACCCAGCATCTTCTCCATCTTCCTCTGGTGTCTGTGACAGTGGTAGTACACCTGCATAAATAATTTTAACATTCATAATTTACAGTTAAATTATGGGGAACATTTTAACTCTGAAACCAGTAAAGTTTTAATGCATTAGGTGCTATTATTATTCATGCATCTACTACTATTTAAACAATATTAAAGACACTAAAACTATTTCCTAGCAACTAAAGATAAGCCAAAATAGTTAAGAGCCTGAGGCAAACGTAGGGGCATAGCTGGTCACTAAATTCCAGCACGTGATCTAGAAACAATTTCTGAAGTGTCTGATCCTGGAAGCTTCTGAACAATTCATGAGAAGTGCTCCATGTTATGTACTATCTTTGCCCATCAACGTTGAATTCAGAAAAATCTGTTCCCACTTAACAATTTGTTTTCCCTAAATGTATTGCTTCATTGTGACTCTTCAGGAACACAGGTCCTGTTCTTGAGTTTCTGGGTATAGTCCTGTTGTGCTGGATTGCTAGGTAAAATATTAAACTACTGTCTTTATATTTGAAGTGGCATATTCAGATAAGTATAAAGTTAAGTTAATTAAAACTCAAATTAAAACCCCATGTAAAATTCTTGTGATGTATGAAGTGCAGGAGCAAGCCCTTTATGTGATGAAAAGCTAAAAGATGATTTACCTACTTCTATAAACAGTACTCTATTTCCAGGATTATTTTTCTTTACATAAAACATAATCGCAGTGATATATATATATATATATGTATATATATATATCATATAATAAATAGCATATAAATATATTATATATCTTTATATAATATATATTATACATGCGTGTTGTGTGCTGTGCTATATATAATACAATATATATAAAAATCAATATTTCATCCACACATGAAGGTTAAACATTAGAGTTTATAATTGGGCTCACTTCTCACAAGCTTTTGCAAACCTGACATACTTCTGCTAACACATTTATATTATTGCATTTGCCTGTGTTATAGAATCAAAATTACAGCTGAAGATGTGTACAAGAAACAGTCATAAAAGGTAACGTTTTGCCAAAGGTAATGAGAATCTTACCAATGGTTTCATTAGGCCACATTTCTTTATAATCCTAGCTCAAACCTTAAAAGTTCTGTTAGAACTTATTAATGTAGAACACCGTTTGGTAACCAAATAGTCAATGTGTGTTGTGTTTACTTTCTGCTCAATCAACAATAGATGAAAATCTAGTACAGCCCAGAAAAGCCTGGCTCTTCAGTTTGAACTATAGGAATTTCTGCTTCTACATCTGGAAGTTCCAGGTTCAGTATCCAATATGATAACTTAAAATCTGGTTGACACAATTATACCAGGTATTTATTTTACTGTAAAAAGACTCTTTCCATTCATAACCCTTTTTGTGGCTCTTTTCTCTTTAACGTTATTTTACACAGAATTTGAATATTCAAGTTGTAGTTCTGAGCATGATAAGATATGTTAACTATAGAAACAATTATTTAAAAAGGCAACCTATGTCATAATACTGAGTGCTTATAGTATTCATATTTTTAAACATAGGATTGAATATTATTTCACACAGGTTCAGAAACACATTATGTAAAGGACTGAATACAGACTTGGAGAATGCAGTTTTCTTAGTAGCATATTAATCTTAGCTTTTGGTGAATAAATGAGCACAGTGCTCTGTTCAACACAATTGCCTATATCTTCCCATGACCAGTTCCTTTTGGGGAAACCTATATGCACAGTTTCATATATATTTTAATTAAAAAAAAAACTGTGAATCTTTTCTGATGGGCTAAAACAGTGTGTACTATACATCTATTATGTGTATGCACATTCTAAGTTCATTCTTAATGTGTTTTCAGGCTTTTATGTACCTCAGCTTTTAATTTTCTGCATTTATGAATACTCTGAAATTTGTAGGTTGTTTACTGCACTTGAATAATACTCAACAGAACCTACTTTAAGGCAGCCGGATAAAAGTCAAGCAAGTGTGAAGAGTACAAATTGTACTTCTTAATGGTGTGAGAAAATATCTGTAAAGCTATTTAAAATGGACTGAAATTATAGCCCCATATATCTGGGTCACTTCTGTCATTTGCAAATGGATAATTTTTTAGCATAGCCTTATTTAAATAAAGCACTACTTTTTTATATGCTGCTTAGAGGATCAAACTGAGAACTACTAACATAGGTCTATGAATTAGGAATGAACATACTTGTTTTATCCTTTTGAAAGATAATATTATCATCATATACACTGAATGGGAGTGGTATCTCTGCAATTTAATTGTCTCACTTGTCTCCAGTGTGTCAGGGTTTATATATTTTATCTTAGAGAATTTATGATGAAACAATTTATAACTTCCTCAATGCTTCAGATCTTTTTTTAACACTTCCTTCAAGCATCCTTGAAAAAAAAATGTCATACAGCACCAAGACATAAGAAAAAGTTACTAAAATGAAATTTTATATTTTCCCATGCCCTCTTTTTATTCAAAACTTCTTTTTTGCAATCATCTTCAAATTATGAAGTGATCAAATGAAGTGCTGAACTAAATTAGTTTCTTATCTTACCAGCAATGATAGCTCTGCTGCTGATCCACACAAGTAGCATTATTTAAGCATGGTGATAACTCACACGGCTTCAGTATTCTCTCACAGAACTTTCCAGTGAATATTGGCAGACAGGTACACACTACATCCTACAGATGTGAGGAAAGAATGGAAACAATTATTTTCTATGTTCAAGGCAATTCAGAAATAATAATTATTTTCTATTGGAGACCCTCTGTAGGTCAGGGTCTACTATACCACATGCTGCACAAAGTCAGAATAGAAAGCAGCCCCTGCCTCAAATATCTTACAACCATATTATTAGAAGAATGGATTAGGCATTCAAAAACAGATTACATAATGGCTGTGTTTGCTACGTGCTACTAACTTTGAATGTGGTCGATATTCTGATTTCATTACTAGATCAAGCAGCAGAATATTGTTGTTTTATAGTTTTTCTCTTTTCTAAATTTGCTCCATCTCCAAAAGAAGTTAGGCATCACAATGTCTAAACTTTAGGTGCCTGACTGCCAAGAAGGAATCTAATCCCTATAGCAAGGCCCCTCGAAGTGTAGAGTCAGGCATGTCAGAATGGTGATTCAAAAAACTTGCACACTGAGTGCGGAGAAACTGGCTAGACCCAGCCAGGAGAAAAAATAATGAAGAAGGATGTGACTGGAACTGTGAAGGCCGTGCAAGCATTCAAATGAACTGGTCTAAGTTGCATGGATTAGTTTGAGTGTCCTAAACTCCTATCAGCAGAGTGCAAGCATTGGGCATTTGGGGGAAGAGGTGCACAGGAAACGTGCATTGGTGATGGCCTACAGACATGGGGCCGAAACATATCCCATCATGCCCTAAGGGCTCCCAAAGCTGCCAGGGATTGGCAAGCACAGCTAGGTGCGCAGGGCAGTCCTGACTGGCTGGCTGCCTCAGGGGACCATGCCCCTGCCTCAGGAACTCCTGGGCATAGTAGCCCCTCAAACCATGCTCTGAGGCTCCTAGAGAGACCCTGGCTATGGCCTCTCTCATTAACTGCAAGTACATCGTTTTCTCTGCCCCTACCCTCCCATGGATCCTTACCCCTTGCACACAAGTCCATGGACCACATACTGCAGCAAGTCCTTGTTGCCCTTCATGACTCTCACTGAAGGCTTTGGAATACTACATATGCCCATCTACAGATGACCTGGAAGATGCTACTGGACCCTATGGCCACCAAGCATCCTGTAATCAGCCATCTAGTTCTATCTAACTAGTGAAGCTGAGGCCTTCATGGACACTATTAATTCCAGGATGTTGCGGAAGCAACTTCAGACCACTGAGTGGCAGTTTGGGCCCCACAAGACCAGCAGTGACAAGTGGGAAGGGATTGTCTTGGATGCCTAGAACAACAAGCAGTGGCTGCAGAACTTCTATACATGCTGGGACATCTTGGGCATCATAACCAAGATGGCCTCCCATATCAAGGGGCCAGGTAAGGACAAAGGGAAGGTGCTCTTACAGTCCTTACAGTGGGACCAGGAGCAGGGCTGAATGCTCTTTGGCCTCCATGCTAGGACCTGTATTAGGAGTGAGTGTTTTCAGCTCCCCCTGCTGGGACTGGTGGGCGGTCTTTGCATCAGAAGTGGAGTTTCTGAGGAGCAGTTAGAAGCAAGGAACAGGAACACCCTTGGCTCCAGTGGTGTTTCTGGGTATGTCTTCTGCCAGATGCAGAGGGCTGAAGAACCATTAGGGACTGGCTGCTTATCCCAGGGCCCCCTGTGATATAGATGGCATAGTATCAGGGTCCTCATGCTGCATTTTGATCCCTGTGCTATTGGAACTGTCCCTCAAGTCCTGCCTCTGGGTGCTCATGGTCCCACAGCCTGGGAAGAGGTCAAGGGAGCTGTAATCCATCTCCAGCTACACCTCTGCCCCTGTTTTCCCTGTATGTTTGGGGTCCAGCATCAGCAGCACCCCTGCTTTCTTAGTATCCCTGGGGAGCTGATGCTACACACCTGGTCCTCTTGTCTCCCTGGGGCTCTCCTGCATCCCCTGCTGCTGGCGTCTTTCTACCACCCCAATGGGGTTCCTGTAACTCCTCCCCAATGGTAGTAGAGGTGTGTAGGGTGGAGACAGCTGTATTGCTCAGGAGGAAGCCAGACAGCTCCTCGTAGAAAAGCATAGCGTATCTAGTGCTTCTGGAGGTCTGGCTCACATTGTGAGTCTGGTTGACTTGGATCTTCATCCATTTGGTCTCTGATTAGTCTCTGACTATTCCAGAGACATCTGCCTGCCACTTGCAAGATGGCTGGTCATGTCTCCCTGAGTCCCAAACTTTTGGGGGGCTTCTGATGTCCCCAAGACAGTTGGTCTCATTCCCCAGAGCCCTGAACTTTCCAACAGTATTCATCTGCATATTCCAGCTCAGTTGTCCACCTCCCAGCCCCCTCCCAATCCCTGCCCTGAACTTCCTAGTATCCGCCTGCTGGCAACAACTATGACAACATGTACTCATGCCTGAACTTCTATGGCTTAAGTATATGCTGGCAATGGCTGGTCCCGCCACACAGCCCCAAAATTGTCAGGAATGGACTTTTTGCC
Organism: Gavialis gangeticus; assembly: GCF_001723915.1. Lineage (NCBI taxonomy): Eukaryota > Metazoa > Chordata > Crocodylia > Gavialidae > Gavialis > Gavialis gangeticus. Next base: position 27,147,393 of record NW_017729027.1, on the reverse strand, counting down.
AGCACATTCCTGTCTCTCTCTCTCTCTATGCCCCCTCCCTGGACCCAAAATGCCAACACTGGCTCCCCCATGTTGTGGATGGGTCTTGAATGAGGTCTGGATCACAGGGTGCTTATGTCAGACTCGTTGGTTATGGGATTTGGGGTCTGTCTGAATCTTGGGGGTCTTTTGGCTGTGGTATGGGTCTCTATGTGTCTTGGGGTGCTTTGAGATGGTGTCTTGGGTGCTTGCAGCTGCAGGGGTCTGGCTCATAGCCTTAAATACCTGGAGGTCTTTGTTGTGTTCCCCATTACTATGCTATCCACACTGCAGATGGCTCTGGGATGAACAGTAGCCCCTAATTGTCCTCATCCCCGCTGCATATGGCTCAGCTCCCTGTATCTCCCTACAGACTGGAGCAAAAGGTGGGGTTGGGGAGAGGGGCAGGATTTCCTCTGCATTCAGCAGGAGCAATGACATGCAGCCTGAGTGCCAGAGTCTCTCCCTGCAGGGAAATGGGGGCAGGGATAATGTATGCTGGGTTTCCAGAGGACAACAGAGAATGTCTATTGATAGGGGAACTGTACAAGTGTTTGTTATACTATTCTAATACCTATTGGTGTAGAATCATACCTTGTTGGATGCATCCTATTTTTAGACCAGACTAAGTGTTGTGAACACTTGCATACCTAACTTTTCTACAACACTAAACTTGATTCTATTAATCTAAATGTAATGCCTGTACTCATCCTTAGTCTCTACTGGTTCCAGCACATATTGAGAAAGTGAGAGGCCTGGGAATCTAAGTTCTCCTCAGTCTGACAGGGATTCAAACCTGTAACTCTCACTTCTCAAGAGTGTGCCTGAAACATAAGGCTAAGGCAGGAGCTAGCTAAAAATCAAAACTGTGCAGAGCACTTCTGGGCACTCTCACAAAACAGAACCACAGGACCCATGCAACTTTCAAATTAAAAAAAAGAAGTGAGGCACCTAGAAAATGAAGGCACCACCAGGGTTAGGTGTTTGATATACTATGGATCACAGTTTTTGACTTAAGAGCCACTGAAGTCATTTTATTTAGGTGCCCATATAGGAATTAAACACTTAAATACCTGTTTAGATCTGACCCAAATTGCACCTAAATCCTATGTTAGTTGTTTAAATCCTTTGGGAGCTCTGACTCGGTCTAGAATACAAGCTTTACAAATGGCCATGGAGCTGTAATCATAGTGATATTTTTTAAGCACTAGCTTTCAGATGTTTAAATGGAAACAGTTTACATATTTTCCCCTCACTGTAATGTAGCAAGAACAGTCATTTTAAAGACAGGTGTCAGTTAACTTAATCTATAATTTACCCAGAAGGAACAGAGAGACCTTTTTAGCAAACTGTGCTAATGGTACTATTCTGACTTCTATTTTTCTAATAAGGCAGTATTTTTACATAAACTTTGATTGCAAAGAATGGGGGAAAATAGAGGTTAATAAGGCCAAGTTCACAGTCCATTGTATGAGCAGCAGCACTGGGCTTTATTCTAGGGCATACATTTGTATTTGCATAAATAACATATTGTAAAAATACTGAAACACGCTTATAAATTTGAGATAAGAATCAAGTTCCAATGGACAAAATATTTGAAAGTATGCTATTATATAATAAATGGGTATATACACGCATGTGTCTATCTAGACGTCTGTATATGTTATGGATATGCAATAAGCAGAGTGGGCTTTAAAACTATTTTTATCCTTTTAGAACCAGTGATGATATTTACAAGTTTTTAGTAGTGAAATAAGAACTTGTTGCTTTGTGATACCATTCAAATTATGCCCCTGTCATTGATCCTTTCCTTTTCATCCTCAATTTACTCTGTTTGAAAAACAGCTTTAAAAAAATTAAAAAGAAAACCCACAATGAAAAGCAGCAATGGGAAACAATCAATAACTTATAAAGAAGACTGTATGTACTACATTTCTAGTAGGATATGAAAAAGAAAAAATGAATTAAACAATTGTGCTGCTTTCTTAAGTGAACAGCAAACAAGTGAAGAAAACGAAATAGATATACATGATTTATTTTAGTCACGGCAGCTACTGTCTCACATACCACACATATTGAGACTATTTTGTGATTTTTTTTCTCACACAGTATAAAAAGTTTATTGTTTTTTTTAGAAGTTACTGGAGTTAAAATGATTTGTCTTTGTGTTCTAACATATTTCTAGGACATTTTAACTTACATTTGGCATGTCAGTACATGTGGCTCCATTCTGACATGGCCTTGAGGAACATTCATTGATATCATTTTCACAATTGTGGCCAAGAAATCCAGCAGGACAATGACAAACATACCCATGCTTATTATCCTGACATGTCGCCCCATTCAAGCATGGCTGAGAAGTACAAGGCTCAACCTGTTCCTCGCAAAAGGGACCTAAAATAAATAATTATGGAAGGTTAGGGCTTGGTACACTGAAAGCACTGTCTGAAAAGCACAAATATCACATTTGTTATCTCTAGCATCTTTTGTCTGTCATAACTGTTATTGTTTTTCATTTTATCCTTCTATTTTAAATTTTACAAGGTTCAGGATGTGTTGTTGTTGCTGTTCCTCTTGGAGGAAGAGTGGGAATATGATAATAGTTTCAAAATATTTAAAGGATACCCTGAAGCAGATGAAAAAAAATATTTTCCCTTGCCACAGAAGGCAAGACATGAGGCAATGGGGTTAAGACTTCAAAGCAGATTTGGAAATCTTGAGACAAACTCCCTTCCTGTCAGAATGGTTAGATAATGGAATAACCTGTCCAGGGAGATTTTCAAAGAAAGGCTGGATGATTCAAAAAGAATCATGACTCATCTTGGATGATTCAAAAGCAATGAAACCACCATCTTTGCAAAGAACTGGACAAAAATCTTTTAGATCTTCTCTAACTCTGTGATTGCAAAATGGATCCCTGGCTCCTGATTGGGATTAGAAAATATTAAAAACTAAAGAATCACATAAAATATTCCAGAATGTTTGTGACATTACATAAGTTAGCTATTTACAGTGTGTATAAACCATCCAAATACTATACATATTGTGCATGAGAAACTGAGTTGGCTTAGTTGAATATAATCAAGGCAAACAATGGGTTTTTTTTTACCTGATAATATAGCTCAAGATTTTTATGGGAAATTATTTAACACATATATCTCAATAAGGGTGTGATTTTTTTTTTACTATAGCAGAAAGCCAAATTGAATTGCCCTCCTAATACTCACTTGTGCAGTCAGTCTATGAAGCAGTCTTTGATTTAGTGTAACGGAGGAATTAACTTAATTATGAAACTATTTGGAGCTGCCACATTACATTTGATTCTGAATTTTATCAAACTGGCTCTGATGGACTGAGCTAAAAATAGTTGTCCATAAAATCTTAAGCTGTAATTCTAAAATAAATTGCTTTTGGTAAACAGGATAGTTTTATCCCAAATTTGTCAATTGTCAAGTGAGTTTTAACTTGTTCATTCTAAACCTATTTCCAGATAAGCTTGCTGCTCTGTAATCAGTTTGTTGCAAACACATTCTAACTATAATCAGCCAATGTATGCGTGTGATACAGCAAATCATACAAGAGGAATCCAAATATCCCATTTGATCTATGTTACCTAGAAAACAGCTGTCATAACAAACAATGCAATGAAAACCCATTTGTAGATAAAAGGCCAAACCATAGTTATCTTATTCTCACCTACTCTCTTTGGCATCAATAGAACCATTTGCTTCAGTGCAGTGAAAAGAATTGGACCCATTGTTCTAGGAAATACTGTCCCCCCCCCCCCCCCCCCCCCCCCCC
>NW_017729027.1:27137936-27143515 GCF_001723915.1 Gavialis gangeticus | reverse complement strand
TGAGCATCAGAGAATGCCCAGAAAATCTCTTTAAAAAATCTGTCCCTCTTCACCATAGTAACTGAGCTACAGCATGAAATCTTTTCATAAAAGGGAAAAAGTACATAAACTCTAAAATGTATCTGTTGCTATTAATGGATAAGGGTAACTAAGAATGTTATTGTTAGTATGATGCACCTGAAAGGTTTTAGCACATATTTGAGGAATATTTAAAATGTGACATTCAGTAGAATAACCAGTCAACTCCCATTATTGTATTTTAGTATTAAACTGTCGTGTTATACTTTAGTATAACATGGTACTATAGAAGATCTCAAAGATGACCTCCTTATGGAAGAATATAAGGACTACATCTTAATGACAACTTCAGTCTTTCCTTCGCTTTAGACAGGCTTGACAACTGGATGATCTTAATCCCCATGTATAGCATAGTTGAAGTAGACATATAGTACTACAGTGAATCCAATAATACCTCCCTGAGGGAACCCAAAATGTAGAGCTCCCTAGCCCTGATTGTCTACAGTTTTGAGCTTCTTCTATGCTGCTTCCTGTCGCATTCTCATACTAGGGTCAAAAAATGGGGCAGTGCAGATCTATGTAGGCCAGTCATAGGCATCTATGACACCAAATAATTGTTCACCTTGAATACTGCATCCATTTATTATGTTCTATGGCTTTTTTTCCTCGTCACCAATTTCAAGGTATTTCTAGCTTTATGCTACAGGATGTTTGGGCCTTTAAAAAGAATTTAAGTGCTAACTGTCACCTGGTTTCCTCATAGTTCATGAGATGTCTGTTGGATGAAAGGTCTGCTAAGAAGGAGAATTCAGTACCAGAAAGATTCTCTTCTCCAGGTTGAGGAGAAACTGGTTGAAAAAAGTAGCTAACTGGTAAGATGCTTCTGTAATAAAGGTCTCTTTAAAATTACTGTGGTATCCTGCTGAAAGAGAGACAAGAAAGGATTCTTGTAGGGGCTGAAGAAAATTGCCTAGGAAGGAGCTGGAGAAAAGGCTGAGGAAGAGAAAAGGAGATACAGGAGGATGCTTTAGGGAAAAGTAACATGGACACTTTCATTACATCTCCTGTTTTAGTCCTCATCTGTAGGAATAATAATTAAAAAAAAAATCAACATGTGTAAGATCTAGCCTATGAAGTAAACTGTCATTTGGGAAGGGAAAACTATGTTGTTCGGGGAAACAGTTTTTCTGACTAGGGTAACTTGGCCAGGCAGTCATCTTGTTGTCCTATGGGGCCAGGCCAATTCTCAGGATCTCAAAGTTGCACTGTTAGATGGGAGGGTGTGACACAATTGCACATATACACACACAAAAATCAATTAGATGCACTCCCTCCCAATTACCAGTCTAAGCATGTGCACACCTATCACCAACTCAAGCACACGCACACTATACATATGAAAAATTAGACAAAATCTGTTGTCAATACCCTCATACCCAATACACATATACTAATTAATGATCTGCGTATTACGCACATGATTATCTATCTATCTATATCATCACATGCATGATATACAAATTAGTGATCCACTTATGTGTATTGGGTGTGTGGGTATTGACAACTGATTTTACACATGTGTACGTGTATGTATATGTATACATGTGTATACACGCACACACACAGAGGTGAGTTCCTAACTTGGGTGGTGTGTGCTTGAGGTACTTGGGGTACCTAGAGTGCTTGGTGACTATGAGAGGGGGGAGTCAAGGGACAAATCTTTCCAGAAGCAGGGGAAGGAGGGAGATGGATGGTGGTTAAGATGATAGAGGGGGGAAAAAAATAAAATTGAGAGAGTTAAAGTGACAGGAGTGCAAGCAGAGGAGAGATAGAGTTGAAAGGAGATCAGGAAAATGGGGGATGGAGGCAAGAGGGACTGGAATTAAAGGTGGGGCCGGGCTGCAGTAAAACACAACCCATCTCGGGGTTCCAAATAACAGTGGTTTTACTGAACAGGAAAAGATGGTGAAACAATATACAGGCTATAGAGCTTATTGGTTCCTTTGTGTGCACACACACACTGGCAGCAGGGGTCAAAGAGGCTTGGTAAAGGGGCTGAAGTCCAGGAGGAAAGAGACAGGGTCCAAGTTGGAGGAGGAAAGGTACAGCTAATATTTGCCTATCCCAGCCTGAGAGTTGACCCTCATTGGCCAGTCAGGATCTCTTTCAGCAAGGTGTTGTCCAGACAGGGTCTCCAGCAGGGCCTCTGGGGTAGATAGGTGGTATGAGATGGAGCTGGTCTGATTCAGATGGAAATGGCATTTCCACTGGGTCTGTCTTCACTACCCCTCTTTATAGAGGCAGACCTTCTATGACCTTAGTGGCAGGGGCATGCCCAAGCAAGGGTCAGCCCTGATGTAATGATCCTGTGCACTCCAGGGGAGGATGTGCAGTTTCAGGTGTCTGTGTTGCAATGGTGAGTTGGCTGGTTTCTGTATCAGCCTTTGTTTTCCAAACCTCGAGCCAGGGAGAGTCAATGCAGGGTGATGGTTGCATGATCAAGTTAATGGTTCAGTCATTCGGGGGAGCCATGTTTAGACCTACTGCCATTGTCTGTCAATCATCCACTCACTCAAGGAACCAGTTTACATGAGAGGGGGGAGTCATGAGTCACACAGTTACAACAGAGTTACAATAAGGTATGCCTGGGCAGGGGACACAACATGGGGACTTGACATGATTTATGCTAACTTACACATGTAGGCCTAAATCATATAGCATAAAAAAAAAACACAACCCCCCCAACCAGTAAAACAGAAATTACACAATATAAACAGTAAAAATCAATATAAACATAATAAGTATACAATATAAAGCAGTGGATAGCTATATCAATATAGCAGGGCATTTATTTGCAAAGGAGAGAGAAAAAGAAAAGAAAAAAACCCAAAAACTTGCTACCAAAATAAAATGCTGAAGCTTATCCTATGTCTTATCTTACTCATAACTATATGGAATAGAGAGGGGAAGAAAAAGTCAGAAATAGTTGGGGAAGGGAAGAGAATGCATATTATTTATATTTATATAAAAAAGAAAACTGGGGGGTTGTGTTACAATCTAACCAGCTTAAGTGAAAGCAACTTTAGTTATGAAACAGAGACAGATTTTGCACTCACATGCTAGAAGATGAAGCATACTTTCAAAGCTTCATATAGACTGCTAAATGAGTAAAATAAGAACTGGGAAAGCTAGCACCTTACAGAAAGAACTAAATGCTGCATAATACTTAATTATTAAAGCTACCACTTCCTTTATTATCCTTCTTTACAGTTTCTCAGATTTAGCATCTTCAACAAGCATGAGCAGAGCTTTTTCACCTGAATGTGTGTGTATGATGACAAAAAGGTTGATAAAGGGAATATTGGAGAAATACAGGGATCTAGTGTCTTAATTATTTTATTTTATTGCTCCCAATTTTGATGCCAGACCCAGTCTATTTTTCAAAGAAGATAGAAAAGTGGCTTGATTACAGTGTATAAAGTGCCTTCATGGGGAGAAAATACTAGGTACTAAAGAGAACTTTAATTTAGTGGAGAAAAGTGTAACAAAAATCAATAATTGGAAGGTGAAGCCAGACAAAATCAAATTAGAAATAACAAAAGAAGGCTGAGGTGATTAACCACTGAAACAAACTAACAAGGGAAGTAGTGGATATAAGTTTCTTAATTTCTTTAAGTTAACACTAGGTATCTTTATGGAAAATACATTTTAGCCAAATAAAATTCATTGGAATCAATACAGAGATGAGTATAGGTACAAGTTAACTGTCTGTCACATACTAGATGATCTAATGGTTCTTCTCACTTTAACTAGATTAATTTGTGTTGGCTATCACTGTGTGTTGCATCTTAATAAAGCCTGTGCCCAGTTTAAGTGTTCTAGAGACAGTCATCTTTGAAACTTTCTTTACATTTATTTATATTTAAGCATTATATGCTGACCTCCCCCAAAGAACATGCAGAGCACCTTACAGAGGAAGACAAAATAACTATACAGATTATAAAGTATTAGAGTAACAAAACAACTCCCCAAATATTACCCCAAAAGTTAAATAGTCCATCCCAATCTACTCAATCTCCCAATCTCTCCTCTGCTTCTCATGGAGAAGAGTATCCTACTCCTACATAGTTCACTTTTGACAACCTCCCTATTCATTTCCTTTTAAAGAAATGAAATTTTCTTTCTGCACTCCCTCCTATACTCATTTATTTCCACCGCTCTGCCTTTCACCCAGGGGTTTCCAAACAGCATTTTATGATCATTAGAACGCACAAGGCTGCCCCAGTCTTCCATTAATTAAAGTTAAGAACATTAATAGAAGAATAATATGCTTCTGAATCCCTCTAAAAGTTTGCATTTTTGAGAGTCATAATCAAATCCTTCTGAACATCTGCCTAGGTGTATAATTAACCTAGCATTGTGCATGGCAGCACTAATGGGAATTGAAAATGTTAATGGTATTCAACTATGGAAAGGGGAGATATATTTAGAAATAAATGAGTACAAACTGAAGCAAATAGAGATATGAACCTGAACAAGAAAAAAAAACTTTAGGCAACATGTAAGTACAGTGTCTAAGGAAAAAGCAATGTAACTTGCACCTATGCCATAAAACAAGTTTTAAAATCTCAGAAATTAACCACTGAAGAAGAACAGTAGTAATTATCAATAACCGGATGGATTTGGTATATCCAGAAGTCAGAGGTTGTCCAGACTAACAGCCCTATTGTCTAATATTGTTAAGATATACACCCATCTCTTCAGCTAATGGTTAGCTACCTCTGATTCTCCATTTATGACTGGGGTCCACTGGTGTTTGTGTAATGGTCACCAGGTTCAATAAGCACAGACATAAGTGAATAAGAGAAACTATACCACAGAATTTATTCTGGAGCAGTAAGTAAACTCTGAAGACCTTAGTACAGGGGCAGGCAATTATTTTGGGTGGAGGGCCGCTTACCCAGTTTTGGCAGGCTCTCAAGAGCCGCATGGGTAGCCCTGCCCCATGACAGGTGCTCCACCCCCTGGTCACCATCTTGGGACCAATGTCCCAGGGCCAGCACCAGTGGGGCCCAGAGCAGGACACAGGCCGGCAAGGGTCTGTTCAGCCGGGCTGGCTTGCACCAGCAGGGAGGGGGGCTGGCTGGCCTGCCAGCTGGGATGCTGCACTCCTGTCACCCTGCTCTGGGCCCCGCTAGCACTGGCCCCAGGACACTGGTGTGGGCCCTGTGCTCCTGCTTGCTCCCTACCCACTCACACCCAGTGGCCCCCAGCCCTGCAGTACAGGTGGGGGGCAGCACACAGCCCCAACTCCATGCACTCCATCAGGGAAGAAGCTGCTGCTGAGCATGGGAAAAAGTGGCCACTTGCCTGCCCCATGGCCAGTGCTCCCTGGTACAGGCACTTGCAGCCCACATGGGGCTGTCTGGAGCAGGCACAGGCAGCCTCATGTGGGCTGCAGTTCGCTGCAGCACGGGGCACTGGCCATGGGGCAGGCAAGGGGACACTTTTCCCCGTGCTCAGCACCAGCTTGTAACCCGTCCCCGCTGCCAACCTGGGCC
>NW_017729027.1:27126241-27132936 GCF_001723915.1 Gavialis gangeticus | reverse complement strand
GTGCCCTGTGCTGCAGTGCTCACAGCCCACCTGGGGCTGCCTGTGCCTGCTCCAGACGGCACCATGTGGGCTGCAAGCACCTGCAGCAGGGAGCACTGGCCATGGGGCAGGTGAGGGGCCACTTCTGTCTGCAAAGGGAAGGAGCCCAGGGAAAAGCTGAGTGCAGAGGGGAAGCAGCCCCTCCCCCACCTGGTGCCCCATGATGCAAGTGCTCACAGCCTGCGTGGGGCTGTCCAGAGCGGGCACAGGCAGCCCCATAGGGGCTGCAAGCAACTACATCGTAGGACACCAGGTGTGGGCGGGGAGGAGCCGCTTCCCCCCTCCAGAGTCCGCCTCCAATTACCTAAGCTTCCTGTGCCGGGACAGCTATGTGCTCCCAGCCCAGAAAGCACAGCTGGGGCTTCCAACTGGTGGGGTGGAGCCAGGTTGGCTCCGCTGTTTTTGGAACCCACCAGGCTTCCCCTGGGTCCTACTGCCCTTGATTCCTGACGTTTCTGACAGGAACCAAGGGTAGAGAAATATTAATTTTATAAATTTTTTTAGGGGCCCTGTGGGCTGGACAGAATGGCCTTGTGGGCTGAATGTGGCCCACGGGCTGTACTTTGCCCTCCCCTGCCTTAGTATGTCTCTCACCAATTTACTAACTAACATCTATACCCTAGCTAGCTAGCTGTAACCTGAGGGACCAGCTCCCACTTTCTAACCCCTCAGTCTCCTGTTAGGGACCATCTTTAAATTAGAACTTCCATCATTACAACTGGTTTTCATTGCAAAGTTGAAGCTCAGAATCATACTTCTATAGGAAAATGCTTTAGCTACCATGCCACTGTCTTTTTCATGCATGACCGTTAGGTTATGTTATATGGTGTTAATAGAATGTGTGTCCATTCTATTAATGAAATTCTAAATCCTTAATGGTGTTGGCCAATGTTGGTTCCAAGGACTTCAAAATAATCTATGTTTTTCTATTCTCATGAAAGCAGATGATGTGAATATATTGACATTCCTTTAGTGTTGTCTGATTAAGTACCCAAACTTCTACAACATCTTTCAAATTCTTCAGGTAACTCAATACAAATAACATCAGAAACCATAGTCCATTAGGATATGGCTTATTTTCAGAAGCTTTAATATGTAAACAGAATAGTTATCAGCTTGAGTGACTTTTCTGATTATATAGAAAAATACAAGAAATTAAAAGACAGCATCCGTGGCCAGGTTTATCACAGCTTTTTATTAAAATACATTCATTTTTAATGTATTTCAACAAAATAAAATTATAGAAGGTTAGAAAACATGTAAGTGAACAAGCAGGCATGTCCATAGTTCTGAATGAAAGCTAAATGGATTCCAGTATAAGTAACTGAAATGTATTTTCTATACTTTTTAGTTGTTTTTATATTAGGGAAGGTTGGGGGGGAAATAAAGACATTAGCGTGTGCTTTAGTGCATTCAGGTAGTCTCAGTCAATTTTGTAACCATATTATAATGATACCTTACTGAAAGTTATTGAACATCTAGGTTATATTTAGAAAAACATTGAGCATCAGGCAATTGGTTAAGATCATACCACATAATGCCATATACTGAAATATGTGAGTATAGTAAAATGAATAAAGTAATTTTTACTTTTAATAGGAATCTCAGTGGGGCTTCTATTTATGCAACTGTTTATGCTATGCTGCTGAACTACATGTTCCTCTAAAATAAAGAGAGTGAGAGATCATTTTATACTACTCTGTTTTAATACGATTTCAGTAAATTTATTTTGCCAATCTTCTAATGAAATGCTAAGATTTCTGAAGCAGTTATGCAGAAAATAATGTAGCTTAGAAAACTGCATGTTATACTATATGAATTCATTTAATCTGTATTTTTGTAAGAATGAAGCAATTATATTGTAGGTTGAGCATCACAAAGGAACTATCAAGTAGGACAGTGATTTGCTTTTAATTTCAATGAAATGATTGGTTGCTAGGAGCTATGCTCAAGGTCCAAAGAAACACAATAGGCAATAAACAAGAAGAAATCTGCAAATGAAGGGCAGTCAAATATTCAGATAATTTAATGTCTTAACAATGCTAGTGTCATCCCCCAAAATATGAAAACATACTTAATATCAGTAAAAAAAGGGGTCAACATTTCTGGCTGCTTTAAAAAAATTTTTTTTGAAGACGTGCCTTTAATCTGTGAAAGATCTAGTTTCTCAATAGGCAATTAAATTAAAGTATTTTTGTAATTAAACTAATCCCTGTTTCCATAGCTCAGTTAACAATTCAGCGTAATTAGACTAATCTGGTTTATTCCATACTGCTTTGTTTTAATACATTTCATCAGCCCATTACCCTAACAACTAACTATGGATAAATATTTCTTTCTGTTCAGGCTTCTCTCTTGTAAAAATACACAAATAAAGAAATACCATCACCAGAGCAATTGCTTTTTTTAAAAAACACAGATTATACTAAATTATCATGGTAGAATATACCTGGAACTTTTAGCATAAAGCCATTTATTGTTGCTTTAATTTTTTTTTTCCTGGGGACAAGGGTTGGGGGAGAGAGAGATCATTCTCAGAATGTTCCAATTCTCTTTTGAAATTTACCATGACATATTTTTCTTTGCACTTTCATCAAAGTTGTCTTTCAGAGTGTTAAGAGTAGGTTTTATTTTAGGAAGAAACAGTTTTACAAAATAAAAAGGGTATAATTGATTATTTTTAAAACTGATTTGTTAAAAGAAAACTGCACTTCCACTTCCTCCTTTATATAACTATGCATATACCCCTACTGTATATCTGTCATCTAAGTGGCATTTTTTGGACATCTGCAAGGTACTTTGGCACTGAAACATACAGAGGGATTCTATTCCAGGATCTGCACCCATCTGTGCATGGACAGCTACGTTGCAAAGACTGAATATACACAATAGCTGCCATATCACTTGGCTTGGATAGGGGATTCAGTTGCCTTAAAATGGAGTTGGCCAAACATCTGTAACTACTGCACTTATACCAAGGAGCTGAAAAGGTATGTATTTGTCCTTTTCTATGGCACTCAGCTGGGAAGTGGAAAGTCCTGGGTTGTAATCCATGCATCCAGAGGCAATATGAACCTAGGTAGCTCTGACCTACCTGCACAGTACTCATCCAATTACAGTCAGTTCTATGGTGTTCCTTTTGATGCTGATCACTAATAAGTTGGAAAGAATATATGAAGGACAATGCAAAGAGGAGAATCCAGGTCCTCTCCCTTCCAACCAAACAGCCACATAACCAAGCCACACAATTTGGTTTGCTGTCTTCCCCTCAGATTCACATACCTCTTCTCATAGCTGCCAGTTTCAAAAGGAGGACTAAAGAAGGAAGTTGATAATAGCTGCCCTGTGTCATGGACGTTAGCATACCAAGTTAAAGAGTAAAGAACTGAATTCAAACCCATTTTGGACAAGGGGTCCAAGGACTTCTGGCTTCCCCCTATTCATTAGCTGTTCCTCATATAAGAGGTTGTGGCGGGTGCAGAGATCCCACCTCAGGAACACAGCTGGGTATTCGTATCCCTCCACTGTTTCCACCATGTGAGACGGGCCAGTAGGGGGTGCTCCTGCATTGAGCCACCCACCTCCCTGTGCCCAACCACCTTCCAGGCTCCAAATGCCTCCCTAGGGGCGCCTTATGTCCGGCCCACCCCTCTCCCGGAGCACACTCGCTAGTCTGGGGGTAACGTGCCGCCACCACCCCAAGAATGGACTGTCTCGCGGCCCTGTGTCCTTGGGGTAACACAGGCCTAAAGTCCCACGGGTACTCAACCCAGTACAGGCACTTGGGGTACTTCCCCAAGTCCGGGGGCAAAAAGGTATAGTCTCCCTTAGTCCACAGACCTAAGGGGTCTCTTAGGCATAATTTAGACCCACCCCTCAATAAGTCTCCCACACCAGTCAAAAAGGAGAACTTTATTGATTACAGGGGGTAGGGTAAACTAGGGTACAGGATAGAGCAATATCTAGAAATCCTAAAGAGCAAACAGTCTGGCTGTGGTAGCCTTTTGATTACGCATCTGTGATACTTCCAGCTAAATATCTAATCAGATTGAGTAGCTTACTCACAAGCATCTTCCAAAGGCAGGTGAAGTTTCCCTTTGGAGGCAGGCGGTTCCTAGCTCGTGAGTTTGGGGGGAGAGAGCCAGTTTCAGATGTTAAGGCTTCTCTGTCCCCTGCCTGGCTGCTGCGTCACCTCATGGCCGGAGAGGAGAGACCGCCTCCTTCCCCGTCCTAACTTATATAGCCCCTGTGACCTCATTCACCTGGGCCAGCGGAGGTCAGCCCCAGTTGGCTGTCAGCCAACCAATTTGAAATGCATCACCTGTTACCGGGCAGATTCCAGCTCCCCAGGTAGAAACCCCTTACCCAGGTAAGTGATGCAAGTCACGTAGGCAGAGGGAGCAGGTTTCCCCCTCCCTCAGGAATGCAGCCAGCTCCAGTTCCCTAAAGAGACAGGCTGAGGGTGTGGTCCCCTGTGTGCTGGGCCCATCCTAATTGAATGGTCACAGCACAGAGATTTAAATCACAGTGTCACAGGGCAGAGATTTTTGGGGAGAAACCAAGGTGGCTTTCTGCCACAGAGGTGTCCTTCATTTTGGTGATGCCAGTCTGCAGGACAACATAGTCATCCATTTGCACCAGGGAATATAAATGCTCCTGGCACCAAAAATATCCTACAAGTGTCCAAAAATGACCAGCTAGACTCCCAGAAAAAAACAGAATGTCAACTTAAAAGCTTCTGTCTTGAATATGAATATATTAAATAACAGGACTAAGATAATTTCTAGCCTGAGACAGTTTATTTCCACTTTTATTAAATTAATATGTTCCCAGAGTTTGCATCAAAATTAAATCTGCCTATGGTGCTGTAATTCTGGATCTCACAAGAGAGTGAATTTAACTCTGTGATATGGCACAAAGGATTACTAGGGTCTGCTGTCTTAATATTAAACCAAATAGACTGCATGAGAACTCATTATGATTTTTACCAAACTCCAACTGAGACACGTGGGCACAAAAACACAAGGCCTCAAGTACAAAGAAAACATTACCCTTTCATCTTAAGCAAGCCTCTTAAATATACAATCATATTTTTATAGTGGAAATACTTGTTGAGTGTACTTGAAAATTCTTTGAGCTCTATTTCTTACCAACTCCACACAACTTTCATAAGCTCTAAAAATATCAGTATAAATAGTTGACCTGATTCCGATCACACCTCCAATCCCTGGCTACTGTGCCAGAATGTGTGCTATATAAATTTGAAAAACCCTAGCCCAGGAGGAGGACTAAGCTGTTGCACTGCCTTACTTCCTTCTGCAGGAACACGTGTGCACAGGTTTGGCTAGAATGTAGGCAGCTGGGCCTGTGGATGAGCCCTAGGGGGCAAATAGGAGGTTACCAAGGTCGGGGAACAGGTTACTGAATCCAAGAGGGGAAATCCAAGATTTAAACTGAGGTCAGGAGCTACGGGTCAGAGAACCAGTGCCAAGTTCCAGGTTGATCAGGATCAAGGAAACGAACACTCCAACATGCCTCTATGTCATGAGTAGTAAGTGTCCCACATTTCAAAATGACTATGGGGGCACTTTAACTAAAATTTACTGAATAAGCATTAGGTAAAGTATGCTCCCAGCCATTTTGAAAATGTGGGATTTTTTAAAACACATGATGGTGAGGCATTTTAATTAGCACAGCTCTCTGGGAACCACTCTAATTAAAACACTGCCTTGCCCTGCCCCCGGCCACCCTCAAGCACATCTATAGGCACCCAGAGAGAACAGAACCAGCACTAATTTTCAGGAGAGATCCATGATCAGGGTCAGGAGTCAGGAGAACCAGGGAGACCTGTGAATGCAAGATTTGCCAAAACAGGTTGAAGCTTGGAAAGTGCACCTATAGCCTGAGAATGAAGGTGTGTTTAAAAGCAATAAATGGCACTTTCAGCAGCCAATCTTGTTGCAGAGAACTGGGTCAGCCACATTAGCCAGGGATCAAGGGCAGCTGTGGCAAGTCATGTGCTTGGCCTAGCCACACCTGCTTGATCAGAGCCCCTAACAATATGCTGGGGGTGAGGCAATAAGTGACAGAGACATGGCTATAATAATCATACCATCTACCCTGGAACAGAGAGATGTTCATAGGCAGCCAGTGCTTCCCATTTATTAATTTAAGGCTGCCTTTGTCCTAGGATTCACCTTCTGGGTTTCATCTCCCTGGAGGCACAGCACAAAATACAGACCATTTTATTTATTTAGAGTTAATATTATAACGAACTCTACATTTCTGACCTCAATGAAAACAGATATCTATATTTGTAATTATATAAGTCAGTTTATAATTCTGTTGCAATGGACTATAATTAATCTCATTCATTTCTTCAACAGAACAATGAGAAGTTCTCCATTTGGTGCTACTGCTACTCCAATTACTCAAACAGCAATAGCTTTGTTTGCCTCAGAAACATATAATATATATTAGGGCTGTGTGAAACAGCACCATTTCATTTCAACTTCCATTTTGAAGGGACAGTGTTTTGCTTTGCTGTTTTAAAGCACTGTTCCATTTCATTTCATTGAAAGTGTTTTGCTGTTTCGACGTTTCGCCCTTTGGCTATAATGAGGAATCATGAACATGCCTAAACTTCGTAATTTCTT
>NW_017729027.1:27116088-27121241 GCF_001723915.1 Gavialis gangeticus | reverse complement strand
GAAGGGACAGTGTTTTGCTTTGCTGTTTTAAAGCACTGTTCCATTTCATTTCATTGAAAGTGTTTTGCTGTTTCGACGTTTCGCCCTTTGGCTATAATGAGGAATCATGAACATGCCTAAACTTCGTAATTTCTTGCCTGATTCAAATTAAAATTTCAGGGATGGTAGCCCCTTCTAAGAGCAGGAAACCTCCCAAGTTTCAAGGAGATAGGTGCAAGAGTTTCTGGGAACCTGCACCTCAAACTGTTCAAAGCAAAACTCGTATCACTTGACAGCAGTGGCAGCATGCTGTCATTCCATGCGCAGATCTAGAGGTCCATGACCCCAGGAGGGCTGCAGAGCTGTGCCAGACTCTTCCCAGGGGAACAAGGGCCCTCAGATCTGTGTACAGGATGACAGCATGCTGCTGCTGCCGCCTGGGACCAGCACCAGTGCACAGCACCTGTCCCAGCCAGCAGTGACAGCCTGAAGTCATCCCATACCACCTGGGGGCCTGTCCCCCTGGGAAGAGCTGGGGAAAGTGATCAGAGAGCTGAGGGAAAGATTGGGGTTCTGGGGGAATCCCACCAGGAACTGGGGGAATGTTCAGGGACCTGAACATTCCCCCAGTTCCTGATTCGATTCCCCAGCTCTTCCCAGAGGGTACAGGCCCCCAGATCCATGCACTGGGTTTCAGCAAGTTGAAGTCCCATGTGCAGATCGGGGGTCCACACCCCCCAGAAAGAGCTGGGGAGTGATCAGAGAGCTGGGGGAAGTGATCAGAGAGCTAGATGTCAATATCAGACTAGTCCTTCCTGCCTCTCCCTAGTTTTTGTTTAGCTGCAGCAAGTCTGGCTTCAAAATTCAAAATGTTTTGAAACCTTCAAAATGTTTTGAGTGCCCTCATTTTGTTTTGAAGCTGTTTCAAAGCCTTTTGTGTCATTTTGATTTCACCGTATCAAGCTTGAAATGAAACACTTGTTGAAATGTCACACACCCCTAATGTATATGGTTCATCTCTAATTCTTTCATATTTTCTAAAGGATATTTCCTAATATCTGTTGTATGTGGCTATCTCTGACATTCAAGAGACAGCAGTAAACCTTCCCCCCCCCCCCCCCGTGGTATGGATTGAATGGAAAATGGCATAAAACATTCCTGAATAATACTTAAGCCACTGATTAAATATTAATCATTTATTAAGTTATGGAGAGCGGGAATACATAGAATTCACTGGAAATGGAAGAGTAAAAAAGATCCTGGAAAACACAAGCAGTTGAAATAATGAGGGAATAGTTAATTATAGAGTCATAGGGTTGGAAGAGACCTAAAAGGTTACATGGTCTAACCCAGCGGTGGGCAATTATTTTGGGTGGAGGGCTGCTTACTGAGTTGTGGCAAGCCATCGACGGCCATGTGACAGGCAGCTAGGGCCAGATAAATATATATTTTCTAAATTTTGTAGGTGCCCCGCAGGCATGATAGAAAGGCCTAGTGCGCTGCATCTGGCCCACAGGCCACATTTTGCCCACCCCTGGTCTAACCCCATTCATGAATACAGGTATGATATTCCTAAATCATCTGCAACCAATGCTTATCCAGCCCCATCTCAAAAACCTCCAGTGAAGGATATTCTACAATTTACCTCAGCAGTCTACTCTAGCCCCTTACTGTTCTTACAGCAAAAGACTTTTTTCAGAGATCTAATCTAAAACTACTTTGCTACAATTGAAAACTATTGCTTCACGTCCTGTTCTCTTTCCACCTCTTCTCTATGGAAGCTTTTCAACTGTTTGAAAACTATCATCTCCCCCTTAATCTACTTTTCTCCAAGCTAAACATACCTAGCTCTCTCCAGTATGCTTTTCCTTGTTTGACTTGCTTTCCAACTCCTCCAGCATTCATGAGTGCCCATACATGTACCCAGTGCTGGCTCCAATGCATTCTAATTAGAACACACTGGAGCAGACTTGATGAACTGAGTCTGCTGGACCATGTGAATTAGCACACTCCAGCAGCCTTGGCATCACATGTATTCAGTGTCCCTGTACTTCAAAATGTTAACAGGGGCATTTTAACTAAAGTTCATTGAATGAGGTTTAGGGGAAGTGCCCATGCCACCATTTGAAGTGTAGGACACTGAATACATGACACAAAGACTGCTGAAGCATGCCAATTAATCCCAGGAGCAATCCCATACAGCATATGTAGACACAGCACCCAGGAGCAATAAACTCAGGCATGATAAGCAGCAGAGTTTCTGTCACAATAAATATGCACTTGTAGATACGCCCACAAGCTCTTAATCACCACCCTTCTTAAGCTCTGGGCCCCCTGGCCCTAGGCTCTGCCTCTCTCTGGTCTGTGGGCTCTATAGCTGTTTCTGCCCCTCTCAGGCAATGATGGAATCCCTGGCTCCTGTCTGTCTCAAACCTGACCTCTAACAGGGCTCAAGTTGGTCACATGCCCCTCAGGCACTAATGAGACCCCTAAATCACCCTTTTCTTGTCCCACCCACCCAAACCACTGGTTTAAGCTACAAACAAAATCATAAGCTCTCTAGCTAGTACAGAGTGCCTGACTGTAGTTGTATTCCCCTGCAAGCCATCCAAGCCTTACTTGCAGGGCCCCTGTCAGATCAAGAGAAATCTAGGCAGTCCTCTGTAGCCTCTCACCTTAGAGCTCTTTCACCTCCAGCTTGCAGGGCCAGAATGGCTGTTTTGGCCTATATATCCCAGGCCTGCCCTTTTCTGGTTAGGTGACCTGCTCAGCTACCCACAGGTGCTTTCTGATTAGGCTTGCTGTCTAGCTGCTGGAGAAGTGTTTTGTCTTCCCTGATGGACTCAGCTCCGCTAAACTATTGCCAAGTAATTCACTCTGCAATATCCCCCCCAGACTATGTTTTTCCCCCTAGTTGACTATTTTTTTTGTGTGATTTGCTCTTCCTGTTGCTTTTACCTACTCAAATAACAGAAGCCCTCTGGCACTTTGTTACAGGGGAGATTAAAGAAAACTCAATACCCAAATATTATTTAAAGGTATCAAAACACTGTGAAGAATCACTCATCAAAACTGGTGGTAGAGGACTGAATTCCATGGAGCTATAGTGAATAGGGGAAGTGTATTCAGCCCAGTGAATAATGACATGAATCTCAAGAGAAAAACACCAATAGCAAGAATTAGTACAGGTATTTGAAATAAATCTGAGGCAGGGGATAGAACCAGTCTCTTAGGTAAAGATATTTAGGCTTGCTTGAAACTTTCTTAGACACAGTATTGAAGAACAAACTTTAGGGGAAATATTGTTATTAACAAAGAGAGGGGAAAGATTATTCTACCTTTAATTTTTATGACTGCTAGCAGGGGCATATTTCTTTTATGCATTGTAAATATTACCGTATCAATTACTACCTCCAGAATCCACAAAAAAAAAGGACGGCATAAAGTTATATTTAGAGTAAACTGTGTTCTGCAGAACCCAGGGGTCATCAGGTTTTCATGAAGAGATTGGGGGTAATTGGGGAGCAGGCTAGGAAGGTCATCTGGCTCTGCATCAGCTCATATGACCTGCAGAGCCAGGGATAGCAGGTTCCATGGCAGAAGAAGTGATATGGAAGAATTCCATGTCTTTAGGAAGTTTGAAAACCACTGAGTTAGAATAAGCATAGACCAGTCTTATCTGCCTTATTTCCATATATATATATAAGGCTAGATAGATAGATAGAAGTGGAAAATTACTAGAAATAGGTCTATATTCTCCCCTGTAACATCCCATGAAGTTCAATATACCTAAAGAATGGAGAATATGGGACAGAATATGGCCCAAGGTGGAAAAAGGTGCAAAGTGTGTCTAGGGTGAACTTCTATATGTGCAGGTAAAAGTGTGATGGGACTAATGCACAATCCACACAATCACTCTTCCTGCTATACTACAAGTGCATAGCAGAAGGCACAATTGTGGGATCATGCATTAGATCCCATCACATCTTATCACTGGTGCAGGGAGAACGTGATCTCAGGTTCCCCCTGTACCAGCAAAAAGCAAGCTCCTGTGGCCAGGAGCCCCCTCAGCTGAGAGGGCACCCAGCCATGGGGGCACCCCATGGACTTCCAAGTCTAGGTGATCATGGCAGCTGCAGTCTCCCAGGCTCATGGATGCTTGAAACCCTGGGGCCCTGCAGATCATGGCTGCCATGATCCCTAGGACTTGGGCATGCATGAAACCTCTGGGCCCCAGAGATTGTGGCTGCCATGATTGCTAGGCCTTGGGTGTTTCACACTGGGTATGGTACATCCCTGCAGCTGGACGTCTACAGTTGATAAGTCTCCCAGCCATAGGGCAGACCCTGGTATATGTGCAAATTAATGCACAGTAGCAACCAGCTATAAAGTTATTAAATATTAAAGGTCTAACTTATAGCTGGTTGGAGCTTTTTATCATGTGAAATTTACTTTGCACGTGTAACTGGTCTTAACGTAATTCTTCAATTAACCAATTAATTGCACAATACTTGTAACATGTAGAGGGGGTGTAGGACACTTAGATCTGGACACTCATTTATCCTGATATACACTCATTTATCCTGATATAATTTATATTATATTTATAATTTATATACACAATTAATTTATATTTATATTATATTTAAATTATTATATAATTAATAAGATAGTATATATTACAGAAAGCATGGTGTGTTTTATTTATCAGTTCAAACAACAGTTTTTAAGAGTTCAGTAGTGAGACTGGGAACTTCAATTTAAAAGCCCTACAAATATCTGATAGATAAAAAGATGGAAAAAACACCCAAAATGTGTTAACATGTGAGCAATTGTGCTCCATCTTTACCATTTCTTTATTGTTATATAGATTTCATATCCTCAAAAAGAACACAAATTGAAACCTCCCCCACAATAATAACAATAATAATAACAATGCTGAGGGTATAGACTGCAAATTTTCAATTTAAAATTAAAAATTATAGGCGATACCTAAGAACAATGTGAAAATCAAACTCCATGTGTCTCTTGCTCACTGACATCATAAAAGAAATTCCAAAGACACATAAGGAGTATGACTCAAGATTATATAAAAACTTGACAAAAGCAATATTGAAATAAACAAAGTGATTTTTATCCCTGTCAGAGAATGACATTTTAAAAATTGGCTCCCT
>NW_017729027.1:27111717-27116077 GCF_001723915.1 Gavialis gangeticus | reverse complement strand
ATAAGAAGAAGCTATATTTAGATATTTAGTTACTAACTGCTTAGATTTTGAAAGATAATCATAAGGGGGAGTAAATAATACATTCTTGGGCGTTGGTTGATTCAAAGAAGTTTCTGTGTTTCCTCTTCTTTAGATTGAAGAGCACCTCTACATTATGCTCATACATAAAGATACTCCAACTTATTGGGAAAGCAGCAATCCATATACTTTTTCTTGAATTTTTATTGCATTAAAGTGATGGGTAGCCTGAGGCAACAAAGATTTAGTTGATTGTGTGCCAATGCAGATATATAATTGACATGCTGTTAACTCTAAGTGAAAGCTGTCATAGCTGTCAACTTCTTTAGCCAGTGAACTGTTTTAGTTTACTTCTCTACCGTGTGCTTCATACCAGAAAAAGCCCCTCTTATCCCACTCAATTCTGCAGCTCCTGGTAGGAGATCCAGATGTAGTTAAGTTTCAATCTATATCCCTAAGCAGTATTCCCCCTCTTTCTCTCCATGAATGTTTCTACTCTGCTCTACTCCTGTATAGATGTACATCTACAGTTGCACTTCATTATCAAGAACTGGTAACAACTATACAAAATAATAGCTGCCCTATAAGAACCATTGTATGGCAGCCCCAGTGTAGATGAAAAACAACTAAGTGAATCACAATCACATGAATGTCCTATTGTTGACAAAACTATAGGATTTTAGAGTTGAAAATCTGTATTTACAATGCTTTTGAGAAACTCAAGAATGGATAAAAAGAAACAATGTGATGATAGAGGTCTTGGTAAAGGAGAACGCATGTGTGCATGTGCATGTGTGTGTAACACCAACACATATGTGGGATGTGTATTGAGTTTTTTTTCTGTGTGCGTGTGGGGGGGGGGAGGCAAGATGGCTCCTGTTCTCCTGGCCTTATGCTCAGCACATAGCAAATTCCCCCAAAAAGGGGGAAGCAGTTTGCATATAATGAAAAGGGAAGCTCAGGAAGAGAGGACAGGGAGAGGGAGAGGGAGAGGGAAAAGTGTCCCAGTATCTGGGAACTTCTCTCTCTTTCTTTTCTTCCCCTTTGTTCTTTTGAGCTTTTAAGGGATCAAAATCAGGGAAAAGAATATTAGTTCCTTGAGTTTTCTGGCTAGGGGTTAGGCCTGGTATTTTAAACAGGGTTGAAACCTGGGAGTTTCTAATCCTGCCAGTTTGGGGCCAGGGTTGAGGTTTGCAACTTTTTGCTCTCAGTGGAGTTGTGACCCCAACTACCTGCAAACCAGGCCTGGTCTTTCTCTTGTTTCTATTGATGGACCTTTGCTCCAGCCAAGCTGTCTGGTTGGGCCAACTGTAGCCATTAAACAACCTGCTTCTTTTAGAGTTTTTCCTGCAGTTTTGTTTCAGTAGGTCATATAATCCAGCCCAGAAGTTTGGGGTGCGTGCCTGCTGTCTGGAGCTGCAGTCACATGCCACGTACAGACAGCCTCTCTGTGGGAGCAAAGATTGGCACACTACCATTCCTCCCTGGCCCCTTGCACTGCAGAACGAACCACACTCTGTAGCAGCTTTCCCTGGTGCAGCACAACCTAAAGACTGTGTTTTGTAGTTAGTAGTGTTTTAAACTGGATTTGGTGTTTTCCTTTCTTTTCCTTGGCTATGTTTTCTGTAATAAATATGTCCTCTAATAATTATGTCCTCTCTGTTTACACTTCTTGTGAGGAGGGAGTTTTGTTTATAAGAGATACCCCAGCAAAATGAGCATTCCCAGTTTTCTGGTTGGGGGCTCAAGCAACAGGTATAAATTATGAGGTACCCCAAAATGTTAACTCAGACCTTGCTGCTGCCAAACTAAATGAAGCCATCTCTATTATATTAGCTGAGATTAAACAGCCAGTTAGTTCCACATCAAAAAATGAACTCCTGTGTTACTGCGTTATAAAGTGAGAGACCTGGAAACAGACCTCTCCTAATTAAATAGATGTTAACCTTTCCAATGCAATTTGTGCTCTATTGTCAGATCAAATAAATTTTGTGACGGTATGAGTCAAAACTTGGACACATCCAATGAACAGATTTGGTAGCAATGCTGGAAATGTGTACAAAAGAGGGGGAAAGATCACCATTTTAATAGGATTCAGGCTCACATAGGGTGAACTTTCAAAAGCCCCCTAAGTGACCTAACCTCCCTAATTCTGGCTTCTATGCTACTTAGGTACTGGAAAATTTTATCCAGTATAAACTATCAAGAGAACTTCAAGAAAAATGCCTTCATACCATAAATAAAATAAAGATAATGTGAGACTAAAGACACCTCTGCCAAGTGTATTGTCTTGATGGAAAAAAACTGGATAGGGAAATTCTAATATTGTAAAAGTCTAAGTCTCTGTCTGTCTGTCTGTCCATAACGCTTTATTCACACCGTGATTGGCTGATGGAAACAGCCAATCAAAGTGCTCCAAGCACGGGGAAGTGCCACTATGATTCCAAAGCTGTGCTGAGGACTGGACAGAGGGTGGTGGGGCTGAGGCTGGTATCCCCATCCCGCTTCCTGCAAGCCACACCAAGGACCTCGGCTCCCCCACCCCGCTTCCTGCAAGAGGCAGAACAGCGGCAGCATGGGGCATTAGGTGGTGACATTCCATCCCAGGCCCCTTCACCTCACTCCCAGTCATTCTTGATGGGCAATTGGCTATTCTACTCATAACCATCTGTATCTATTTAATAACTGGACTGAGATTTGCAAACTTATCTGGAGGATTTATTTTAGTGGATCAGCCCATGCATGATACTTACTAGGTGTGGCTGTAGGTAAGGCTCAACAGAAGAGAACATTTTATTTTCCACATGCTAGAATCCACCCTGGCCTACACAGACCAAAGATCAGATACTAAGTTAATAAGAAGTACTTAATTTCCTAAAATATACAGATAGTCTGGGCTGGTCTATTATAAATCTGGGAAACAGATCTTACAAGCTTCCCTGGTCCAACACTTCGTGCATAGTTGCCTGATCCAAATTATTAATGAAACAATTTTATAAAGGCACAGTCTCTCTGTCTATGATACCTCCATGGCAAGGCAAGGACTGCCATTGAGAAACAAAGGCTGCATGCTTATTTCTGTTTCTCATCAGTTAGTCTGAGATATATGCAGCAAGTGCCCTTGTGCTACTGTTTATTTACTTGCACTTAACAAAAATTAAGAACAATATTGAATACACTCTATTTGAGATAATGATTAAAATTACAACAATATAATATGATGCAGGCAGTGATAACACCTGATAATACTATATTTTAGAGGCACAAAGCAACTACAGTTTGTTTGATGATCTTAGCCATAATGTATGCAGCTTTATTTGTGATTTGTTTACTTAAGTAGCATTTTAAAGCATGTGACTCTTTAATGAACATGTTAAAAGACAATGATATACATTTTCTGTGAAACCAAGGGCCCTTACACATGTGCTCAAAGCCTGCACCATTACATGCTAAATAGCACATGATGGAACAGACTTGATTAATCGATTCTGCTGGAGCATGCTAATTAGTGTGCTCTAATAGCCTCAGCGACTCATATATTCAGCGTCCTCATGATTCAAAATGGCGACAGAGACACTTTATCTAAAGCTCCTCAAATGATCATCATTTTGAAACAAAGGATGCTAAATGCATGGGATGCTGTGGGCATTTTAATTAGAGTGGATCTATTAAAGTGCCCTCCCCCAGGCCTAAAGCTGCACTACATTGCAGCGCAGAGTGAATCAAGCTAATTCAGTTAGAGCTAGAATCTGTCATGGATATACTGCTACCAGTATCTGAGACAACTTGTTTAGGGTCAGTATTGATATATCTATATTGTACTGCAGTGCTCTATGCCAGAAAATCATAAATATCTTAAGGTATGTCTACAGCATAAACTTGTGCTGCTATTCTCAAACATGCCACGGTGCCCTTGCAGGTTCTTTCCTAAACTGGAAGCAGTGTAGCTGTGTCCAAGTGGCTAATGAGAGTAGGCTGGGCAGCAACTGCAGGAATGAAATGACCCCATTACTCAACAGTGCTAATTAACCAGCCTGAAGTGCTATGGAGTGTGTGAACTAGTGTTCAATACACCCAGTCTAGGACCTGGGATCCAATTTATAGTCAAATCACTTACTTTAAGCAGCATGAGTACATATCAAGTGCTGGTTGTAAAGAGGTTTGCTGGTGCTTGGAGCCTGATATAAATAAGTCAGGGTTGGGGGAAGGGCAGGAAGGATGTGTGCAGGTGGTTAGCAGGTCCATGGGGGGGCTGCTAGGACTGGGGGACTAGGGGGTCCACAAAGGAGATTGGCAGGTCGGGGGTGGGGGTTGGTAGAATTATGGGGAAATAGCAGGTCCG
>NW_017729027.1:27103779-27106717 GCF_001723915.1 Gavialis gangeticus | reverse complement strand
GGGGTTGTAGGACTTCACAGACAGCCCAGTAAGGGTAGGGGGTGGGTAGGAAAAGTCTAGCCCTAGGACTGAGGTGAGCAGTTGGGCTTCCCCAGCCCCAGAGCTGTACTACAAATACATGTAGGCATTAACAGATTGGGTTAAACTTTTCTTGATGTAAGTTAGTGTACATCCTGAGAAGTTTAGGTTGATCTAACTCTGGTTAGATCAATCTAAATGTAAAACCTGTATGTACCCATGGATGATGCCACCCTGTTTCCAATTTAGGACATACCCTGCACAGAGCAGTGTGACTTGTACCCTTTTGTGTACCAGGTAAGACATGCCCTGAGGCATATTTAGAATATAAATTCCATAAATAGAATATAAATTTTATAAATAAAGCTCAGACTAGTGTCAAACATCTTTAAAAATTTTATGTTTTCAAATAATTTCTTAAATAACAAAGATGACATTCAGACATCCCAAATGGACTTTTTAGTATAACTCTAAGGATAAAGACAAAAGCTGCACATAAACCAGTTTAACTTATCAGAAGCCAGTTTATACTTCTAACATAACAGAAATTTAGTGCACTTAAACTGCTTTCAAAGTGACCAAAACTAGTTTAAGATAAACCTGGATGGAAGTAGTATCAGACTTAACTGATATATGTCAAACCAGTTTATGGAACTTCTGCTCCAGATCCCCTCCTGATTCAAGTTAACTCACAGTCCCCTACCATCCCAGGATGCTTTGCAGCCCTGGACTGTGCTGTCTGCTCCAGTAGAGCAGGGCTGGCCCTGCCCCACTGCTTTCACAGAGCTGCACAGTAAAACCCCGGCTCCCTAGCCTCTGCTTGTGCCTGTCAGCTCATAAGATGGGGGCAGGGGAAGAGATCCCATAGTCCCCTAGCCAGGTCTGTATAGCACCAGGGAAGGGACAGCACTTTCTGTGGGGCTTATTGCCAACCTTCCCAGACCTTTAAGCTGGGCTGGAATCATCTTAGCCTTGTCCCCTCACCAGCTTCCCTTGCATCTAAGGGGCTCAGGGGGCAGGGAATACATCCAGCCAGCCTGGTACTGAACCCACCACTGGGGTCTGCATGGCCTGGGAGGGAAATCCCCCTCTGCTGGGCTTTTTGCTCCACACTACAGCACAGAGAGCTGGGCTTGGATCCCTCAGTCCTGCCTCCTCACCAGATTCCCTTGCCTCTGAGGGGTTGGAGGAGCAGGGGGTGAGGATGCAGGGGACCACCCACTCAGCCCAGCAGTGGACCCCCCACAGCTGGGGTCTGCAAGGCAAGGAAGGGCAAGCTCTCCCCCCAGGGCTTTTCACTCCTCTGCAACCCAGAGGGCCAGGCTGGAATCCCTTAGCTCCATCCCCTTGCCAGCTGCCCTTATCTCTGAGAGGCTTGCTGGGGGAAGATGGGGAATGAATCCCTGCTGGAGCTGGGAAATCCCCACTGAGGCTGGAGAATCACCAGCCCCAGGCTAGAGGGACTGTTCCCCCTCCCACTCCTAGGGGTGGGGCCAAGCCCTGAAGGACCATACTGAAGAGTGGGAAGGGAGTCATCCCCTCTGTGCACCAGGGGAGGGCTTGGGAGACCCTGCTGGGGCAGGGAGCCCCACTGAGGCTGGGGCTGGAGGGACTGTTCCCCCCTTGGGGGAGATAGCAAGGGGTTGGGAGGAAATGTGCTGGGCAACCAGCCAAAGATGAGCCTGCTCATCTGCATTGGGGTGCCTCTGGCAGTGGCCAGAAGTCTGAGAGGCATGCTCTTGCCCCCTGCCAACTATTGCTATGGACCCTGCAGGGTTCTATCTGGCTTTCTGGTTTCAAAAGAGATTGTCAGTTCACTTTATTATTGGTTCAGTCTACAAAGTTTAGAGAAACCTGAAAAAATTGAATCAATTCAGTCTTGGGTTTTTTGACTGTCTATACCTAGCCTAA
Organism: Gavialis gangeticus; assembly: GCF_001723915.1. Classification (NCBI taxonomy): domain Eukaryota; kingdom Metazoa; phylum Chordata; order Crocodylia; family Gavialidae; genus Gavialis; species Gavialis gangeticus. Next base: position 27,104,788 of record NW_017729027.1, on the reverse strand, counting down.
TAATTTAGCAACCTAAGTTCTAACCATGCTTCTCTTTCTTCCCTCCTGTTGTCAGAGAATGCAGGTGGTGATGGACACAAAATCTGTTTTCCAAAGTCTGTTTCCCACGTGAATGTCTGAGAATTTTATCTAGAATTTTGGAGTCATCCTTTTTTCTGGTATCACCGGAAATCAGTACAAACCAGTTTCTTGATATTTTTAAAGGTGTAAGTAGACAAAATGTAACATATTGAGAAATGTAATAAGGTACTCCTTTTTATCTCTGGTCTCACCATTAATTGGGGCTTACTAAAATGGATGAAACCCACTGGTCCATAAATTTGTTTTCTCTTCTGCCATAATACACTTGGTACATTTTATACTATCTAGCTTTTCAAAACAATTAAGCATTCTATTTTTTTTTGCCTTCACCATAAGTAGCAATAACGCCTTCAAGGCCTTAGCATAAGTGTGAATATATATAAAATACATCTAAGTCACAGTATAGTAACCCATTAGCTAAATGTTATCAATACGTTTAAAACTTAAACTGCAGCATGCATACAAATGTGGTTGTCTATAATTTATCAACAGATTGCGTCAATGCAGCTCCTATGTTTGACCCAGTTGTGTCAAAGTTAGAGAATTGTTTAAAAATAAAATAACTGTTGACAAAAACAAACCAAACCAAAGCAAAATAATAATCACTAAATAAAAAGAATCCTCTCCCTATCTTTGAAGAAGAAGCTACCAAATATCAGTTAACTGAAGTCATTACAAATATGATCAATAAACTTGCTATGCTTAGCATTTTTAATATTAGCTCATGATTAATGAGCTATAAAACCTCAAACTAAATTAAATTTCCCACCAACCAAAAACTATATATTAGAAAAAGAAGCAATAACACTGAAAACATGATTAAAACTTTTGGGGTCCAAGAGCATTTACCATATTAGTGGCAGACATATTGCCACTAATCATATTAAATAATTTCAGAGTATGAAAGTATGAGAGTTGAAAGGAAAGG
>NW_017729027.1:27086113-27098779 GCF_001723915.1 Gavialis gangeticus | reverse complement strand
CCAACCAAAAACTATATATTAGAAAAAGAAGCAATAACACTGAAAACATGATTAAAACTTTTGGGGTCCAAGAGCATTTACCATATTAGTGGCAGACATATTGCCACTAATCATATTAAATAATTTCAGAGTATGAAAGTATGAGAGTTGAAAGGAAAGGGCAAAGAAAAGGACAATGGGATTTGGAACAGTGGGAAGACAGAAGAGGAAATAAGAAAGTGGTAAAGATATAAATGTGGAAATATTAAAAATTGGCAGAAGAATAAAAGAAGGACTGAGGAAGGGAAAAAAAGCTTTAATTTCTTCTCCAGGACATATACTGGCCCTCAGAGATATAATGATTTGAGAGGTGGGTAAGTTGACTATATGCAAACATAGGCATCCCTTCCATGTTTTATACTTTTTAAATTGTTTTGTTTTGGTACTACAGCACAGTTCACATTTCCACTCACATGCATTGGTATAAATCAGAAGGGATTCCATGGGAATAAATTGAATTCTGGTCTTGACAGTAAAAAGAAAATATTGTCCATCAAATTGTGTTCTCCACAGAGCAAATAACTTGATTTTAAAAGAGAAGCAAGAGGTTTTTTAGTGATATCTTTTATTGGACCAACTGTGTAGTTGGGAGAGTTTTGAAAATGCTGTTGGTTACAAAGTCCTCTTCTTTAAATCTGGGCAGTAACAGCTGCGCAGTGCGTGTCTCATGTAGATGTGCCCTCTGATTCATACCTTCTGATGAAGTAGGTTGTAGCCTACAAAAGCTGCTGCCTGTCTAAATCAGTTAGTCTGTAAGGTGCCACACTGTTCTTCTTTATAACTCCTAATTTGTCAGTATCTTTCTTCTAAGAATAGTGTAGCACCAAATGATTGATTCTAGGTTCGATCAAAACAGGAACAGAAGCTTATTATTATCTCCATCTTTTGTGATGTGATATGTAACAACTGTGCAGCTCTCATAATAGATTTTTTTTGGCAATATAAACACATGTCTGTACATTGTAAACATATCCATATTGATCATGGTTTCTTTATTCCTTAATACTACAAAACTTCATTCCAGTGTGCAAAATCAGGGGTGAGGCTGAGCCCCAGACAGACTGCTCAGGGAAAGTTGGGGGGCATTCCCTCTGCTCCTGTTCACAGCAGGGCAGGCCAGGGCTCAGGGAACCCCAGGTGAGGCAAGATAAACTTGCTGAGGTGGAGGATCCCCCAACTTGGGCAGCTCCCTGGCTGCTGGGATGGGGGACTACTTCCCCCCTCCCACCTGCAGGGGTGGGCCGAGGATCAGCTAGACTGCATGGTTGAGGGGGTGGACAGGAAAGGCCCCAGGCTCTGACAGCAGGACAGGCCAAGGGTCAGGGGATCATCTCAGGCAGGTTGGGGGAAAACTCCTGAGGCTTCCTCCCACACGGGCTTTAGGGGCTAGCACCTGGATTAGGTTGGCCAACACAGAGGACAGTCCGATTCTCCTCTGTCCTCTATTGATACAAAACTGGATGCCTTTATGTCCTCTATTTTTCTCTTCAAGAGAGAAATAGAGAACAAGAAAAAAATTTCAAGAAAAAAAATTCAAGAAAAAAATGTTCTTGAAGAGAAAAATAGAGGACATAAAGGCGTCCCGTTTCGTATCAATAGAGGACAGAGTAGCAGAAAACCAGAATGTTCTCTATGATGGCCACCCTAACCTCAACGGGGGCTCTTCCACCCTGCAGGGAGACAGCTAGGGGGTGAGGGCATGTTCTTGGTAGCCAATCAGGGATGGCCCCCACATGACTGGGATCAGCAATTACCAGTAGGCTAGGAGATGTGCTCTAGCACTGCCCACCTTCTGGCCTGGACCAGTGCAGACATCTGGCTGCCTTTCCCAGCTGAAAAGTGAATGTCAGTGCACTGCATTATCTGTTCAACCTATGCAGTGTACAGAAATCTGCATAGATTGAATTGATTCTGCCTCAAGCTTTTAACTGTCTCTACTTAGCCTCTGAGCTGAACTACAACCCTTGCTGCAGCCAGGTGACTGAAGTAAACTGTGGTAATACCAGTTCAATAATGAGGAGTCGTTGCTTGTAATCCCATAATGTATTTCTAAATGCATTATTTTAAGGGTTGGTTCTTCACTTTTACCCAGGAGATCTGTAAACTCAACGTTCTTGAGATCTGAAATACAGCAAATCTCTGGAGAGTTTAATGCATTTAGAGAGCTTTCAGAGGCTGCTTCTTTTGGGAAGAATGTTGTTACTCTATTGTTTCTCCAAGCTTGAGTGTTAATCCTTTCCTTGCTATAAATATATAGTAATCTTCCTTCACTTCTTTAATATTTTTGGTAGGTGACAGATCTCCGTGCTTAGTTGCCCTAATATAATTGTGATTTGGATATATTTAAAACTCTATGCACATTAAATCCTCTTAAAGAAACTCTTTGGAGAGATTAGCATGGTCCAGTAAATTAATTCATAGCCCAAGGAATCAAAAATAAATTGGGATTACAGGTTTCTATGACTTGGTTTTTCTTGTTCTACTTTCTATTATCCATATCAAAATATAATTACACAATTTGGCATGATTGGCATTCTTTGTTCTAGGGCCCTCTCAGAACTAAAATGTCAGGGGATACAGGACTAGGATAAAGTTGTACTGGGAAACATGAGTGCAACAGTTTTCCCAGTGGCATCCAGTATTCTTTGGGTCCATTTCAAGAGTGAATTAGCTAATAAGCTAAACCTTGTCCTAAAGAAATTGCACTGTTTTGATATCTACAGCCTTTCCCATCTTTCCAGGGGGGTCAGTCAATAGGTGGAGATGTATTTGTTGAGCTTCATACTTTTCACAGAAGTTACTCATTTTCATTTTAAGAACTTTCGCTTACTCGCTGGCTTGTTGTTGCAGTTGTTGTTCATCTTGGCCTCGAATTACGCTAAAAACACGTTAGGAATCTATAAGTACCCATACATGCTTAAACATGTTTGTTTTCCTATTATTTAAATCCAGTTCTCATCTCTGATTTTTGCTACAGCAATTTCAAATGGATGGCCCTTAGGGACTGTTTTCGAAGAAAGACCTTTAGTATTCCCTCAAAGCAGCAGTCAGATTTCTGCACATTCCTAAATAATTTAGTAGGAATTCATCTTAGATATGAAATCCTTTCTTTTACCGTAAGAGAAGAGTTTTACCATTTGAGTTGGGTATTTTTGAAAGTCAGAAAAATATTTTTTTAATGTTAAAAAGTCTTTTTCTTTTCTCCTAACAAGAAACTTTAATTAGGAAAACAGAGTATCTCCTTTCTTTCATGAAAAATAGATGGCCCCATCCTTTCCTGATTCCCATTTAAAAAAGAAAAGAAAAGTAGGGCTATCACATTTCTATCCCCCCCCTTTTTTTTTACAAACAATTTTTAACAAGAGTCAGTTTTGAGCAGGAACCACATAGAAGCATGTCTATAGGAACCTATAGACATGATTGTTCATGTTCTAATTAGAATGCAGAGCAGGCTTGATTAAGTCTGCCCCATATTCTAATTAGAACACTCCAGCATTGCTTCACCACTGCATGCATTAAGGTTTCACGTGTTTCAAAATGGCCACCGGGGCACTTTATCTAAACTTTGTGAAATGAAATTTAAATAAAGCATCCTGCAACCATTTTGAAATGTGGAGGGGCTTAATACATGTGACGGTAAGCTGTTTTAATTAGAGTGGCTGTCCAGGAACTGATCTAATAAAAACACCTCCCCCCCACCCCAACCCCTGAGCGTGTTTATAGGTAGACATAGAGCCTGAGGAATTCCTGGCTTCACTCATTCATCTTAAGCCTTGAAAATAATTATGTTGATTTTATTTATTCAAATGAATTCATAAATTCCAAAGGGGCCAGCTACTGTTCAGTGGATTTGGGGCTTTATTTTTCCTCATTGATTAAGGCTGTGTTATGAATAACAACTCTGAAAAAATGGCAGTTCTTCTGGGTCAGGACCTTACTGAAGATACTTCTGTTCCTTTAGGCCACCTGTACAGGTATTGCACAAATAGCTGATTAATTGCACAATTACCTTAAGACCAGAAGCACATGCAAAGTACTTATCACATAATAAAAAGCTCCAACCAGTTTTATAGACCTCAAAAACATGTACTAACTTTATAGCTGGTTGCTGTGAAGCATTAATTTGCATGTGTAGTAAGATCTCTCCTGTGGCTGGGAGCCCATCAGCTGACAGGGCTCCCAGCTGCAGAAGCACACCATGCCTAGTGTGAAACCCCCAAAACCTGGGGATTATTGCTGCCTGTAGTTTCGAGGTGGGTGGAGTGACCCCACAGCTGGAAGCCCCTCAACTGAGGAGACTTCCAGCTGGAGGAGCTCCCCCTGCACTAGCAATAAATGGTCCCACAGTTGTGCCTCCTGCCATTCATGTGTACTATGGCAAGAGGCGTGATTATATAGATTGTGCACCTTTACCAGGATTATATAGATTGTGCACCTTTACCTGGATGTATAGAGGGGGCCACAGTGTTTGTCAAAATGTTTCAGTGGCACTTAGAGTGAAAAGAAGAATCAACTTGTTTAGTGTGCTTCACTTGCCTCTACACCTTATACCCTTAAAAAGAATGAGCCTGATGAATAATGTGGAAAACTATCAAGTAGGTCACTTCCACTACTAGAATGGACTATGACAGTGTTCCCTGATTTGCATTTTTCTGTAGATTCATTTAACTGAAATGACATTAGTAAAATATGGCTTGCAAGGTATACATAGTGCCTGCTTTAGTGAGAAGCCATCTCCCTTCCTGTGCAATACAACTGCAATTGGAAGAATAGCCCAAGCTGAGCTGTCTTGGTTTTATTTGATAAAGAGGAAACTGCTAGCAGAGCATTCTCATGTAGCCTGTTTGATCTTTGAATTCATGCCCAATTTTATTCTGAAATATTCTCAAAATGGTGCCCTACAAGGACGTTTGCAAGGTTAATCTCTTTTCCTTGGGCTAATAGGAGGACAGAAATGACTGATATATAATATATTAAAGGGAAAAAAGTAACATACAAGTCTCACCATTTCCATTAAGGCTCCACTTCCTGGATTCATGTGATTATATCAGTATCTCAGTTTCTTGTTAAAAACAGTAAATTTCTAGTCTCTAAAGCTAGAGTTTCAACAGAAAGAACTTTTATGTTTGTTATAATCTTGCAATTTGTAAATCAATTACCGTTGGACTAATCTACCGAGAATTAGATAATTAGTATGGTTTTTGCCAGCTGTGTTAATGCACAGTAGAATTAGACCAATGGACATTAAGCATCTTGTGTAGACCTGCCCATTTAGTTTTATTTCAAACTTTAATGGCAGAACATCTCTGACAGAAGAGGAGATACATTTTTTTTCTCTTTTGGGAGAGGTTTATCAATAAACCAGTAATTACAATCTTCCTCCTGTTTTTTAGTGAATAGAGAATACTTAAAGGTTTTCCAAAAGAATGCATTCAAATATTCGAAGACTATATTCTACCCAAAGATGTATCAACTATAGAAATGTTATTGCTTTTTTAATAAGTTTTACATTTATCAACAACAGTAACCACATTTTTATTTAAACTTTTCAAAATACAATGAACACATCTAATACATTTCAAGAGGATTTCCCCTTAATAGCCAGATTAATGTTATCGCTATTGCAAAAAAATGTGTTTTTGTCCATTTAACGCCTTCATATACAAACATATACTGAATTCCTTCTATATTAAAGAAAAGGAAAACCATTATATATTTATAATGTTTCAGCTATAACAACTGCCATGCATTCAGTTTGCATCATGCTGACAGCTAATTATGTTAATTATGATATTTTTCATAATATTTTAATTCAAGGGTGGCCAGCCTGAAAAACAAGTGCCATGGGCAAACTCTGTGTATGATACCCAGCAGATTGGGAACCAGACAAGCAGCACAGTGGCAGGCAGGACAGGGAGGAGAAAGCAAAATATCAGATCAAGGAGGAAGCACAGAAAAGGAGACAGAAAACAGAACAGTAGCTTGGTTCGAGAGCACAGGACAGGGAGCAGAAAATTAAGTAGCAGATCAGGTAAGGAAGAAGAATCAAAATGGCACCCAGGAAGATTGTAGGGCTAATCTGTGGCATGCCTACCAAAAAGTTTGGCTCCCACTGGTTTACTAAACTAGATAAATGATCCTTTCTGAGTTGGAACAAAAAAAGAAACTGTATCAATAGGTATGTAATAGCACTGTACTGTGCACTGCTATGCTGGCACTCAATGAGATGTCAGTAAAAAAACTGTTTTCATGATACATTGGTTTAAGCCAGTGATTTTTAAGTCTGAAGATGAATAATACACCTAGGCCTTAGTATCCAAAAGTATTTAATAATTTTAATTAATCATGAGGACTATCATTGCTATTGTTTGTGCAATTTTGAGTTGTCTTCCAGAAAGATTGTTTGCATTCTTGCATTCATTTATGCACATTGAAATTAAGTTTTAAAAAGTCAGCTGATAATTCCTTTTATATAAAACTTCTTTTATGTATTAAAACTCCATCTTGACTTCTATTTCTTTACTTGAAGGCAAAACAATGTGGCTTCTTTGGAATGGAGATGGGCTGCCAAAGGATGGGATTTTTATTAGAGGACTAGTCAGTGAGGCATAGGCAGCCATAGAGGCCTAAACTGCTTAACTGGTATATATCAGTGGTGCTAAAGCCTTTGGCCCCATAGACCAGATGAATGGGATGGGGCCAATGTGTGGGCTGAATTGAATCCCATGTGCCAGAATTGGGCCCTGTGGCTCAGCACTGCTCCCTCCCTGTCCCATGAGGATCTCCCAGCCTCCACTCCCCAGTTGTGATCTCAGAGTAGGGGGCATGGAGCTCCCTGCTGCCGGGGCAGGAGGACATAGTCCCTGCCCAGGCTACTGTGACAGAGCCTGCCCCAGCAGCATGCAGCTCCTGGGGGCAGAGAGCTATCTCCCATCCCCTGGTGAAAAACTGACCAGGAACAGAATTTGCTCCTGGTCAGGTGTCTATATCAGCACTACTGAGCCATTACTAATCTCAAGTAAATTTGCTACTTACATTTGTAGGTAGCAAATTTACTCAGAAATAAGGAGGTTTACTGTATAGTAGGCATGCACACATGTCGGAACATATGCTTACTTCTCAGTAAACTAATGTGCAGTTAAGTGTCTTGTGAAGGCATGCCCAATTAGTAGGAAACACTGTAAATCACAAATCTCCTTTAATTTTTTCCATTTTTCCACTTGCTCCCCCCACCCCTGATTGGCAGAGGGGCCCTGCTAGCTGCGCCATTTGCTGCTGATCTCCAGGGAAGTGAAAACCAGAATTTTAAATACGCTGCAGTTTTTTCCTCCTTCTGCTGATTGGTGGAAGGGCCCCAGTGGCCCCACCACTTGCTGCTGACTTGTGGGGAGGCAAAAACCATAGCATATTTAAAACCATGGTTTTCACTTTGTCAGCAATCAGTGGCAAATGGCCCAGCTGGAAAGACCCCTTTGCCAATCATGGGTGGAGCAGGGTGGAGCAAGTGGCAAAATAAAAAAAAATTAAAGTTGCTGCTTTGGGGGGATACTTCCTCCATGATTCCTCCAGCAGGGCAAAAAACACGCTGGCATGCATTAATGGTTGCATCTCATGCAACACTAAGGAAATGATATTCCCACTGTACTCCACTCTGGTGAGACCACAGCTGGAGTACTGCATCCAGTTCTGGGCACCACACTTCAACAAAGGTGTGGAAAAACTTGAGTGGGTCCAGAGAAGAGCCACACGTATGATCAGGGACTTGAAAGACAAGCCATACAAGAAGAGGCTGAGGAACTTGGGTCTTTTCAGCCTACATAAGAGAAGGCTGAGAGGGGACTTGGTAGCAGCCTACCGCTACGTCAGGGGAGTATATCAAGAACTCAGTGAACAGCTGAGTTCACCAGGAACAATGGATACAAACTCCTGCAAGGCCACTTCAGGCTCAATTTCAGGAAAAACTCCTTCACAGTCAGGGTGTCCAGACTGTGGAATAAACTTCCTCCAGAGGTGGTCCAGTTACCTACCCTGGAAATCTTCAAAAGGAGACTGGACAGTCATCTCACTGGTGTCACTTGACCCCCAGTTGTCTTTCCCTGCCTAGTGCAGGGGGACTGAACCTGATGATCTACAAGGTTCCTTTAACCCCTAACAATCTATGAATCCATGAATTTACAGAGGCTCCTAACAATTAACCAACCTTTCAAAAGCAGGGCTTTCTTCTTTGGGAATAATTTGCTCTTTTCCTCAGAGCTGAATAAAAAGCCCTCTATTTGAAAGCTTGTCTAAACTTCCAAACTATGCAGCTGGCACAATAAAAGACATCACCATCCCCCCCCCCCCCAAAAAAAATCCTTGCCTCCCTGATTAAAAATAAGCATTTCTGCTTGGCAAAAAGCAAAGTATGCTCAATAGCTGTATTAGACAGACTTCATATTAATCTTAGTAATGAAACAACCGGTTGGGCCCATTTTTATATATTAGCTACATTTAGTGAGCTTTTGAAGTTGGGCCAAGTAATCAAGTACAAAAATCCAGTTCAATTCAGAATATTTGTTCATTAGCTTTGGATTCCATTTCTTGCAGAATTGGCCATTTGCAAATGAACACAGGCCTCCAGAATGAAGGTGATTTTTTTTTAAACTTAGTTCCTAAACAGATAATAAGGCAAGTCCTTTTCCTTAAGGGTTAACCACCTCTTAGAGTCTTTTAAGGCTTTAGAACTTCATAAATGTATTTCAGATATTAACAATTCAGTTATTAATGAATATTTGATTATTTGTATCAGTGGAGATTGATGTTCTTTCCCATCATTATCTTTGTCACAAACCCCACTATAATTTGAGGTGTTCATGTGGTAGCATACACATTTTATTTTGTTTGTTGTATTGATATGGCATGTGTGGTTAGTTTGCAATGCCAATGTTATGCTTATATTTATTTAAGTTGTTTCTATCATGGCATGAATTATTTGTTCTGTCTTTATGTATCCCTATGATTTTGGACATGGTTTAATCAAGAGGAATGAGAGATAAATACTTAAGGAAAAAGGTAGGTGAAACTGCTAGGTATTTCTTGCCATTCTGTTACTAGGGCAGGAACAATTGCCTTAAGCAGTAAGAGGTCTTGTTAGGGTGAGAACCCAAGGTTTTGCCTGCCTGCAATGGAAAATTGAGAGAGCAGATACATTTTTGGAGGATTTTAAGGCTCAAGAGCAATGAAGATAGTGCTGAGATGGTGGGAAGTAGAGGCTGTCTTGGAGGAATTTTAGGGGTTATCCATGAGGTGATCCTGGTTTTTGGATTATGCTAAGCTTAGGAAGAGTCCCGGTCACCAAAGTCAGAGCTGACAGAATCAGCAGGAGGAAGGCTGATCCCTGAAAACACTGGCAGCGCTCTCTGAAGGATTAGGTTGTAGTCAGATAAGAGGGTAAGAAACTTTACTTGTCTTTTGGTTCTGTCTTCAAACTGTATGGTCAGTTTTTCTTGTAGAAATCTTTTCTTCTATATAATGATTCCTTTTGTCAGTTTTTCTCTTTACCTATCACTTGTGGTAGAGTGTGATCTCAGGGTGAGTGATATCCCAGGCGAGCCCGTTCCATGGAAAGGGGAATCAAAAATTCTTTCCTACTGTGGGATCCCATATAAGGGCAATGGAGTGGAGGCTTGTGGGAATAAGGAGTTATCAAGCAGACCTTTATTTGTTCCTTGAGACAAGCAGTGGAGAAGTGGGGAGAAAATCAAGGCTCTAGAGCTACCTCCTAGGTGAGTTTATGATAGGCTAATCATTCATATACTATTTGTATTTCAGTATTAAAAAAATATTAAAATTTAAAGTTACTCTCTTTAGCACTTGATATTGGTATGACAGGCTTCTCAAAATCCCTCTGGAGGGTCAACATAGGATGAATTATGGCCTGTCACTGAACTCTCAGATTTGGGCCAAACCCCATAATTCCTTGTGCGTGGGGCTAACCCAACTACCTGCTCTGAATGTTTACATACTAACTTTCACTATAACACCTGGGTTATTCGCAGGGTTTTTTTTACATCATGTAATATACTTAACCTCAGAACATCCCTGTGAAGTAAAGCAGTTTTGTTCAGAGAAAAAAGAACAAGAGTGAATTTGGTTCCAAAGTTAGTAGTTCAGGAACTCATATAAGAGTGGACAATCCTGGGTTCTCATCACTGTTTCATGATTTCTTTAGATCCCAAACACTTCCCACCCTAAGCTACAAAACTATTGCTCTCTCCCTCTTTCTGGCCCAGTTACATTCCATGCAATGTGGGACAATTCCAACATGACACAGTGAGAGCGCTCCATGTCCCCTTCCCATGCATTCAAAATGACTTATAACTTGGTTGTTAGGTCTGTCTTGTAGAATATGTGGGTTTAGGACAGAGGAAGAAAATGAACTTAGCCACTTCTGTTGTACATAAATGTCCTAAACGCTGAGCTGTTGGATAAAAGGAGTCCTATTCCTTCACCCAAGCCATGTGTGGAATTTAACTTAAGTGTGCTTGAAGCATAGCTACTAATAAATGAAGCAGTGAAGATGCATCGAGTGGATATTCCTTGCACCTCCTTCAAGACCTCAGTTTCTAGCATCCTCATGAGTGTTGGCTTATAGCCACCAGTGAAACCTTATTATCATTGCAATTACTACTACCATGACATCTATGAGCCACACCATGGACCAGGGCCCCATTATGACAGGTGCTGTATGAACACAGAATAAAACAGGGTCCCTTATACAGAGATTATTTTTGCCTTCAGTATAACACAATGTATGGAAAGCACTGGTATTAGCCTGATAGGCAGTAATCTCAGCACATCAGCAGCCTAACGACTGTGAAGTTATCAGTACACATCAGAGAAAAGGTGTTCTAATGCAAGATTTGAAGGATAATGAGGCAGCTTTGCAGATATTCCTATAGAGCTGGGGAGAAATTATAAAATTACTTGTTAGAAAACCTAAGGAGTAGCCAGTGGAGGCTGACATAATGGGCCTATACATTTTATGAGTTTGGGGGGACATACAGATGCAACTAAAAAGGGGATGGATGCCTCTGTGCAAACCTGCCACATTTCATATAGATTTAATTATCATGTACCAAGAAATTCCACTCTTGCTTAACATACAGATATCATACCTGAATTTATGGAAACTGTTAGTGCATCAAATTGTATTATTCTACTTCCCACAGTGATGTCTATTTGATATTTCATGGCCAAATGCTGGTACAAAAAATAGCAATGTTGCCAAATCTTGTAATGTTAAAGGTGTATCTTAATCTTTGATGTTCCATTTTTGCAGCAAACCAGCTCCCGGAGTCAAATAGTTATGTGAGAATCTCAACTTTTTATAACTGTTTCTAAGCCCATATATTGGAAATTTTTCTGAAGAAGGCTATTTATATTTTTGTCAGTACCATTATTTTAAAAGAGTTTTTTCCTTCACAGCACTATAATATTATCAATACACTAGATATCAAAGAGAGCTATTCAAGCTTTCTACATATTAAAACTTAGTAATTATCCTGAACTTGATATTTGAAGGTAGAAAAAGTATTTTGAACAAAATAAAAAAGGAGAATATGTAAGGGTGAAGCAAAAATGTGACAACAGTATAAAACCAACAAATGTTCACAAGTGCTTTAATTATAGCTGCCTATTCTATTAAATAACTGCCTGAGTTTCAGAGTAAACAAAAACAAAATGACATATTAATTAATTAAGAGAGCTCTTTGACCTTTTGAATACCCAGTGCCATAACTCAAGTTTTGTCCTACATGTGCTTTAATTTTGCTTTTTTTACCCTTGATTTTTGGAAATTATAGTTTTATAGTTTCTAGGGTTGGAAGGGACCTGAGCAGATCATCTAGTCCGACCCCCTGCCATGGCAGGAAAGAGTACTGGGGTCAAACGACCCCAGCAAGGTGTTCATCTAACCTCCTCTCAAAAACCCCCAGGGTAGGAGCCAGCACCACTTCTCTTGGAAGTTGGTTCCAGACCCTAGCCACCCTGACCATGGAATAGCGCCTCCTGATGTCTAGCCTAAACCTACCCTCTGCCAGCTTGTGACCGTTATTCCTGGTCACTCCTGGCTGTGCTCGGGGGAAAAGGAAATTCCCCAGTGCCTGCTGATCCCCCCTGACTAGTTTGTAACAGGCCACTAGATCCCCCTCAGCCTTCTCTTGTGGAGGCTGAACAGGTTCAGGTCCCGTAGCCTCTCCTCATAGGGCCTGCCCTGCAGTCCCCTGATCATGCGAGTGGCCCTCCTCTGGATCCTCTCCATGCTGTCCACATCCCTCTTGAAGTGCGGTGCCCAGAACTGGACACAGTACTCCAGCTGTTCCCTGACCAGTGCCACATAGAGGGGGAGGATCACCTCTTTTGACCTGCTTGAAATGCATCTGTGGTTGCATGACAAGGTATGGTTGGCCTTCCTAACTGCCTCCCCACACTGCCGACCCATGTTCATCTTGGAGTCAATGATGACTCCAAGATCCTTTTCCGCCTCCGTGCTGACAAGAGGGAAGTTCCCCAACCTATAGGTATGGTGCCGGTTGTTCCTCCCCAGGTGCATCACCTTGCACTTGTCTGTGTTGAATCCCATCCTAT
>NW_017729027.1:27068142-27081113 GCF_001723915.1 Gavialis gangeticus | reverse complement strand
TACTTTTGGTGCTTTTATATGTCAGGGGAAGAATATTTGATCAATAAATTAAGGTGTCAGTCAAGTCAGCATAGTGGGACTGTTGCTTTCTGATAGAATTAATCCAAATAAGTAGTATATATAGACATACATAGAGATCTATGTATACTGCAGACCCCAACTTAGAGTCGTTGCTGGAATGTTGGCTCCCCAGGGAGTCTGCACCATGGCAGCTGCAAACCCCAAGTATGGAAAAAGTAGCAGGGTCCCGAGGCACCATGCCACAGTAGCAGGAGCAGCTGGGGCCAAGCAGGCAGGACCAATCCTTGAATCCCTGGGGCAAGGCATATAAGACTGACCACCCCATCTAGTTTTTCACCAAGGTGCAACAAGCACATGGAGACTGGTCCTGTGGTCCCTGCCAGCCCCCAGGATAGCACCCAGGGGGAGCCTGGAGCTCGCCCTGGATGCTGCAGGGGGACAGAACAGGGTGGGATCAGCCCTTTACTGGACTGCTCCACCTGGGGCAAATCTGTTCTCAAGAGAGAGCATTTGTAGAGTGCTCCTGGATAGGTTTACTGCACAGTATTTTTACTGTGCAGTAAGCCTACTTCAAATTAATAACACATATAGACACACCCACTGTTCCTTAATTATATGGAAGCTTCATTTAGTATTTTCTCTCCCTAACCCTGGCTCAACTATTGAATAACTGTGCTTTCTGGATGTGATTCTGCAAGCTGCAGTTCTTAGAACTTAAATAGCAAATAAAGCCTGACACACTAGAATACGTTTAAACCTCATTTTGATTTTTCATTGTTATAGTGTGCAGTAAGTATAGCTTGTTTCAAGAAATATTTATCGCTCACAACAGGAAAAGAGAAAAACATACTAACTCAAAGGCAATGGTAATATTTCTAACATTCAGTCCTGTATGATGGTGCCTCTCCTCAGCAAGACTCTAAGCAGCTTTAATGAAAATGAATCTAAACATTATTTAAACTGTTTACTTTTTAATATTTGTGTCAGCCTGTGCAGTAAAAACAAAATACCCTGCTTTGTTTTTATCATAAATTTCTCAGTCTATACTGTAACACTTAGGTAGCAAAAATTTAATAGAAAATATATTTAATTTCTTGAAAATACATTCAACTGAAATTAAAACAAATTAAAATTCACTGAAACTTTTCTTTTAATGTGATATTTTTTAAACATTTCCTCTATTTTACTTAAGAATATGCATCCAAATTGCACCAAAAACTATCAACTGATTTGTATAATATTTGTATAATATTTGTATAATATTATATGTCAAAGGAAGCCAGCAGCAAAACTTCGAGTGACTTTCTGATTCCTGGTCTTACGATTCAAACTGATAAGTCCTGCAGGAATTAGGAAAGTTAAGATTAAGTGAAAATTTTGAGCATC
Organism: Gavialis gangeticus; assembly: GCF_001723915.1. Classification (NCBI taxonomy): domain Eukaryota; kingdom Metazoa; phylum Chordata; order Crocodylia; family Gavialidae; genus Gavialis; species Gavialis gangeticus. Next base: position 27,079,706 of record NW_017729027.1, on the reverse strand, counting down.
TTATAAAAACATCTTATAATATTTTCAGCATCTTATTCTATTGTTTATGTTGAACAAATTCTTTGAACGTGTGCATTATGTTTTCATGGGTGGGAGTTATCATCCTCATACAGTAAAGACTAGGCAGGAAGATTTTTGTGCTCAAAATAAAAATAAATCATGACATTTTTGCAAGGCTGCCTTGAAATAAAAGCAGTCATAATACAGTTTTCCCTTGCTTTCAGAACTCATAACTTGGTCACTTTATGCATATAGCTGAAGGCAGAACAATTACGACTATATATTGGAGGTTCAATCTAAAGGCTACAATATTCATAATGAATCAAATGATATGAGAATCAGAAAAAAATGAAATTATGGATTCATGATTTTATCTCTGTGAATCTAAATTAAATCACTACATATTACTGAGTTAAATATATTTGAAAGATTGGAGTTGAACTGATAGCTACAAATGTATATTTGATTAATGTTATGTATATTGCATGGCAGTTGAGTATAGTGTTTTGGAGGAGTCTGGAAAGTTTATTTATTTATTTACTTTTTAAAAAAATATTGTGTGGAGCCAATTGATACAGCATCAGAATTTTAACCTAAGTGTTAAGATGCTGAGACCCTGTAGGTAGCTGCAGCACATGACCAAATGTCATCTTGTGATAAGAAAAGGCCAAACTGGCTCACTCCCTGTGTCCTTGTTGGCAGGGGGCCTGCTTCATCTTCAAAAAGAGCTCCAGAGATGATCCTGGGATCTACAGACCAGTTGGTTCAGCCTAATGCACATTAATTTGGTACCCCTAGATACTACATCTACACATGCATTAATATGCTCGAATTAATGTGCATTAAATCTAGTACCTCCATTGTGACATACTAGGAAACTGCATATCAGCCTGTCTTAAGGTACATTAACTAAATAAGACAGTTTTTAAGTGATGCTTAATGTGCATTAGCCTATTTTAATGTGCATTAACTAAATAATATGTTTTTTCACTGGCACTTTAATGTACATTAAAATAGGTTAATGCACATTAAAACACATGTGTTGACGCATCCTCACACTGGAAGTGCTAAATTTAAAATGCATTTAAAAAGGTACATTAATGCTTGCGTAGATGCACCCAGTGAGTCTCATTTCCATCCTTGGCAAGTTGGTAGGAACTCTAAAAAATCCCCAAATCAGCAGGCATGTGGACAAATATTATCTTCTGAGGAAGAGTCAGCATGGCTTTTGTAAAGAGAAATCCTGCCTCACCAAACTGCTGGAGTTCTCTGAGGGTGTCAACAAGCAAATGGGCAAGAGGGATCCAGTTGGCATAAAATATTTTTGGACTATCTTATATTTGGACTTTCATAAAGTATTCAACAAGTTCCTTCACCAAAACTTTTTAAAAATTGCGTTGTCATGGGATTGGATGGAAGGCTCTTTTTTTCTGAAAGGAGAGCTGGTTAAAAGATAGAAAGCAAAGGGCAGGAAAAAATGGTCACTTTTCTGGTTGGGGGGAGATCCAAGGTGAGGTCCCACAGAGATCTGTGATGGGCTTTATTTTGTTCAACATTTTCAGAAATTACCTGGAAATGAGGGTGTCCACATCTTGAATACTGTGTGCAGTTCTGGTCCCCACATCTCAACAAGGATGTAATAGGATTACAGAAGCTACAGAAAAGGGCAACCAAAATGTTCAGGGGCATAGAGTAGTTGCCATCTCAAGAGAGACTAAAAAGGCTAGGACTCTTCAGTTTGTAAAGGAGAAGTCTGAGGAGGGATATGATAGAAATTTAAAAAATCATGAAGTGTATGGACCAAGCAGAAAGGGAACTGTTGTTAACTAAGTCCTAGAATAGTAAAACTAGGAGGCATATACTGAAATTAGAAGGTGACAGGTTTAAAACTAGCAAAAGAAAGCACTTTTTTACCCAATGCATAGATAATTTGTGGAATTCTTTGCCACAGGAGGTCATGGAGGCAGATAACATAGCCAGGTTCAAAAAGGGATTAAACCAACTAATGGATGATAAATCTATGAATGGCTATTGAACAGAATAGTTGGAAATGTTTCTGCTGACATCTCTAACCTGATAAATGGTAGATGCCAGGGAGAGAATTGAATAAGGAATAGATCACTTTAGAGATATCTGGGTCAATCTATTTTCCAGAACTCTACTGCCCCAGGCTCATAGAGAGCTGAGGCATCAGTTGAAGGCAGCCTCAGGTAAGTGAGGAGCCATGGGGAGAAGGGGTGAGCCATGGGGAGAAGGGGTGAGCAGGAAGCCACTTGGGAACTGTGAGAGAGCTGTACAGAGAGATGGGTGAGTGGGAAGTTGCTGGCAAGCTGCAGGAGAGCCACTAGTCAGCAGGGAGCCATGAGGCAGCTGGGGGGAGAAGGGGCACAGCAGAGCTGCAGGTGAGTGGGAAGCCACAGGGGAGCTGGGGAGGTGAGCAGCTATGGGGCAAATTTGGCAGCCCCTAACTCCACCACTATTCACCAGCCCTCTGGTGGCAAGCTACAGTTATGTACATCAAAGAGGGGTTAACCCTTAATGATGACTATTCACAGTGGGCTTGTCTACACATGTGCTTTAATGTGCTGTATCCTATTTTACTGCACATTGAAGTGTTATGTAAAAGAAAGTGTGATTACACTAATATGCAGTAAAATAGGCTACTGTGCATTAAGCATCACTTAAAAACCATGCACATTCATTACTCTGGATTAAGGCAGCCTATTGTGCACTTGTTTAGTGCCTCACACTGGAGGTACTATATTTAATCTGAATTAGGAAAAGATCCTTAATGCACGTGTAGACATGCCCAGCATGTTCTACCTTTAATACCAAATAACATTCCTTAGAGTTATTGCATGTGAATGGAACATGTAACAACACAGTACAACAGACTCCTCCCATCTTCTCCCAAATAGTTTGGTGGCATAAGCCCTTTTAGATTATAGCAGTTTATTTTCTTTTTTGAAGTCGAAATAAAAGAGGAAATAAAATAGGTGAGAAGGAAGGAAGGGATTTTACTGTTGATTATTTGAAGCTAAGTATAGGTGTAGCAAAGAAGGAAAAGCCAGGATAATACAGTGCCAAGAAACCCACACAGACAAACGCACACACAGAACAAAGAGTTTTATAAAAAAAAAAATGCTTTTAAAAGTCCCATTCATTTTAATCACTGATGAAACTTAAGCTGATTTGGCAAAAGTTCTAATTGCTTTATGTCAATGTTTAAAAAAACCAAAGGGTTCTGAGCATCCCAGACACCTTCAGCTAAAGAAATGACCAAATCACTGTTGGGAAATGAACTGCTGAGATAGATAGATAGATAGATAGATAGATAGATAGATAAACTGGTGGATTTTCCAAACAAATTTTGCTATATGACAGAAGTCAGGAGTATATGGATATGATTTTGGCAGAATGTCACATCTGCTGTAAAAACCTTTGTAACCTAACAGATCTTATGAATGTCTTTTCACTAGTTGATTTAAGATAGTTTTCTAGTTTTATGAAGAAAACAATAAATGCAAAACTCAGTATGGCCCTTTGATCTGACCGAGCTAGGATTCTTACTAAAAGATTTATTGCTTTATGTGAATGGGTTCCCTATGAAAATCTAAGGCACTGATTGTTTTATTCACTGGTAGAACTGTAGTTCTATCAGTTTGTCTACAGGCAAAGATTTCCTCTCTGACAAGAACAGACCTGAGAAGAGCAAATCAATCATTGACTAAGAGGACTGCTGCTAACCAGAAAAACTTATACCTTCCTTTTGCTGACAGTGTGGCAGCCTTTGGACATGGAATGAGAAACACAGCAGTTTTCATTTGAGCTGCATTTATACAGCTGTAAAAGTCAAGTGACATGCATTTTAGACCATGGAATAGTTAGAAAATTTTTAAGGAACATTAGAGAAGGAAAAAGGAGAAAACTATCAACTGTGTGACCTAAAAAAGAAGGTGAATATAATTATATGTACTTCTTTACTCCTTCTTTACTCCTTCATGACTACTTCTTGACAATACGTTCTGTATGCATATGAAGTAAGGAGAGTCTGTACAGTAAGGGATCGGGCTATCCTGGCAGTTTAAGTACCTATAGTTTCAGTGTAAAAATTATTTAAGAATATTCCAATTTGGGGCGGGGAGGGGTGTGACACGCTAGACAGTTTCATGAAATATTACTGGGTACAGTGGTTGGATGGCATTAATAAAAAATGACAGTTTAATATGTTACCTTAATATGATTCTGTGTAATGTTTCCTGAAAACATGCTTACCCTTTGACCTGTGTTTCAGCAAAGCTAGGCTTAAATGCACAAGAGAAACTGTAATTCTGAAATAAATAATTTACTGCCAGTGGTCTTTGATAAAGAAAAGTATCCATTTTGTGCATACGTTGTTGTTCTGTGTGTGTCTGGTTCAGGAGGATTTGTGTGGGGAGTATTCTCAGTGCATAGGGAATGTTCAGAGATGATAGGGCAAGCTTCTCATAATGTCTACTGTGGAAATGCAACTGGCAATTTTCTTGCCTCTATTTTCTTTTCCAAATAATCTAGGTACTTGAAATGGCTATCAGATTTGAAATCCCTGCTACAAATCATGGAAATGATAGAGTGCTTCAAAAAATCACAACAAACATGAGTTAACATTGGGGGAAATGACTAACTTGTTTTGTTTTGGGTTTCTTTGTTGTTTTTTTTAATCAGCCAAGTGCATTTACTGGACCTTTCAAAGTGTTATATGAGGAAGAGTAAGGGACTCCTGTGCTACATAGAAGTCTGTATTATGCTGACAACTGAAAGGAGGTTCTCTTTGGGGGTGAAAAAAACAGAGTAATGGGTATTGTTCTGTCAGCAGAGTCAGAGATAGGAAAAATGTGCAAAATGATTAAATAGTTCTGGGATTCAAAATATTTCAATGACACTCAGGATTAGAGTATGCTATCCCTTTAATACAGGTGCAGTTTGTGCTACTGCTGAGAGAGCTTACAAATACCACTACTTACAGAGTAAGCAGAACCCTGGATACATGTCCCACCTACATGGTCTACCTGGTTAGCTCCTGGCAGCTTCCACTCTTCTGCTGAATTCATACTTAAGACAGTTCCCTATTACGTGCACTGCTTTGATCAGTCTGAAATGACTTCATGACTTTCTTGTTTCTCCTGCTTCATTAGCATTCTACAGGTTTCAGCTTCACAGATGAGGATTGTCTGTTAAATCAGTTGGAGAATTTTACAGGACCATGTGACTGTTCTTGTGTGGTTTAAATCATGCTTCAAGTATTAATTATTTCCTTCTCTCACAGAATATTATTACTGACAGAAGTGATTCAAATCAAGATATTCCCCACCATTTCCAAAGTTAATTGATACTATATTTTCATCTGAAAACATATGAACATATGACATGCCCCAGAATATAATGCACATTTTGTTTTTGAAAGACAGAATGAAATAAAACATCTTTCCTTGAAGAAAGTAACTGAACAGCAGCAGCGGCAGACCCTGCTCATTATTTTGCTCCCTGTGAGTCACATGCAGATTTTTCTTTCACTTTTACCCGTAAGTGGCAAAAAGTGTTCTTACCATATTTCTCATACATACTGTGCCCTCCATTGCCTTGCTGGTGCTTTCCAGAGGAAAAAAGTGTATGTTGCATGTGAGAAACTATGGTATCTATATATTCCTTTGTTTAAGAATTGTCAGAGGATGACTTTGATAATTTGGCTTCAGTAACAGGAAAATATGATTATCTCTTTGAAATGAATTACTACAGATTTTAGAATATTTTAACTTACTCTCTTATAAAACTGAAATACTTATCTTCGTCCTAAATCTGTGCTGAATGTTGTGTTCATGTGTAATGGGATTTATTGCAATGTATTTTCAAGCTTTGGTTCTTGATTGGAACTCACTGGGTGTGCCTACTTGAGATGCTTTACTAGAGATTACAGCAAATTACTGCTCAGTAAGCGTCACTGTCTACACATGCAGATACTTATTGCACAGTAATTTACTTTACTCATAAGTAAATTTGCTATCTATAAATACAAGTAGCAAATTTACTTGGGGATAATTACTGCACAGTATGGCACATGTAGATGGCCAACTGGGAACAAATGTGCTTCCAGTGACCTGGGCAGCAGGGGATGGTAGATTGCTCCCTGGCTCTGGGAGCTGCCTGCTGCCAAGGTGCCCTCTGTCACCAAAGACCAGGGGACAATGTCCACCAAAGCAGGGAGCTCCCAGCCCCCACTCCCCAAATGCAGAGTGAGCCCTGTGAGATTCTTATCTCCCAGTAAGAGCTGTGCAGCTGGGAGCCAGTCAGAGAAGGTTTCTAAACTAAGGTTGTGACTGTCCCAAACCCCAAGCTAGCACTAAGACTGATCAACATTTGTGCTGCTCATAGTGTAAGGTGTAACAAGACCCATACTTGCAGATGAAAAGGGCTACAAAATGAACAATCATAATTTAGTGTTAACATGACTTAGCTCTAAACATCTTTAAATTAAAACATCAAAATATTTTATTCATATACAATTGATTTAAATTTTATTAGGATTTCCTTTGATTTTGAAATCTTACCTGTCCACAATTTTTTATATTAGTTGCACCATTTTAAAGACACAAATTTGTGTCCTGGAGAAGCTGCCTGCTGCCATGGTGGGCTCAGCTACCAGAGCCCAAGTGGGGCCAATGTCCCTCTTCCCTGGCAGCAAGGAGCTCCCAGCGCCCACTCCACTGCTGGTAGAAAATTTAGTCACAAGTAGCATTATTTACTGCACAGTAAACTATGCTACTGTGTAGTAAAGCATCTTGTAGACACAACCAGCATATTCTAAAATGATATTTTGTGAAGGCAAAATGCTATGAATTTAACTTTAGAAAGTGTTCTATTCACAGCTGTTAGTTAAAGTAGAATTTATTAATGGGGTTTGAAGGGAAATGTTCAACAGGTATAAGTCCTTCATGGAAATTTGGCCCCTGCCTTCCCAGTTTTACTGGGAGAAAGATATTTGAACAGAGTGCCAATGGAGAGAGTCAACTCTTGGGTTTCAAGAGGAAGAAAAATGGAGGAACAGGTTTGGCTATCCTTAGATTTTTCCCCTTCCTACTCTATCCAGAATGGACTAAAGACGGCCTACTTATGGGATGGAAAAGGAAAGTGTACTAAGGTTTTCTTGTTTGTGAAGCTCCATTAAAGGATGCCCTAGTTATACGGGTATGACTGCTTGACCTTCCCCTTTACTTTGAAACAGAGGTGTGAGTCTGAATTGCACTATGCTGCAAGTCTTTTGTATTACCCAATTTGGGGAGCAGAAAAAATTTTCTCCCCTTTGGGAAAGACAATATTTGGTGGTTTGCTTGCCTTTCTCACAGAATTTCTAAGGGATGATATAGAGTGAACACAGGGTTTTAAAGCTGTAAGTTTTTAAACAGTAGTTTGTAATTTTGTTGAGACTTGCACCTAGGGTTCAGTGAATAGAATCATAGAATATTAAGTTAGGAAGGGACCTCAGGAAGTCATCTAGCCCTACCCCCTGCTCAAACCAGGGCCATCCCCAACTAGATCATCCCAAACAAAGCTTTATCTAGCCAGGTCTTAAAACCCCCAAAGATGAAGTTTCCACCACCTCTCTGGGTAATCTGTTCCAGTGTTTTACTACCCTCCTAGTGAGGAAAATTTTCCTAATATCTAACCTAAACTTCCAACTTCCCTTGCTGCAGCTTGATGCCATTGCTTCTTGTTCTGTCATCTACCACCACTGAGAACAGTCTAGCTCCATCCTCTTTGGAAACACCCTTCAGGTACTTAAAGGCTGCTATTAAAACCCCTCTCAGTCTCCTCTTCTTTAGACTAAATAAAACCAGTTCCTTCAGTCTTTCCTCATAAGTCATGCTCCCCAGGCCCCCCACCATTTTTGTTTCCCTGCATTGAACTCTCTCCAATTTGTCCATGTCATTTCTGTAGGGGGGCGGGGGCCGAAAACTGGATGCAGAACTGCAGATGTGGCTTCACCAGTACAAAATAGAGTTAAATAATTATTTCCCTTGATTTACTGGCAACAGTTCTACCAATTCAGCCCAATATGTTGTTTGCCTTCTTTGCAACAAGGATACACTGTTGGCTCATGCTCAGCTTATTGTCCACTATAACTCCCAGGTCCTTCTCTGCATAGCTGCTGCCTAGCCAGTCAGCCCCCAGGCTGTAGCAATGCATGGGATTATTCTGTCCTAAGTGCAGGACTTTGCACTTGTCCTTGCTGAACCTCAAGAGATTTATTTTAGCCCAATCCTTCAATTTGTCTAGGTCACTCTGAATTCTAGCTCTACCCTCCAGCATATCTAGTATTCCCCCCAGCTTGGTGTCATCTGCTAACTTGCTGAGGGTGTGCTCTATGCCATCTTCCAGGCACAATGAAGACATTGAACAAAACCAGCCCCAGGACCAAACCCTGGGGTACTCCACTTGATACTGGCTGCCAACTAGATATCAAGCCATTGATTATTACTCTGTGACCCCGATGCTCCAGCCAGTTTTCTATCCATCTTACAGTCCATTCATCCAGCCTGTACTTCCCTAGCTTGCCTGCAAGAATGTTGTGGGAGACCATATCAAAAGTCTTGCTAAAATCAAGCTATACCATATCCACTGGTCTTCCTGAATTTACTGAGGCAGTCACCTCATTATAGAAGGCAAGCAGGTTGGCCAACCATGGTTGCCAACCCAAGAGCAATTTTTTTACTGGTAATCTGCAGACTTTTTACTGACAATGACATGTTTTTACTTTGGTTGATGTTGAGTCCTAAATTTGAATCTGGCCCTGGTCCAGGGCCTTGGCAGAAGGTTTACATTTACAGTTTGTAAAATAGGGGTTGCCAATCTGTGTCATGAATGCTACAAGTGGCTTTGGCAGCCTCTGTGTGGCACAAGGGAGATCAGGGAGAAGACAGTCAGTACAGCAGCAGATAGGGCATGAAACAGAAAGCAGACCAGAAGATCAGGCAGAAGAAGGGGTACGGAATGGATCTTAGAAAAGGTGGGGAACTAATTTGTGGCATGCCTGCTAAAAAGGTTGGCTTCTGTTGATGTAAAACATGTCAGTCACAGGTTTGGTTGTGAATAAAAAATTGTGCAGTTTGGCAGTAAAAAAAAAGTCTTAGATTGGCAACCTTGCCCAGAAGGGTCAAACTGTTTAGAGATATACATATCCAAAGCAAAATCTTGAAGTGCACATGGAAACAAATTGGAGCCATTAAGGCCTGTAGTCAATTTGACTCAGTGTTTCAATTTTACCAACACTTTTCATAAGAGTATGGAAATTTACTCAGTTTCTTGTCTTTCCCAAATTCCAAAGCTTGCTCAAAAAATTATGGTTTTGACTTATAAGAATAGGTGAAGACAGAGTGATGTTAATCTGAATGGTTGTGATCACCATGACAGTAGCTTTGAGATATTAGAGATATCTGCTATTAACAGTTATAGATGTACTGGCCCAAGCCTCCTCTACTCCCATCACACACAATAAAAAAACAAAACTTAACCAGACAGTCACGGCAAGTGTAGCCCATGCAGTCTGATTTCTTAAATATAAATAAAAATACAAGTCAGGAAGCCTCCAAATCACAATTACTAGAATTATATTGGGCTATGGAATAAATGAGCAATTGTTGCTAATTCTCAGACCCTACTCTCAGTTCCCCTTTGCAGATCAGTTCATCCAGGTCCAGGATGCCTTTTTTAGAACCCAGGACATGGAAGCTGTGTGTCAAGTTACAAGTTCACCAAAAAGTCTAGTTCTATTTAGGTCTACTGAGATGAAAAACAATAAATGAGTGAAATGTATAATCTTTAATACACTAAGCAATAATTTATCAAAATCCCTCAGCACCATGAAAATACAAAATCAGGACAGTATAGCATTTCACGCTACTTTAAGCAGCATTTTGCTATATTCATTAAAGTCTGACTCAGCTACATTTTTAAATTATGTATTGCAGTAGTTGTTCAACTCATAACATTTCCAGTAATAATGAAATGAACTGGTCTAATTCAAATCTTTACTTAGAAAAATTGCCAGTATCTTTAATTGTATGTCCAATTAGCTTTATTAATAGGTTAACTTCCAATCAGATTGTCATTCTTGTGAAATAATGCATCGTATACTAAAATAATTCTTTAAAAGTGAAAAGACTGACTGATAAGGGGAAAAAAAAGGTTTTGTTTTCAAAAGTCACTATCCTATATTTTCATGACTTTGATTCATTACTATGTGGACAGACTTAAAGTCAAGATAGTGCTGAAAGGTGTACTAGCTGTTAACTTCAGAGTGATTAATGGCAAGACAAGATATCAGGTATCTCAGAGTTGAGAACCCATTAACTTAGGAGAAAGCTGAAAAAGCCAGAGGGACAGAATAAGTCACAGTAACAAAAGGAGACAGAGAGGCAATGCAGTTCTCTTGATTGTAGCTTGATATGCTCCTGTAGCCATGTTTAGTTGTCAAAAGGAATTTAAAATTATTGTTCATGTACACCATGGCTTTACATTCCAACAAAGTAGTGTAAGATGTCCAGTAAGCAATTATGCCTTAAATAAGAAAGAAATATCAGATGCCTACAACACATTCACAATAAATGATTGTATTAGTCTAAATATATTTACGTATGCACACACACACACACACACACATACGTTGTGCATGTACATATAAAATAATAAAAACATGAGAGTAAAGATAAAACCATTAACATTTTTTACTTAAAAACACTTTTAAAAAGTGTTAAAAATGTCCTGCCTTAAAAGTGTTAAACACACACACATATGCATTCTAATACAATGAAGGTCTTAATCTGTCTGTCCATAACGCTTTTGCTTAAGTGCACATGTGCCGCCATGATAGGGTTACTATATGTCTGGGTTTCCCAGGCATGTCCCCGTTCTTTTTAAGCCCTCTGCTCTCTCAATCCCAGTGGGTAGTCTGGGATTTCCCTTTGCTCTGGGGATGGGAGGGGGGTGGGGCATGTGATCAGAGGCAGCAGGGAGCACACATGGAGTTGCCTGCAGCTGCGGAGGTGCACAGATCCATGTGGTGCTCCTTGCTGGCTTTGATTGCCTCCCTGTGCTCCAACCCCTGGAGTGCAGCAAAATCCCAGACATTTGGGCAGGGCAGAGGGAGCGGGGCCTGCAGCTGCAACAAGGCAGCCGGCAGAGGAGGGTTGCCTGTTCTCCAGCAGGGGAAAGGGGTGGGGAAGCAGCAGGAACTCCCAGGACAGGGATGCCACAATCCTCCTCTCTTCTTCCCTCCAGCCTGTGCTGGGGCTGGACACGTTCTGCCACCTGCATGAATCGGAGTCACCACAGTCCAGCCTGGGCAGGACAAGCACAGCTGGGGCATTCATAAGGGCTGGGGGGCAAGGAAGGGGCTGCAGGGTGGGAGTGAGGGGGATCAGGGTGGAGGAGGGGAACTGTGGGTTGGGGATGGGGGGCAGAACCAGGGGGTGGTGGGTCAGGACTGAGGGGCACCCGCATGGTTGGGGGGGGGGGGGGTGCGAGTGGGGGGG
>NW_017729027.1:27065597-27067401 GCF_001723915.1 Gavialis gangeticus | reverse complement strand
GGAGCATGTGGCTTTGGAGTGTGGGGCACCATGTGGGGGGGGGGGGCTGTGGGTTGGGAGTGCGGGGGGCACCGGCACCAGCAGGGACAGGATGGGTGGCTGCAGGTCAGGAGTGAGGGCCATCGGGGTGTGGATGGGGGACTGTTCATGGCAGGCAGACTGTGTTTTTCTCTGTGTGTCCATGTGCAAAGTGAGTGACAAGAGTGCGTGCTTGTGTGCATGTATCTGTGTGTGCATGCATGTGCACACACAGACACATGTTCATGGCAGGAGGGAGATTGTTTGTGTCTGTGTGTTCATGTGCAGAGAGTGAGTGACTAGAATGTGCACCCATCTGCATGAGTGCATGTGTGTGTCTCTGTGTGCATGGGTGTGTCTGTATGTGTGCGTGCATGTGTGTGTATGTGCCTGCATGTAAGTGTCTGCATCTGTGTTCATGGCAGGAGGGAGATTGTGTGTCTGTCTGTCCATGTGCAGAGAGTGAGTGACTAGAGTGTGCACCCATCCGCACATGTGTGCATGTGTGTCTGTGTGTGTGCATACATATGTCCCTGGGTGTGCATGAATATGTCTGTGTTCATGTCAGGGAGAGTGTGTTTGTGTCTGTGTGTCTATGTGCAGAGAGTGAGTGAGTAGAGTGTGTGCCCATCTGCATGTATGTGTTTGTGTGCATGTGTGTGTGTCCGTGTGTGTCTGTATGTGCATGCGTGCATCAGTGTGTGTGCATGCATGAGTGTGCATGCATGTGTGTTTTTATCTGTGTGTCCATGTGCAGAGAATGTGAGGGTAGAGTGCAGGCCTGTCTGTGTTTGTATGTGTGTGTGTGTCTTTGTGTGAGTGCATGTGTCTGTGTGTGTGTGTGTGTGCATGCATGTATCTGTGTTCATGGCTGAAGGGAGAGTGTGTTTGTGTCTGTCTGTCCATGTGCAGAGTGAGCAGAGTGTGTGCCAGTCTGTGTGTCTGTGTGCATGTGTCAGTGCATGCATGTGTGTTTCTGTTCAAGGCAGGAGGGAGAGCGTGTTTGTCTCTGTGTGTCCATGTGTGGAGTGAGTGAGAAGAGTATGCGTCTGTATGTTTGCATATGTGTGTGTGTTTGTGCATGTTGGTGTGTGTATACATGCATAGATGTGTGTGCATGAATGCATGCATCTGTGTTCATGGCAGGAGAGAGAGTGTGTTTGTCTGTATGTCCATGTGCAGAGAGTGAGTGAATAAAAAGTGTGCCCATCTGTGTCTGTGTGTGCATTTGTCTGTGTCCATGCCAGGGAGAGTATATTTGTGTCTGTCTGCGTGCAGAAAGTGAGTGAGAGTAGAGTGTACACCCATCTGTGTGTGTGCCTGTGTGTGTGTTCCTGTGTGTGTGTGTATGTTTGGCCATAGCAGAGTGGGGAGCAGGGAGCATGGAGAAGAGGTGTGCATGTGCTCCCACTACCTCCAGCCCAGCATGGTCCCCCCAGCCTCCCCTGCCAGCACCAGGAGCCCCCCGCCTCCCCAGCCCAGCTCCCATGGTGGGAGGGGACCTCCAGTTATGTGTTTTTCCCAGGGTGCCAGTACACATTAATCTGCTGCCAGGCATGCGGCTGGACATGGAGCTGTGTGGGGGAGCCACCAACACAGACAAAGTGGTGGAGGGGGCTGACGGGGAGCCAGATGTGGAGCAGTGGGGCGTGGGGGGCATGTGGGACCAGACACAGAGTGGAGGGGCAAGTTGTCTGCAACTGGATGCGGAGCGGCAGCAGTGCCAGATGGTGGGTGGTGGCAGCAGCTGCCACATGCAAGCTTTCCCCCCTCCCCCCTGTTCCTG
>NW_017729027.1:27042149-27060597 GCF_001723915.1 Gavialis gangeticus | reverse complement strand
ACAATCTGTATGACCCACTCATCTGCTCTTACTTTCATTTACATGAAGAAGACTATTTTGCATTGTTAGGCAAAAGAAATCCAGATCATTCAATAAAGTATCTATCTTATGCTCTTATACAGTTCAAAATCTGGACAGATTTGTTTCTATTTGTGCACCTAAATGGTAAGTTTTTAGCTACCGACATGGGCCTTTTAGCCCTTTCCCTGTGCTGTGGATACATGAGCAAATATTTTTGGATTGAGCATGCTCAATGTACTAAAAAGTGGCTGGGCAATATGCAGCTAGGTATATGCGTAAGTGTAGGATAAAATGGAGAAAGGCCCTTGCAGTTTTTAGTCCTATTAACTGAACAGCTGGAGTACCTATGCAGGAATCTGGACAGCTGGGTTCTAGACTCCTCCTCATTCAGAGCAAGCTTCAATCTGCATCTCTCACATCTCTGATTTTATGCAGTGCACCAGCCAGGACACCCTGGGCTAGGTATTATCCTAGACTATGCATATACCTAGCTGCATACTGAATCTCCAGTGCTCCTTTTGAAGCTGAGATGCTTTCCCTTGCATTTAACTGTCATTGGAAAAATGGATGCAGAGAAGTACAATAGGGAATTTTATGCCCCACTGGGGTGCAAGGGTCTGGACTACAGCAAAGCAGCTGATCTTATCTAGGGCACAAGCTATCTACTTGAGCTATACACCCTCCAAACTGATCTCTTTCCCCTGGACCTACATGTCTCCTTCTCTTGGCTTCACAGGGGCCAACTTCAAAAGAAGTGCTGGAGATGCCACTGTATGATACCTAACCTGTGGTGCAGTCATTAGCATACTCCAATGATTCTCAGCCACAGTACCCTGGAGTGCCTTGAGATCCTTTCAAGAGTGCCACGGGGTGCCATGCATTGCTAGCACTCTTAGGGGTCCAACATTTACCTCAGTCTTCACAGGCAAGGTCAGCTCCCAAACTACTGCATTGGGCACCACAGTCTGAGGAGAAGGTGAGCAGCCAACAGTGCTGAAAGAACAGGTTAGGGACTATTTAGAAAAGCTGGATGCGTACAAGTGCATGGGGCTGGATGCAATGCACTCAAGGGTGCTGAGGAAGTTGGCTGATGTGATTGCAGAGCTGCTGGCCATTATATTTGAAAACTTGTGGTGATTGGGGGAGGTCCTGGATCACTGGAAAAGGGCAAACATAGTGCCCATCTTTAAAAAAGGGAAGAAAGAGGATCCAGGGAACTACAGACCAGTCAGCCTCACCTCAATCCCCAGGAACAGCATGGAGAAGGTCCTCAAATAATCTATTTCTAAGCACTTGGAGGAGAAGAAGGTGACTAGAAACAGTCAGCATGGATTAACCAAGGGAAAGTCATGCCTGACCAACTTGATTGTCTTCTATGGTGAGGTGACTGCCCCTGTCGATGCAGGGAAAGCAGTAGACATAAAATACCTTGACTTTAACAAAGCTTTTGATACCATCTCCTACAGCATTCTTCAAAGCAACCTGAGGAAATTTGGATTGGATGAATTGACTGTAAGGTGGATAGAAAGCTGGCTGGATTGTCAGGCTCAATGGGTAGTAATCAATGGCTTAATGTCTAGCTGACAGCCTGTATCAAGTGGAGTGCCCCAGGGGTTGGCCCTGTGTGGCTGGTTTTGTTCAATATCTTCATTAACAATCTAGAATTTGGGATAGAGTACACCTTCAGCAAGTTTCCAGATGACACCAAGCTGCAGTGGGGGGGTAGTAGATAAGCTGGAGGATAAGGTTAGGATTCATAGTGACCTTCAACGAATTGGAAGATTGGGACAAAGGAAATCTCATGAAGTTCAAAAAGGACAACTGAAAAGTCCAGCACTTAGGATGGAAGAACCCCATGCACTGCTATAGCTTGGGGTCTGACTGGCTTAACAGCAGCTCTTCAGAAAAGGACCTGGAGGTTACAGTAGACAATAAGATGTATATGAATCAGTAGTGTGCCCTTGTTGCAATGAAGGCTTTGTGGCATGCTGAGCTGCATTAGTAGGAGTGTTTCCAGGAGATCGAGGGAGGTAATTCTGCTTTATTCTGCACTGGTGAGGCTACATCTGGAGTACTATGTCCAGTTTTGGGACCCCCCACTATAGAAAGGATGTGAACAAATTGGAGAGAGTCCAGCAGAGAGCTACAAAAATGTTTTGGGAGCTGGGTCACATGACTTATGAGAAGAAGCTTAGGGAACTGGTTTTATGTCATTTGGAAAAGAGAAGACTGAGTGGCAGGATTTGAAAGCAGCCTTTAACTACCTGAAGGATGGTTCCAAAGAGGATGGTGCAAGACTGTTCCTAGTGATGACAGAAAAAGGAGCATTGGTATCAAGTTGCAGCAAGAGAGGTTTAAGTTGGATATTAGGAAAAACTTTAACTCTAGGAGTGTGGTAAAGCACTGGAACAGATTACTTAAATGATGGAATCTCCACCCTTGCCAGTTTTTAAGGTGGCTCGACAAAGCCCTGGCTGGAATGATCTACTTGGGGATGGTCCTGCTTTGAGCAAGTTGTTGAACTAGATGACCTGAGGTCCATTCCAACCCTAATTTTCTAGCATTCTATGATTCATTCTATGATTCACAAGATAAACCCAGAAATTTCAAATTGGAATTCATAATGTAAAAAGCATTCTGCCCTGCTGTGGCCCTTCTGAGTTTTTTTTGCAACAGAACAATCGCTTTGTTATATTTCTGTAGTCAGAATATAAGTGAAAACTAAGACCTGGCAGTTTGAGGAGTGATTTGAGCCTAAAACGATCAAGAACTATTAGTGTATTCAATGCTGGGAAGTCTGACAGACACAGGTTCAATCCCCTGTGTTCCAGGGTGGCCTAAAACCCTAGTATCTGTCTTCATGACAAATGCCCTAATTATGCAGATACTGGGGCTAAAACATGGAAAGGTCCCTCTGTCTAACATCCATTGCTCATGACTAGGTTGCTTTCCAAACTTATACACTCTTACATGCCCAGAATGAGCATGTGCATATAGCTTATCCAGTGCACAGCCTAATGTACATGCTTAGTCTGTGCAACAGATTTGTGTACCCATAGTGTAGGGATATCAGAATTGCAACACGTGCATAGGTACCAAAAATGTAACTTAAGTGGATATAAAACTGTCACCTAGGCATGCAAAAAGATATTTGTCTCATGCAATTCCCATTTCAATTTTTCTTACAAAGACATTAGTCCAAATTCAGCTCAGCTCTGGGTCTGGATTCTGTCTTCAGTTATATCATAGTGACTCTAGAATAATTCCAATAGTTTCAATAACAGCATCTTTCTATATATGCAGCAGTACTCACTCCCATGAGTAAGTCTACAGATGATGAATAGAAACCTAAATATAAGCATTACTGGCCAGGGGGTGGGGGCATGCGGGTGGTAGCTAGAATAGCCAAGGGTAAACTGCAGTGAAAAATATAATTGAAATAATCTCTGCAGGTAAAATTTTGACAATCAATAATTTCTTAAGGCCAGATTCAATTTAATGACTTAGGCTTCTAAAAATTGTGTGCTGCAGTGCCTACTTTTTTAGGTAGCTAGGCCCTAGAGTGCAATCTAGAATCTAGTGCATCACAGCACAGAGTAGATGGGGAGTGCTTAAGCACCTGAAAATGGGATAAAAAATAGACAACATGATAAGTAAGGAATCACCAAGAATTAACTAATAGGAAACTGAGTGCAGAGATGTGTCTGAAACTTTCCACAGGTGCTTCAATAACTTGAATCATGGGTAGAGGCTTGCAGAAACTAATTCAAATCTCACCTCCTCAATTGCTACCTAACCCTGGACTTGTCTAAATTTCATAAGTAGTTTACTTTTTCCCCTTAAATTTCTCCACCTATCTAGATTTTGAATTTTGTGTATGTGCTGAAAAGCCCCTGGCAGGGTAAGTGAGTGCCTGTTTTGATCCTGTCATGATCTAGAAACTATTGGTAAGATGCACAATTTACATTTATGCAGTTTTTAGGCAGCTAAGTCGCCATATGGTATTGTATTTCTCTTCACATAACGATCTGTCTTATGGTCTATGTTAAGTATATGTTACACAACAGTGCCAATTGGTTGGGCTATTCTGAATGTGTTTATCTCCTGTTGCTGCCTGATATTTGCTTGAAAAACTATTCAGTTAAGCCTTTTCTTTACATGGTTGTCCTGCCTGATCTCACACAGAAACCCCTGCAATACACTAACCTGGTGAACAGAATGGTATTCCAGTAAGTAGAAATTCTTCCAGTGCAGAGTGCTACCAAGGAGAAGTGGGCCCACGCTACCTAGGCCAGGAGGTTTCATCCTATGGACTGCTCTGCATAATGGCTGTATTATGCTGCATTGAAGAATCTGATGTGGTGAGACCATCATTCTAGGAGTCCTCCTCTGACCAACTCATCTTCTACCTGGAAGCCAATCACATTACTGAAGCTAACCAGAAATGTGTAGTGCTACTGACTGGAATTCTTCACAAACTGGTGACATTTTTAGCTCAAACATGTCCCTAGCAAAGCCCATGACAAGTCATATGATGAAATTCTCACTTAAATTAAAAAAAAAAAGTCTTCATATTGACTCCATCTGAAACAGCTGATTTCATTTCAACTGAAACAATCAGCTGCCACATGAAGGCAGTATACACAGCTCAGTTGTGTCAAATGTTCAAGAATTATAATTTTGGTACCAGCCTTGAGTGTCTACTGAGGGATGAATTTGGGGTTCAAGATGAATTCTTACAATATAGACTCCTTGCAAAGCAAACTGCAACAATTGCCATTACTCAAGAATAATCACTCATTGAGGCTGCCTTTCATACTTCAAAGGAGATTCAAGTTCTTTTATGAAAATTATGCCAACTGAGACTCATCAAGTGAAATCCCCCCCGACCCCCAACACAAAAGAAAATGAATTCATCCTCTAGGGAAACTGCTATAGCTATGGTGAGAGCCATAGACATTGCGTGTGTCATTTCTGTGATGTTGAATGCTATCAATGTAAGGAAAGGGGTTATATTGAATGTGTGTATTGTTAGAAGTGAAAACAATCCAGAAAAAAGGCCCACAAAGATGGTACACTTCCATCTGCCACAAAATGCCATTGCCAATCTCAGCTTATGGAATGCTTGCTGATATCTACACTACCAGGTTGGTCAACAGTGTGGAAACATGGCCACTAGAGAAGAAGTCCTACACTACTCTGATGCTCCAAGGTGTTCCATGCATCATGGAGATGGACTCAGCATCCAAGACTTTTTTTTTAAATTAAAAACTTGTCAGCTACAATAAACAAAGAGTTGACTTGAAAGGAGAATGTTAATTAACAGAAGTCTACTATGGCAAGGATCAAGGAGTCCTCCACTTTTTAATTGCCAAAGGACAGCGAACAAGCTTGCTATGTAGGTAATGGTTTGAGCTGCTAGGCATCAGATGTAACAGGACTGTAGTGTTGCAATGACACCATGCAAAATGTCTTAAAGGAATTAAGCAATTTTTTTTAATGTTGAATATAAAGCAATTTTTTAAAACAGATTTAAGACTTTTAAGAAAATGTTTAATATCATGGTTATTTACATTATAGATTTCATAGATTTCATAGACATTAGGGCTGGAAGGGACCTCGGAAGATCATCAAGTCCAGCCCCTGGCCCGAAGGGCAGGAAGTCAGCTGGGGTCATAGGATCCCAGCAAGATAAGTATCCAATTTGCTCCTGAAGATGTTCAATGTAAGTGCTTGAACCACCTCTGATGGTAGGCTGTTCCAGATGTTGGGGGCTCGGACAGTAAAGAAATTCGTCCTTATGTCCAGCCTGAAACGGTCTTGTAGTAGTTTATGACTGTTCGACCTCATCATCCCTTGGGGCACTCTGGTGAACAAACGTTCCCCCAGATACTGGTGGTCACCCCTGATAAACCTATAGGTGGCCATCAGGTCACCCCTGAGCCTGCGCTTTTCCAGGCTAAAGAGCCCCATAGCTCTCAGCCTGTCGTTGTATGGTCTGTTTCCCTGACCTCTGATCATACGTGTGGCTCTTTGGACTCTCTCAAGCTTCTCTACATCCTTTTTGAATTGTGGAGCCCAAAACTGGACGCAGTACTCCAGCTGTGGCCTCACCAAGGCTGAGTACAAGGGGAGAATGATGTCCCGGGTTTTGCTTGAGAAGCATCTATGGATGCAAGCCAGCGTTTTGGTCATTTTACTAGCTGCAGAATCACATTGCAGGATCATGTTCATCTTGTGGTCAATGATGACCCCCAAGTCTCTTTCTTTCGTAGTGCTAGCCAGCGTAGCACTGTTGAACCTATAAGGATGCTGCAGGTTTTTCTTCCCAAGATGGAGAACCTTGCATTTTTCAGTGTTAAACACCATCAGGTTCTCATCCACCCATTTGCTGAGTCTGTCCAGGTCAGCCTGGATCACCTGCCTCTGGATCTCTACTTTGTGGAGATAATATAAGACCCACACATGGTATCTACATGGGTATATAGCTAGTGTATGTTAATATAATCTAACACGTTCAGTTAGTCATGCAGCCTACATTAGCCCAGGATATAGGGGATTAAGAAGCTCCAGTGCCATGCTATGATAGGAGGAGAGGTAAGATCCTACATCAGTATAGAACTGTAAGGTGGCAGGGCATTCTTAGACAATGGTTCTAGCTTGTGGTGTACAATTGCTGTGGTGGGAAATAGTCAAAAGCATTATACACCTTTGTTAATGACATGCAGGAGGGGCTCAGTTCATCCCCGTGGACTTGCTTCTGGCTGGTGGCTTCTAATGGGGGGTGGTTGTTTTATTATTGGCAATGTCCCATGATATGCACAGTATAGATGCCCCTTGATCATTGGATGGTATTGGATACCATTGGGTGCCTCATCAATTTTGCATAGCAGTGGTGTACTGTGTGGGCTTGCTGAATGCTCTCATGATCAGAATTCGCACTCTAAGGATTTTTTTACATGCGTAAGCACCACAGCACCGGACGCTTTGAAAAGTGTCTGGTGCTGTGATGCAATGGAGTTGTATAAGCTGCAAAATGCATGTCAGCATGAAGAAAATGGTGGTGGTGTGCTTTTGAACTTTAACACCTCAGAGGTGCTTTAGTTCAAAAGAGCACTGCCTCCATTTTCTATGTGCTAACACCCATTTCGCCACTTATAAAACTGCTTGCAGTGCAGCACAGTGCACGTCAGCTTGTGTGCAGATCAGACTCTATTAATTGAGTTTGCTCTGAAGTGGTGGATCTCCAGTGCATTGCGGGACAAAAACGTACGTGTATAAGTACACTTTGTGCTCCAGTAACCAGTGCCTGAACCATCAACTCAGATCTATTCTCCCTTAGGGTATTGGCCAGTGGCTTGTATTTGCTCAGCTTCTGCTCCAGTGCTTCAGCAAAAGCCTGCCACCAGTTATCAAAAAAGGGTGGCCGTGTTGATCATCAGGACATTTTTATTGTCCTTATCCATTACAGTGATGTCTGGGTGCAGCTGGATGTCACAATCAGGGACAGCATCATTCACAGCTCCCATCTTAATCAACTGTAAGATGGCCTTAACCAGCCAGTCCTGGAAAGTGTAACAGTTACACTGGCCATGCAGTGTGGGGCAGGGTTTGAAACAAGTCCTTAGGGTTGCATTTTATGCCCTCTAAATTGAAATGGTGAGTTTTAATTGAAATGGTGGGTTTAATTTTTCTGTCACTATATATATGTTATTGTTCTGGTGGCCACAGATGCCTGTTGAAGGTAGAAATGACAAGGGATACTTTTTTGGGGATTTTTTTTGGTGGAGCCTGCTGGCCTCTCCCACAGCTGGGGAGCCATTAATCTGTGCCATTAATCTGTTAGCTTGCCCCCTAGGCATGGGGGAGATGGGCAGGCTCCACAAAAAAGAAAAGGGCCGCTTACCTCTTCTGCCTTCTGCAGGATCCTGCAGCTGGCAGGTTGCCTAGGGCCACCCAGGAATGGGCTGCCTTGCCCCTGGGGCAGTGTTGGGAGGTGGCAGCAAGGTGGCTGGGTGGGCTGGCAGCCAGAGAAGGTGGTCAGTATGGTCCATGGGGAGCTGGAAGCCTATGTAGGCTCAAGGAAGCTAGCAGCCTGCCTAGGCTGCCCTATGTACTGTCCCTGCTGCCTTCTCTGGCCTCTAGAATACCCAGCTGCCCTCCCACCATGCCCCAGGGCCAAGCCAGTCCATTCCTGGGAGGCCTCAGGCATCCTGGCATCTGCAAGAGCCTGTGGAAGGCAGAAGCGGTGAGGGACCCAATCCTTTTTATCGGAGGAGCCTGCCCACCTGTCCCATGGATGGGAGGGAGCTGACTAATGGCCGCAATGTTCTAAGTTGCAACATTGTGAACTAAACTACATCAAGATGCAAACTCATTTAAAATCCCCAAAACTCATGTATGTGTAATGTGTGATGCCATTAAGCCACACAAAGGGAAATTTTCATCACATGTACATCATGACATCATCATGTATACAAGCACCCCAGAGCTATTAATTGTCCTCATTCCACCTTCGCTTACCAACAGTTAATACATTTCTGCATATTATTAATTATATCTATATTGAAAAATACTTCATAAAATTGACATGTACCTACTTACTGTAGAAGGGAGTGTATCTCATTATACATTTTGAATATCCAGTAACAGTTTAGAGTCACCAAAAAGTACTCTGTATGCCGGAAAATCAAGATTATTGGATTTAATATACAATGAATAACATACAAGTATTTTGCATATAACTTTATACAGATCCATATTCATGTTTTGTTAACAGTATTACCAAACAGAAGTTATCAGATTAATTTACCTGTGCATATGCAGAAAAAAAGTCAGTTATACTTATTAATTCATGGATAATATTAATTTAAAATCAAGTCAGTATATTTAGGGTAATTAATATTTTTCTTTGGTCTACTTTGTTTAACTTGAAATTAACACTTGGCATGTGAATCCTTTGTGAATGATCACTGAAACAGAAAAAAAAAATCATATAGCATGTAACTTTGTCATAGCATCTGAAAATATAGGCTTTTGCTTAAGAAAGCTCATGCTTCTCTGAACTAGACAATCTCCAAGGTGCCACCCTATCCTGAATTCTGCAAAAGGAAGGAGACAATGTCAGTCTGGCTGAAACATAAACATCTCCACCAATGTTTTCAACAAAACAAATAAGAAATCTGAAAAAAAACCTTTGTTTTAGGGTCAACCTGAAATATTTTCCTCGCTTAAAAGGAACTTTTTTTTTCATACTTGTTAAGATACTAGCCTTTCTAAAACTTTCCTTTTTGTGATACAGGCATCTAAAAATTATGGTTAGAAAATATTAAAAATAAAGTATTTCAAAGGTTTTTTTAATGAGGCCTTTTAAAACGAAAAGTCTTTTAAATGGAAAAAAATCTAAAATAATAAAATGAAAGAGTTTTAATATTGTTTATATTTGTATATTATTAGGCCAAAAATATGTGCTGAATTTGTCTCAAATTCATAAATATTTGGCGTTCAACTGAAATTGCACATAGCAGCATTGCTCTCAAACAGGGATTCTCAACCTTGTTTAGACTCAAGTCACTCCTTCGAAAATGCAAGCTCTTAATAGTCACTTATTTTTTACTACATAAAAATAACAGAGCAATTCTTCATTTCTAAGAACTAAGAAAGACCAAAACAGGGCAGAATGCTTTTGACACTATGGCTACATCCAGGTGAGTGTGGACGTGCAGTGTGTGGCACCACAGACCTAGTCTACAGTGCCACACATTTCACGTGCAGGAATTCCTCACACTGCTAGTTTGCAGTGCAGTGGGGAGGGAAGGTTTGATTCTGGGAGATCCCAGGGTCAAAAAACCCATGCCTTAAAAAAATGAGGCAGCGCATGCTACCCAAAGACCAGAGCCTGACCTGCTGGAGCCATATGCTGGCTGCCAGCCAGGTTCTCAGCTGCAGGAGCACCAAGGCTGTGTTCCTGGGAGGCCCCCAGGATCCCAGGTAAGGCTGCTGGGGCCAGCACAGTTGCTGGCACCAGCCTCCCTTATCCCACCCGAGGTAATCTGCCACGTGCCAGAGTATGCGCAGCATGGGCTTTCCTCAGGAACAAGTAGCAGCAGCACAAAGTGTGCCACCGCTACTTGTCCCCAGGGAAACAAATGGCTGCGCTCTTCTGGACATGTACTATGAATTCCTACTTAAAATCTCTGGGCCTTTGTACATGCCATAAAATTGGCCTCTGAAGTGGCTTAAATGCCCCTTTGCACTTCTTTAATGGTGTTGTTTACACTGTCGGCAGCGTATTGCATTTTAATGGCACTGCTGTTTACATTGTTGCTGTTGTATTGCACATTAAACGACTTTGGTACACCTCAGAGGTGTTTCAGTTTGCTACGTAACAAAGTGAAACAGCTGCGGAGAGAAGCACCTGGCCCTGTGCAGCTCAGGGGCTTTGCAGGCAGCCTGTGCAGGCAGCCCAAGTGGCGAACCTTATCTTTTTTCTCCCTCCCTGGAGCCTGCCTGCCTGCCTGAGCCAAGTGGCTGCCCAGTGCTCACCTTCACAGTTGCAGTGCACCCCAGGACCACCCAGGCTGGGCACCTGCAGGCAGGTATCATTTGGGGGGCACTGCCACAGAGGGAAGCACAAGCCCCCCCACAGCTCAGGGACTGCTCAGCCTGCTGGCAATTCACCCCCCTCCCTGACTACGGGAGAGGCAGGTAAGGATCAGGCCCAATCCTTGTGAACACACCATGGAGGTTTACTTTGGTTAATTCTCCCTAGATTGAAGCGGTGTTTTTAAAAACCCACTGCTTCAATTTAGGGAGAATTAAATCAAACTAAACCCCCATGGCATGTACAAGCAACTTCTAGGTTTATCTTGTAAATCATAATTGCACGTCTAAGTGCTAATAACCTGAAACATCCTTAAATAGTTGTTATGGCATCTGAGAGCGAGATCACACCCTGATTGAGAATCACCGCTCTGGATATGCTAGTTACTTGTTCGTCTTTTAGTAGGGTGTAGAAAAGCAACAATGGTAAAAATATAAAAAGCCTGGAACCTGACTCTTTTCTTATGTAGTGATATCACAGTTAAGTTCTTCTGAGATAGTCAGCTGGTCAAAAACATACTAGACTTTTTAATCTCATTGCAAAATTCATCTTTCTAATTATGTAGTAGATATTGGTTGAGGTTGAGAGTAGCTGGATGGGACAGTGGACTTTGTCTGGTGGAATGGCCTTTTCTTTCTTTTTACAGAAGTAGTATTAGTTTGTTGTTTATTCCCATTTGTTATGAGCTAGAATTGGCCTTTAGTTTCCCTCTCCCTAATGCTTTCCCCTGATTAATTTATAAAAAGAAATCATGCTCCATCTAAAAATTCATTTTTCTAGATTAAATATGCTAAATACTTTTACATTCCTCTCATAAGATAGATTCCTCTTCTGATCATCCTACTAGCCTTCCGTTCCATTTTTAGTTCATCTTTCTTGAACGTAAGTGTAGGTGAACCTAGACTGTACACAGTATACCAGGTAAGGTTTCACTAGCATCTTGTTCAATGACATTGGTAATTGGAAATACCTTGTCTGATCATATTTGCCTTTTTCATGTACGCAGCACACTGATGACTCACAGTCATCCAGGAACTGACTAAAATACTGAGGTCTTTCTCTTCCTCTTTTGCTTCTAACTCTAGGTTTTAGCAGTAATTCTGGCACTTTGAACAATTAATTTGCTCCCCATTTCTATGACTTCAGTTCTGAAGGCTGCCCCTTTCTCCTTGTATGATGTTATGGATCCCTGTGTATTGACAGTCCCTCCCCACTTTAGGTCATCCACAAATGTCATTAGCACATTATTTTTTGTGTTAAGTTCATTAATATTAAAAGCTCTCCTAATAATTTCTCATTCATTTTTGCTTATCTACTTGTTTCAGTCTTGGTCTTCACAACTGTATATTTTTAACAATAATTGCTTAGTGGTTATTCCGCACTCTGCCCCCTCTGTCCCTGTGGGACTACAGCTGGGGTCTGCCCACCCTGACTGCCATTGCTGCCACTCTCTCTCTGCACAGGATGAGCAGAAGGATGAGCTCCCTCCCTGCCCCCTCTGCCAGACACCTGAGAGAGGGGGAAGTAACCCCACTCCCTGCCCCCTTGCCTAAGGGGGCCTGCTGGCTAGCCTGTAGCCACACCCTGGTGAAGTGGCAATGGTGCAGGAAACATGATGGGGGCAGCAGCCCCTGTCATGGTGTCCAGGAAGCACAAGCCTCTTCCCAGCGGGGGTTCACAAGTGAGGATCTGAGCTGCCACGGATGGCACCAGGGCCACATAATGCCCACCCCTCCCCTGCACAGTGCTACCAAGGTTGCTTTCCCCACGCAGTCTGCAGAAGCTTTCCCTACCCCATAGCATGCCCCCCTGCCAGGAAGAGACTCACTCTCCAGGACACCATGACAGTGACTGCTGCAGACCCATCATGGTCCTTGCCCCCTTGCCGTTCCCTTAGCAGGGTGGGGGTACAGCCTGAGGCTGGCCGTCAAAGCCCCTTAGGCAAGGGGGCAGAGAGGGGGGGTATTCCCTACTCTGACCCCAGCAGACTGCAGCTGGGGGCTGCCTGTCCCTACCACTGCCATGTGGAGAACCTTGTGTAGCACAAGATCCAGGAGCATCCATACCTGTGAAACTGAGGGATAAGGGGAGGGTGAACCTCATAACTACTTGATGTCCACATTCGCTACAGATCAAGTATTTTGCCCACCATGATCACCTCTGTCTTGCTTGTACAGGAAACCCTCACTATTTGTGGACTCACGATTCATGGATTCAAATATTCACAGTGTGCCACACTCTCTCCCCACACGGCGTGATCACACTTCGTTGCTGCGCTCTTTATATTCAGTACATTCCAGTATCCCAGTATTGATCCATACCCTTAATCATCACACCTAAAAGAAAAGTAAATGATAGTGCAGTGAGGCTAAAAGAAAAGTAAATGATAGTGCAGCGAGGCTAAAAGGGAAAGAAAGTGATGACTTTAAGCAAGAAAGTTGAATTATTGGATAAGCTTGCAAGTGGACTTCGTGTAGCCTCAATAGGTAGCATGTATGGCGTTAATGAGTCCACTGTGTGATACATTAAGAAAAAAGAGAAAAACATAAGGGATAGTGTTGCTGCAAGTGCTTCATCTAGTGTGAAAGTGTCATGTGTAAGTCATGATCCCATAATGGAGAAAATGGAGAAAGCAATAAACATTTGGATTGAAGATATGGGCCAGAAACAAGCACCTGTGGATGGCCTTGTGATTCACAAAAAGGCTTTGAGCTTATGGAAGTATTTTGCACAAGTGCCAGGTGGTGAGGGGGATAGTGATGGCACTGCAATTTCATTCACTGCAAGTAAAGGGTGGTTTGAGAAATTTAAAAAGAAGCACAGCCTACATAACATGAAGTTGATGGGGGAATCGGCATCAGCAGACCATGATGTGGTGTGGGATTGTTCCCACAGCTTCTTAAACTCATCGAGGAAAAGGGTTACAAGCCCAAACAAGTTTTCAATGCAGATGAAACTGCCTTATTTTGGAAAAGGGTGCTGACAAGAACATACCTTTCCAAGGAGGAGAAGGCGGCCTTGGGCTTCAAGGTAGCCAAGAACAAGCTAACCCTTCTCTTCTGTGTTAATGCCATGGGTGACTGCATGATGAAACCTATGTTGCTGTACTGTGCACTGAACCCCAGGGCATTAAAGGGCAAGAATAAGCACAGATTGATGGTTTTTTGGCAGTCTAACAGGAGGGCCAAAAAACAGTTTGGACTGGTTCCACAACTGTTTCGTCTGAGAGGTAGAAAAATACTTAGACTCCAAAGGGCTGCCCTTTAAAGTGCTACTCATCTTGGACCATGCTCCAGACCACCTACAAAGCCTGCAATTTGCCCACCAATGTGGAAGTGGTTTTCCTACCTCTGAACACAACTTCCCTTATCCAGCCTTTTGACCAGGGTGAGATTGCTACTTTCGAAACTTATTACACCAGGCGTACCTTCAGTAAAATTGATAATGCATTGGAAGGTGATCAATCGCTTGATGTTAGGAAGTGCTGGAAGGACTACAACATCACTAACTGCATCACTAACATAAAGGAGTCAATCGATGAAATAAAATCATCAACCATCAACGCCTGTTAGAGGGAATTGTGGAAGAAAGCATTCAATGATTTCACTGGTCTCCCATCTGTTGGTGAGGAGATCAAAAGGATTGTGAGAATGCTCCATGATGTTGGAAGGGAGGGTTTTGAGGATATGGATAAATTAGAGGTTGACGAACTGATTGACTCACATGCTGAGAAACTGACTGATGAGGACCTAGCAAAACTCATGACAAATAGTGAAGATGAAGATGATGGAACCGAAAATGAAAATGAAGAGACAGAAAAACTTGATTTCAACCTAGGAACACTGGCCAAGCTCTTCAGATATAGCAAACAATTCACTGACAAAATGTTTGAATGGAGCCTGAAGGTTAAGAGAGAAATTGAAGCAATGATGCCTTACTGAGAAATTTATAAGGACCTACAGAAAAAGGCTGAACAGCTTTCCATTACGATGTTCCTTTGCAAACCCTCCCCTGTCCGCCCCCTGAGTCCTTTGGCCACCACCTCTGCTGATTTTGAGACAGTGAGCGAGGAGCAAGGGAGCGAGTTCAAGAAATTAGAGGGAGATTAGCAATCAGCTGATTAGTGATCAGTTAGCACAATTACTGTCGCTAGTTAGCACAATTACTGTCTCCTAGTCTATTATTGGTATTCATGGATTTTGCCATTCTTGGGGATCTCGAGAATGCACCCCCCATGAATGGCAAGGGTCTCCTCTATTTGGCTTTGATTCGTCTCTATCCCTCTGTTTACACTCCCAGTTTTTGTGTATGTAGAATGTACATTGTAGTGGGCAAAGATTTGCTCTCATTTTGTTTTGCAGTTTTTAGTATAATGGGAATCCTTCTCAGCTGCAGCTTCTAGGAGCTGCTAGATTTCAAACAAACTATGCATTCACATAAGTCCCTTTCTTTTTTTCTTGATGACAGTCTCTCTCTTTCTCTTTCTTGCTTTTGTTCTCTTTGGCTTTCTCTGTCTCATCTCTGTGCTTATGTCATTATTATCACAGCAGCCTCAGGCAAGTGAGCCTAAATATATTACTGTTGTACTCCACCTGTGAAATGTGGATCTGATTTCACAGCAGTACATTTAATTTTTTTCTGCATTTATATTTATAATGTATATATCAGTATTTTGTTCAGGTGTGGATGGTTTTTGTGTCAGTGTTGGTTTTATTATAACTTATTTAAATGTTTGTCATCTTTTATTTGTCTTATTCTTAGTATGTATTTTGTCATAATTTGTCAAATTACCATATGTTTTCTTTGCTTTAATTTTCTTGTTCTTATGTGCTTGGTTTTTATTATGGAAAATAAATGCTTTCTCTGAGTCTCTACAATTATAATTTACTACATTGCAAGTGATCTAGCTTAGCATAGACAGGGCATATCTACATATCCATTTACTTTGGTTTAAATTTACTTTGCAGTAAGCGGGGAAACCTGGTATGTATATTTGCAGGCATTAAAGCTTATTAACACTGTGTGTGAACTGACTTGGGACTAAAATTAATCCCAAATCAATCCACACACCCAGTGTTACTGTACAGTAACTAATTGGGAGTAAGTTTGATACCTGCTGCTCGCCTCACCCCCACTGGCCTGCTCTCTGCAGGTGGCAATGGAGTGGGGGGGGGAGCAACAATTTGAACCAGATCCTATTATACCACCAAACTGTCATTGGACATGGCTTTGCTCAGGCATTCATTTTGAATTTGTGTATAATCCCAGACAGAATTGTATCTGAGTCTGTGATCTGTACTCAGCATTGTTCACTTCTTTTGCAATGTGCTGAGATTTGTTAAACGTCAATATAAACTTAATTTCAAACATCCTAGGATGCAGAGTAGCATTTTCTTTTTCAAATATAATTGCCTTATGCATACATTTAAGTTACTAGTAGGTATTGACAATCTGCTATGATGAGTTCTAATCTAAAGTCCATTGAATTTAACAGACTTTTTTATTTGACTTCAGTATTCTTTGGGTCACTTATAAAAATGTAGAGCCATAAAAAATGCTTAGGTATACAATGTATATCCCAGCTTCTTGTGTTCAGTTATTCTGTAGATAGTGAGACATACAAAAAACTAGAACTCTTGGTTCCAAAATGATACCTTTTATTAGACCAACTGGAAAATATCAAGAAAACTGTCCTCTTCTGCAAGCTTTCAGGATCAAAGTCCCTTTGTCAGGGTATGGGAAGTACACCCCTGCAGACAGTGTACACTTCATCAGTCTGAACTCCTTGTAACTTACAGAAATAGTTTCAGTAAAGTACTAAAACAGGATTAGTATCAATCCAAAGTACACGGTAGGTGTCAAACAAAACAGCATTTTAGCATCTTAGATTTGTTTTAGGGGAAAAAGGGGAAAGAAAGACAGACCAGGAATAACATTAAAAAAGAAAAAAAAATGATGAAAAAGAGGTAAGAACAAGGGACATGTCACTTTTAAAGCATTATGAGCACATAATGATGGTCATGGTTAATTTTATTAGGTGTATTACACATTTTTTTAATCCCTTCTGCAAAGAAAACTTTTTGCAGCTTGTTATATCTAATCCAGAATAATTCACTAGTCAAACACCAAATAGGAAATTAACTTATCCCCTGTATAAAGTTACAATACTGGGGGAGGGGAACACAAGGTTTTAGGGTGCAGTTAAGCATCCATAACTTTGTAACTCCTTTCTGAGTGTTCATTTCTATAGCTTAGAGTCCCTTGTCACAGTAGCAGTGAAATCTCTGGGTGCTTGTACATGTGACAATAATTATATTGTCTTCTTAAAGGACAGATGACAGAACTTGGCTGAATTTAGAACAGAATTCTTCTTTTGTTTCATCATCATCATCATCATGAAGGTCAGGGCATATGCACTGATGAGTCTTCATGTCTATAAGGCACAGGTTTCAACTTGTTCTACCACTATCCCATGCTTGTTACATTCTAAAAGAGCTGAAATCCTTTATTTTGCTCAAGGTCTAAAAGTGCTGGCTTAATTCTGCAACCAGAAGCTGATAGTGGAACAGTGCCCTTGGTGGCAGTGAGCTACAGCAGTGCTCACAGTTGTGATGTAGAGCAATGGAGTAGTGTCACTCAGCACTGGTGAGGAATGACAATGGCCACAGAACAGTGAGCCCCAGAGCCAGTGATGGGCAATAGCAGAGCAAAGCAATTCCCTTCACCAACATTGTTAACTGAGGAATTGCAGAACCATAGTTGGTATCAAGGAGGGCTATGGTGTCATCTGACTCATGTGTGCCCTTGAGGCCTGCACTGGGGATAGGAAAGTACCAGGACTGGGACTCTGTGAGGAAATGTCACCATAGGGAATGTGCCATGTAGAGAAACAGAGTGTCAAGTGCAGAAGTAACTGTGTGGTGCCATGTGAAGTAATAATGTAAAACAAATTTTATCTCAAGGTCTGGGGTCTTTGGTTGTTATTGCCTGGGAAGGTAGTTGCATGGGAGGTAGAGGAAGAGTTTCTGAGTGCCCTGAGAGGGTGGGAGAGAAAGTTCTTAGGAAAGCTGGGTCAGCCAATACTCTCGGAAGTATTTAGGGGTTGCTGTAGGGTGGTGGCTGCCTGCTGCAGTCTGGGTAGCATACTTGTAACATCATTGCACTTGGATGAGAAGCCAGGTTTTTATCTCTAGTTTTGTCTGTGAGTCAACCCAGTGTACATTATTCTACTTCTCTTCATTTGTATTTGCACTAGGTATTTGTTCTATGTACCTGTTTGACATTATCGTTAATAGAGTTATGTGTTTCACATATACATGCTGAGTCTGTGGTTTCTGAGCACTAATTAAATATTCAGTTGGTTAGAGTTGGGCAGTTGGCTTACAACCAATGTTTAGAATAGCCCCCCATACCCCCTCCAGCTTGACAATCAGCCACGGGGAGACCCTGGGTGCCCCCCCTGACCCAGGAGGCACCAGTTGCCAAGCTGGAGGGCTGTGGAGGGGGCCTGAACACTCCCTGCTGAAACCAGAAGTGGACTGGAAGTGCTTCTGGTCCACTTCCGGGTCTGCTGCAAAGCACGCTGGGGAGTGCTCTGCACTCGTGCGGGACACTCCATCTGCCCCAGCATCACAGGATTCATAAGCTGCCTTGTACCTTGCGGTATGTAGAAAAAACATTAAATTGATTTGGAGGGTTCTGATTCGATTCAGAGAATTTAAAGGGTCTCCTGATTCAAATTAGATTTGGAGATTCAGCTACAAAATTGGGCTGGTATTGCCACTGAATTGAATTAGCAACCAAAGCTTTGTACAGCCCTAGTTC
>NW_017729027.1:27032539-27037149 GCF_001723915.1 Gavialis gangeticus | reverse complement strand
ACATCACCAGTGGAACAACATCCCCCAGAAGTGGTAAGGAGAAACAACAGCAGAGGCAGAGCAATATCCTGTAATAGAGATGAGAAACGGCTGTACTAACATGAAGTAGCATCCTCCAGAGTTTGTGAGGAGCAGCGCTGGTGTGGCAGGGGAATCCTTATGCTAGCAACCACACTGGCTCTTTTGGCTTCAAAGTTTGTCCCTGTGTGGGCATAAGAAAAAATTCTGAACCTAGTGACTGATAAATTGCTAATACTTGGTTAAGGAGGGTACTCTTAATAAACTCGTGTTATTAAGTAGGCTACTCTTACAATAATCTCTTACTGATTATTAAGAGATCCCTAAGTCTGTCCATTGTCCCATTTTCCTTCTCCTTTCAATCAACTCTTTTACAGTTTAATATTGCTTGTGAGTGGGGAAGTTTGTTCATGCTGGAGAACTCAGGCAGAATTATTTTTCCAGGTTTCTGGATTGGGGCTTGAGCCAAGGTAATAAATTTGTGTAAAACCCCTAACTCAAACTCAGCCCTTGTTAGTGCTGCCCTGTGCTTGGCAGCAAAGTCACACATCCATTGGAAATTAACGGAAAGATTACCATTGTCTTCAGCGGGTGCATCTACATGTGCATTAATGCGCTGTTGCACATTAAGTTTAGTACCTCTAATATGGGGTACTACATAAGCCAGTGCTAATACGCAGTAACAAAGCACACAGTCTTTTTGTAACACTTAATGCACAATAGACTAATTCTACTGAGCATAAGCACATCATAGCAAAAACTATACTAATGTTTACTGTGCAATAAGCGTCTTGTGTAGATGCTTCTGATAAGTATTAAAATAAGGTCCTAAATGTTTGATTTAAACAAGACTTCATGTTAACATTATTTGAATTCTGCCACTGATAAAATGACAACAATTTTCATCACTTTTAAATAGATGTTTCTGCAGTGGAATTCAGGAGGTGGGCTGAGGGGGAGGTGGGGTATGATTCAAATTTATTTTTATTTTTCAAATACAGGTAGCAAAAAATACATATCTCAACCTAGTTGTCTGAATCTAAACATACAGTCTACTACTACTTGTTTTCCAGAAAGTAATGTGCTTTACCTGAAATGTTCCAGCTTAATCCTTCCTCTATCCTAAGGAAGCACTTCAAATCCCACTCCAATATGAAGCACATTGAATTTGAAGCAATGTATACATGTGCAGACCCTGCCCCCACCCCACAACACATGCATCTGGAGTGCATCAAAATTTCTGAGAGAGCAAAATGGTGGTGTTTTGTATGGGGCTGGGGAATAGAGATCTCAGTCCTCACCCCTCCCCGCAGTTGTTTTAGTAGTACATTATCATTGGGGAAATGTAAGTTTTATGTTGCAAGTTTTGTCTGTTACACTTTCTGTCTGTGGATCCAGGAAAAGACTTCTACTGCCTCCTTGCCCATGGTTGGTCAGTTCTAGTTTTTGCTGTTCTATTTGTTCTGCTGCTTAGAATCGTCTTCCAGCTCATGTTCAACAACATGCAAGTGCAAGCCATTATGACCAGGGCCTGCAGAGACACCTTCTCAGGTTGTGCTACCTGCTGTGCACCACCAGTGTCTACATACCTGACAAGGACAGTACTATACAGGACACCATGGAGGATGACCTTTTGTGGTACCACCTGAAAACTTTTTTCAGCACTTCTGAGCCAAAGAGAGGAGCAGCATCTGGTGGGAGTGCATAGTTCTGGGCAACTAGGATAATAAGCAGTGCTGGCAGAAATTTGGTATGACCCATGCTACCTTCCTAGAGATCTTTGTTAAGTGTGACAGGGGGCCAGATCACAAGTAGGTTCACCCACCTGCCTTGAGCACTCTGCTCTAACTCACCTGCCATGACTTGAATGTTAATATGGTTTATTAAGCAGGAGGCTGCACTTAGACTACCTTGATGCTCTATCCATGGCTCTGTACCTCCCCTACAGCATGGCCAAAGCCTTGCAAATGGCATCCAAATCAATACTGTTGCCCAGTCTGAGGCTGGAGCAAACTCAGTCCTTTGATAGCCTCATTCACACATGCATTCACACTGCCCCCTCTCACATCACTGGGCTTATCACTGGGCCACTGTCTACTGCTCTTGCTCCCCTCAAGTGACCCCTTTGGGCCTTGTGGCTTAGCTACTCTCTCCCCAGCACTACCAAACTGCAACTTTGGCTCCCTCAAGGTCACCTACTCTGCATGGTGTAACTTTGTGCTGATGCTGAGCTGCTTCTGCCCCAAGATCCTCACTGGGCAACTGATTTCCCACACACACTTGGGGTTGGCCCAAGTACCACCCTTCAAGCCACTCAAGAAGCTGAAGCACTCCTTGAGCACCAGGTACATTCTTGGTGCAGCCCTTCAGGCCACCCTCAGCAGCCCTACTCTGAACCCCCCCCATGCTCAGTCCTTCAGGCACCCTTTATTGCACCCTACTCAGAGCAGGCCCCCACACTACATCCAACAAACTATCCTCTGTGGGGCCTCTGGGATCTCACATCCCTGCTGGGCTCAGGTGTCTCACGACTAATGTGCCTGGCCCACCTTGCTTCTACTACTCACACAATTACCCACAAGATAGTGAGAGCCTAGGTTAAGGTGTCCCTACCCACTTTTCACCAGGGAAGTTAGCAGTCCTGGTATTTAATTGAGACTGCCCCACCACAGGCAGTCCCACCAGGTCTCCCTACCCTGGTAGGGTGAAGTTTTAGGACATTCTCAGAGCCAGGAGACTCCAAACCATCCCCAGAGCTTCTGTCCTTACCTCCAAGATGCTCCTGAGCTATAGTTCAACCAGCTGATGTTTCTCTCTCAGCAGCTGGCCGCAAAATGCTGCCTCACACAATAAGAACAGGATCCTAAAATGGCCGCTTTAATCAGGCACCTCTTGGTTGCCTGCCTCTAGCCCTTAAAGTGGCAAGTACCCAAAGGTGCACTGCCACATTAAGCGAGGCCTCTTACAGTTAAAAATAAAGCACTGAGGATCTTTTTCATATGTGGTATATTAAAAAAATAGTGTTATGCTTAGGTAGTTCTGTTTTAAATGTCATCAAAGAACACTTTGTTTACTTTAAGCTTTTGACTCATGAAAAAACATAACATGACAAAAACAAAACAATATAAACAAAAACCCACTTTGTGTAACAATTTATATGTTTTGGGGTATGTGAGCACATATAAACATGAACACAAATATCTTCTTAATCAAAAGAAAGGATGCACAGTGTCAGTCATGTGATTTTTCAGGAAGATTTAGTTTGAAATGCATATTAGCTAAATCATGAACCTGTACTTACTTTTTCTGCATTTCCTTTCCCTTTTATTACCAAGATGTAAATATGTGTATAGCAGAGAGACTGTAGAATCCTTGGAGATTTTTAAGACCTGGCTAGATAAAGCCTTAGCTGGGATGATCTAGTTGGGGCTGGTCCTGTTTTAAGCAGGGGGTTAAACCACATGACTTTCTGAGGTACCTTCTAACCCTAATTTTCTATGATTGTATAATTCTCAGCATAATGCTTGAAGTACCAGGCCACAAGGCAGGCCTTATCAAGCCCTTTTTCAGCCTTCCTCTTAAGGCTGCCTCCCTCCCACCCTTCATTCCCCCTCAAGGTAACCAAGGTATGGTGATATATATGTTTAGTGTGTCTGCAGTTCTGTTGCAGTTGGTGCACTGGAAAGGAGAAGAGTGAGGGTTCCAGTACTGATATAAATAGGAAATTAATTTCCCTGCTGTTCTCTAGACATGTTACCCAAAGAACATTAAATGCAAGCAACCAAGCTTCAAGAGGAGTCCTGCAGAGAGAATGAAGTCTTCTGCTTCTGGGGATGTTTGTATATATTAGGCTATTGAGTTGGGAGGATCCTTCTCCTACAGTGCTTAACAAACTAGTCATAAGTTTTTGCCAGGATACAATTGTCAGATTAAGCTTACCCAGGTATATGAATGCAGAGCTGTATACCTGCCGGGCTAGAATGCAGCTTACTGCTTATACTCAGAAGCTATGTAGATGCTTGTATATACACGGTGCACATGAAATAGGATTGCAAGCTATGCATAAATGCAAAAAATGTCTGTTTCTTGGAAGGGTAAATGCTGTTTGGGTACATAAAGTGAAATAGGATCCTGCCCAAAATGCAATCATGATACGTTTTGGTATTAACTTTAATAATCTATTAATAACATTCAATGCAGTAATATCTATACTGAAACCAACACACAAGCCTATCTAAGGTACTGTCTTCTCCACCAGTATGTAACAGCATATACTAGCAAGAAACAAAGGCGGGGGGGGCGGGAACTTGGTAGACCAGTACTGGTTTTATGGATTTGCTCAGACCCTAAAACATCCAGCTTTTCCTATCTCTATAATTTTGTTGGTAGTGTTGCATAAATTGCTGATTTTATCCCCTGGAGGCTAGTCCAATTCACCTCTAGAAGAGAGTCACACTTTCAGGCTGGATCCAACTCTATTTTATTGCTTGCAAGCAGGCCGACAGAGGAGCTTGTTGCTCAGATCAGTGTCGACCCTAAACAAAGAGCGCGCGCTGCTTTTATTGAGCTAGCATTTTTTAGTTGGCGTGTTA
>NW_017729027.1:27030350-27031997 GCF_001723915.1 Gavialis gangeticus | reverse complement strand
GTTTATCCCTTCATAAGCTGTCGACCAGCTCTGGGACTAGCCAGCAGGCAGCCGCCCCTAGCTCCAGCTAGATAGCAAGGGCTTGCTGGTGAACCCCGTGAGCCGACAGACCCCTCTGTTTGTTCAGTGTTACCACCCATTGTAACTGAAGATCATTGCCTATGCCTCAAAAGCATAAGTCGAATAAATCCCACTTGTTTAAGAAACCATTATGCTTCCGTGCCTCAGACCTCCACGCCAATAATCCCGCCTGTTCGTATTCCAATTGCCAACCCTGGCCCACCGTGACCTTGGGGCCCGATTCATTCGGCGATTTTCCCCGACAGTGTTAAGGATTACAACTTAAACTAGTCTTCTTATACATAGAAATGCCTATTTTTTTTTAAATTTTACTGGGCTTTTTTTGGTCTTTTATATATGATTGAAAATTCAGGAAAATTTCAGGGACATTTTCTATAGAGGAGAAGTATAAATTGAAACATACATATCCAGGATGACTCTTATATTCTTTCTTTTTTTTTTTTTTTTTTTACAGGATGACCATCATGGTCATGGATTCAACATTATGTGTTGTGTAAAGCTACATACCTCAAGCCAAAGATTAGCACCAGCAGGTGGGAGACTAATCTATCCTTACTTCTTTTAATTGAGTAGCCATGTTAAATTAAATTAGACTAAAGTTTCTTGAAATGTTTTAATCTTTGTTTCACTGAAAAATTAAAACAAATATTGTTTTATTTGAAAAACTTTACTGCCACAATTTGTTTGAAAAAAAAGTGTCATTTTTATAATTTCTGTATTTGGGGAAAAAACATAACTTTTTATTTAAAAAACAGATTCTTAAAGTAAAGAATATATTGCAAAATTCTGGTTGCAAAAATGTAACTGACAATTTCAGTAATTGTTTCACAATATTTTCAATAAAGAATGTAAAAAATGTGAAAAATAAGTATATTTGGAAAGCATATATACATAGGTGTGAAAGCACAGGTCTTCTGGCCCTAGAATAGCCTATTGGTAAGGTTGGGACAATTTACCTGGAAGGGCAACAGGGTCTGTAACTACAGGACAAGCTTTCCAGGAACAGTGTTCCAGAACTGAGGACCTGAAGTTTATTCTCATTATGGAACAGATTTTGCCTGCATAAAATGAAAGCTAAACAATCTGAGAAACCAGACTGTATCCAGAGCTCTCAAGACATCCACCCTTCCTGCTGCAGAGTTGGGTGCCAGGTTGGACAATGTTAGGGCAGGGATTGGCAACATCCCCTTGGGCTGTTGGGGCTGGGTAGTGAGGAGAAGTGTTGGGGCCAGGCAGCTTCCAGCTGCTCCTACACAGTGAGGCCTGGGGGAAACAGTGACAGTATGGTGCAGTTTTCAGCTGTTTGGCTTAGCACAGGTGTGGGGACAGCCCCTGCCACTGATGAACCACCAAAACCATGTAGCCCTCATTGGACTTCAGCCATGTTGTTCTGGTCCGTGGCTTGTAAAAGTTGCTGGACCTTTCTTTAGGGCAATGTGCACATCCACAATTCCTGAGAACCCACTTCACCTGCTCTGTTAAATTGATGCTTTTCTCAGTTTCACTGTTTCTATTAGTTTCATAGTTGATGAGACTGTCCATTGCACAGCCTATCTTCAGGGTCCA
>NW_017729027.1:27023357-27025350 GCF_001723915.1 Gavialis gangeticus | reverse complement strand
TCCCCACTGATGAACCACCAAAACCATGTAGCCCTCATTGGACTTCAGCCATGTTGTTCTGGTCCGTGGCTTGTAAAAGTTGCTGGACCTTTCTTTAGGGCAATGTGCACATCCACAATTCCTGAGAACCCACTTCACCTGCTCTGTTAAATTGATGCTTTTCTCAGTTTCACTGTTTCTATTAGTTTCATAGTTGATGAGACTGTCCATTGCACAGCCTATCTTCAGGGTCCAATTTGCAAAAAATTAAATGTTTTATTTCTGGACAAAACCAAATTTCAAACAAATGACATTTCCTGGAAACTGTTACCCTGGATTTTTGGCCAGGTTTGTTCTGCACTTGTGAACAAACAGACTCTTACAATTTTTATTCCAATATTATTTTACATATTTATTTTGGTCTGTTTAATAATTACTTTAAATAAAGCAACTGCAATATAAACAACATTTGCATTTATTAAAATTACCTTCTTCTAATGTGAGATATGACATGTCTTCAAAGACTAACTCATGGCATTAATTTTCATTGGTACTGTTATTTACACCTCCAGCACATCATTTTTCTCAGCTGATAGGAAATATATTTTTAAAACATACTGCTGAATGTCACAGCAATGGTATACGTTTCAGTTACTTTCCATAGATTATGAAATCTCTAAAAGGGAGATTAATTAACTATATTGACAATGTGTATTTAAGGGCAAATCATGTCTCATCTGTAATGATTGCCATTTTAACATTGCCTTCCTCAGGGCAAATGTGATTATACAAATTTATCAAAAATAATCTTGCATGATTTTTAACATAGTGGGTTTTTTATATTACACTGATTTACCACTTAGAAGTCTGAAATGAGTTTTTAAACCAATAATCCTAAACTTACTTTTAGCTAAAAAGTATTTGATTTTAATTTGGACATTTTTACAGCAATATAGACAGCATTAAGTGGACTATCTGATGGCAATGGATTTCTGATTCAGATACCTTGTTCCAGGCAGACCCAAACCATCAGACCAACCATAACCTTTCCATTTGATAACAGGCATATATATTGATCCACAGTGATAACAGAAAATAATAATGCAAGCAATTCTACATATCTACCAGTCTTAGGGCTGTCATCAAAGTCAAGGAATGTCTGGCCAGGATGCAAACTTCACTCTGAGGTTCTCTTTTGACTGTCAGATGTCAGCAGCCTGGAGGTTGGAGGCTGAGGCCCACTCCTTACCAGTGGGGTGATTAAGACAGGCTGGTGGTATGCCCTTTGTCCATGTGGCCTCAGACTCCCCTCTCAGAGACCCCTTGCTGCTCAAAAGTTGCTCTATATGTATTCTTTTCCCCTCCTGATGACTCTTCATCAATGAGCACCACTGATTGGTCTTTCTGTGGTGGTCATACCGTACACATTCGGTCCTGTCAGTATATTCCTGTGTTTCACAAGCCCATCACAGCCACACAACCTTATTTCAGCTTTCTGAGCTTTTTCCTAATTTGGTCTGTTCCCCCAAAACTGGAACTCTCAGGCATCCCACTTTTGAGGCCTTGTGAGCTGTTGCCACCCTGTCTCATGTTATGGAACCGTGTGGCACATGCCCACAATTTTCCCAGGCTATGTGCATATCCATTGGCCTTATTGCTTGCTTGGGTTAGACACTCTGTCTCAACTGAAGGCTGTGTGAAACTGTGTGACAACCAGGCCTTTTAAAAAAATCAATTAATCAGTTAACTCTTGGTGCATGTGTGTGTGTGTGTGCGCGCGCGCATGTGTAAATAACATTTTCTAGCCATCAATATAGACTTCTTCATTAAAATGGATTATTGAAACCAAAAATATGTTAAAGATTATGTTTTCTTTTGTAATATAGGAACCTTAAAAAGTAAATTATTGACTATACATAATTTCTGTGCAATGAAAATCCAAATAATTTTGCCAGTTATTTATATAATATTACAATGTATATATTCATAAAGTTGTGTTTTTAATGAAAATAAA
>NW_017729027.1:27016851-27018357 GCF_001723915.1 Gavialis gangeticus | reverse complement strand
AATACATAATTTCTGTGCAATGAAAATCCAAATAATTTTGCCAGTTATTTATATAATATTACAATGTATATATTCATAAAGTTGTGTTTTTAATGAAAATAAAGTGTACTTTATATTGAGTATTGTTACTGCTGTCTAGTAGGGTAGTGTGTCTTATGATCTAAATTATGATCTATTCAGCATGTCCATTCAAGCCATAGTCTGTCTCAGAACACTTGCTAATTATGAGTGAAGTTGTATCTTTTATGTTAGAATATGTCTAGTGGGCCTGACAGAGACTATCAAATGGCTATCAGGGGATAATAACGTGCAGTCTTATTTATCTTGGGAAGATTCATATGTAGAAATACAAGTGTAAGGTTTTTTATATAAATCAATGCCTGTCAGAAAGTAGCCTGCGTAACAAAGATAAAATTATATCAGTACAAAGAATTAGATTTTTATATGTATAGAGTGCATCTAAACATTGCCCTGCAGTGATGTAGTGATGCACTACATCACCGTATGGCATGCTAAGGCAATGTAGCACCTATGTGTGTCTACACATGATAGCTACATCATCGTTGTGGCACACTCCCAGGATATAGTGCGCTGCTACAGTGAGGTAGTAGCAAAATTTAGCCATGCGCTGTGTGCACAGTGAAGTAACTGCCCAAAAGGAGGTACTAAAGCATAGTGATATATAGACTTGCCCATAGTACCCAATATATGTGACTTATTCATTTTCAACCAAAGATGATTTTTTTAATGAAATCAAAATTAGTTATTTAAATCTTACCATTACATTCTAGAAAAGCCTTTTGTAAATCCAAAGGCAAGTCTTCATTTTCTACCATAACAAACAACAAAAGAACAAAAAGCTAAACAAACACCTCCAGCCTTTGAACCATGTTGTAAATTCTGAAGTTTCAGTAACGTGGATCTACTGATTCTACAACTCATAAATAAAGCCATCCATAATTTTAATTAAACTCCCAGGGACAAAGAAATATTACTATGTATCCATTATGAAAACAAAACAAAACCTCACAAGATTCAACCTTTTCTGCCATAAGATGCAATTGGATGTTTACATCACTTTACCATGTCTATATTCATGCATAGATCCTGTCCTACACAAAATTAAATTAGACAATGATTACCAGAGCTATTTTGGTGGATCTGGTTCCTCTATTTTTATATTAAAGGTACAATACTCATAGTGTAACATGAACATTAATGCTAAGTGTCAAGGAGCGGGGTCCTAGGGGTGGCTGTGATCTCCCCTAGCATCCCCTACCGTGCCAAGTTTGCTTCAAAGCACCCTCGTTCTCACCCGCCACATCTTGATCTTATGTATAAATAAAAGGGAGGCTGCCTCTCATCTTCTTAGTCACGGTGCTTCTTCTACCCCACATCTTGCTTCTATAATGGGGTTCTGGGCACCCCAGCCTTATGGGTTATGCGTGGCTCCAACTGCCACATACCATGCCCCAAGCCTCGCAGATGTGCCGGACATTGTTTGGT
>NW_017729027.1:27014986-27016840 GCF_001723915.1 Gavialis gangeticus | reverse complement strand
CACCCCAGCCTTATGGGTTATGCGTGGCTCCAACTGCCACATACCACGCCCCAAGCCTCGCAGATGTGCCGGACATTGTTTGGTCTGTCTCACTCTCTGTGCCCTCTCTGGCGCTCGGGCTCTCCGCAGCCCTTGTCTCGCAACCATGCCCCACAGGCACTCATCAATTGCTGCCCCCTTTGCTCTGGGGCTTCTCACTGCCCCCTTTGCTCTGGGGTTTCCTTAGCCTTGGGGCTCAGGTGGCCATAGCCGTGCCTGGCCCCAACGTTCTTCCTCAGGGTCTCAAACCCCCGTAGGGCTTAGGCAGCCTCGGCCTTACCTGGCCTCCAACTCTCCACTTCCCTTCTAAGGGCTGGGGTCAGTGCACCCCAGAATGTTGTGCCCTCTCTGGTGCCGGGGTCCCCACGCTACCATGGATCCCTTATGAGGCCTCCTCCAACCCCTAATATCCTCACCCAAACCACCGGTCATAAACCGTCAACACAAACTCAAGCCCTTTGGCTATAACATAAACCTACGCCATCTGGCCATAATCACATTCAAGCCTGTCACAGGTTTTCTCCATCTCTCACCTGTAACAACTGCCCGTGCATCCTGGCCTCTTCCTTTTCCTCCCTCTGGCAGAGTTCCTACCCCTGTGGTAGCTGGCAGGGAACTGCCTGCCTGGCCTCAGCCAGGCCCTGCCCCTTCCAGTCAGATGGCTCCCACCGGTTACCCTGGCAACCCACAGCTGGGCTCCTTACTTGCTGTTCCAACAAGTAGCAGGCCCCTCAGTGACCTGTTACACACCGCCTGCCTTTAGGTTTCAACTCACCAAGACGGATCTCAGTTCTTGGCCACCTTGTCTCCTTGGTCTTAGGCTTTTTCAATTCTGGCTCGTATTCTCCGGCCATGTAGAAACTCATAGGCGGAGGTTTTAAGGTGCCTCCTACTCGCCTTTTACCCAAGGCGCACCGCGTGGGACTTGTTGGGAGTTACCCGGCACAGGTAGTCCCCCCACATTAGCCAACCTCTGCAACAGGTAAGTTTTTTCCTTCCTTTGCCTTGGTCTGGGATCTGCCTCTGAATGAGGTTTCCCCCTTTTCTGATCATGTACCCCTGGGACACTAAGCATGAATATATACGGAATTTTGTCTACAATTATCCCAGCCAACATATTGTTGTTGTTGTTGTTGTTCCTGAAGTGGAAATGTATTCACTCTTTTGAAAATACCATTATAAATACAGTTTATAATGTGCATAGCTGAAAGCAGAAAATAGAGATCAGCA
Organism: Gavialis gangeticus; assembly: GCF_001723915.1. Lineage (NCBI taxonomy): Eukaryota > Metazoa > Chordata > Crocodylia > Gavialidae > Gavialis > Gavialis gangeticus. The sequence goes on along the minus strand of NW_017729027.1, from coordinate 27,015,571 downwards.
CATATATAACTCAGCACATATACAGCACATATTCAGTCTATTCCATATGACTCATCTTACTTTGGAGTCTTTTTTTTCTCCACTCTACAATGGAGGAAGAAAGAAACAAATGGATATCCCTTTCTTCACATTTACTTTTCTTCTTACAGGCAGAAATTCACAACTTATTTCAATTCACCCAACACGGAAAAAATATTCATCTTGTCTGCTCCGCAGAAGAGGTGAGAGCTACAGAATCCTTGAAATATGTCTCAATATACCGCAGTTATAATGGTGGCCAAAATATGTGCTGAGAACCAAGGCAAAATAGTCATCATGGAGCTGTTGGCTAACATGGCAATACTTGTACTGGGACCCAAGCTAATCTTAAGTATAACTCATTTTCTTGGGATTTGCAACTGTACACAGAAAATGTCCTCTGTTGGTGGTTTGCATCATTAACACAGCTCTTCTCAGCACTCTGAACCTCACTGAACTCCTGCTGAGATTAGATGGGGAATTTCATTGACTTTTCCTAAGTTACATGGTCATTTATAAAAAAAAGCAAAACCAAACAACTGATGAAAGATCCAAATCTCCTTACTA
>NW_017729027.1:27008630-27009986 GCF_001723915.1 Gavialis gangeticus | reverse complement strand
GAACCTCACTGAACTCCTGCTGAGATTAGATGGGGCATTTCATTGACTTTTCCTAAGTTACATGGTCATTTATAAAAAAAAGCAAAACCAAACAACTGATGAAAGATCCAAATCTCCTTACTATTTATCCTGAGCTTGGATCATGAGGGGGAAAAAAAAAAGGTTTCCTATATTTTTCTTTGGATAGAACAATCCTGAATTCTAGTGGGAATTAAATTTTATTTCCATGATTAAAAGACTGGCTTAGTCAACTTAATGAAAAGTAGAAAATGTCATCTGTAGATGGGAAAATAAGCAGTCAAAGTGATCCCTCCTTGTGGAAACTTATTTGCATGCATTTTTCAATGTCTAAAACATTTTCATATTTGACAAAAAATAAATTCACCAAATTGTTAGTGTTATTTAGTTATTTGCCAGCCAGTTAGATAATAGTCTCTGTTTTCTATTAGTATCGCCATTGTAGTTCCAAATGAAGATCTATAATTTAGAACAATACCAACAACAAAAACAAAATTAAGAATACCACATATATTGTTCAAATAGTACTTTTAAATATGGAAATACACTTAAATATAGGCAACATATCTATGGTCTACTACAGGGGTTTTCAGCCTTTTTGGATAAGTGTGCCCCCAGTGGCCAGATACAGAGCTGTGTACCCCTGGCAGCCGGACGCTGAGCAGGGACAGGGGCAGGGGGGAAGGTGCAGCTGGATGCAGAGGGGCGGCAGCCATTGCATGCAAGCTTCCCTTGTCCCCCATGTCTGGCCAGGTGGGTGGCACCTGCGTGGCAGTGTAGGATCGTGTGTGGTGGTGCTCTTTCCTCACTCGCTGGTGTGTACCCCCTAAAGCCTTTTTTTTTCTCCAACCAGCATGGGGAAAAAAGCTCCTGCTCATGCATTCACATACAAGGAAACCTCATTACATGTATTGTCTATTATTAAACTGCTGCCAGAAACAGCATGTGCTCAGTGTTGGAATGCTAGTAGGAAGTTAATTAAATGCAGGCAACATTGAGCCTGACTATAAAACACACAGCTCATAATGAGCAAACATAGGAACCTACCACAAAGTTAGTTCAGCTCCTCTGAATAAGACATGGACATGCCCATTGTGCTCAGTATCCTTTACCGCCAACTCTTTTTCAAGTCTTGGTGAACCACTACACTGAATTCATTTTGACTTCCTATGCACTCGTACAGCTGAGCTATGCATTTCATTCTCATTTCCAATGATTCCTTTTTCTTTATGAGCCTTAAATATCTGGCAAATGCCACTAAACAGGGCCCCAAAAAGTTCACGCACAATCCTTCTGTTGCCCCCTCTCTCAGCCTGTGGCGTATGATTAGTGTGGCCC
>NW_017729027.1:27002934-27003630 GCF_001723915.1 Gavialis gangeticus | reverse complement strand
AGGGCCCCAAACAGTTCACGCACAATCCTTCTGTTGCCCCCTCTCTCAGCCTGTGGCGTATGATTAGTGTGGCCCCGCACTCCATGATGTGGAGCTGAACCAGGGTGCCCTGTGCTTCATGTGCATATAATTTTTGGAGGATCCCAGGAATCATGAGAGGAACACTCAGTTCCAGTCACGAGTTGGGGGCTAATTAGCACATGGATCCTTTGTGGGGGTGGTAGTTGGAATCCACACACATATTGAGCAGTGCTGAGCTATGGGGTCACCATGGCTTGAAATACTGTTGACTCAGCCCAATGAACTAAAATGTAAATCATGAGCCTTTGGACTACTCTCATGAATAGTTGGTACTATATGTAAACAGATATAAAAAGACTGCTTGAAGCTGAGTTTATGGAATACCTGTGCTAAGACTTGCAGAAGTTTCAAAAAGGATAAATGCATCAATCCTGGATCAACCAAGTCTATGAGTACTCATAGTAATTTGCCTCTTCAAAAATTACTGTAGGTATACGTATTTAAGTCAGTGCTTTAAAATATGCTCCTCACTTCCATATGCTAAGGGAGATCAGGTGTGGCAACAATTAGGGGGAAGGGCACAGCTACAGGGGAATGAAGTTCAGGGGTTGAGGGCAAGAGGCCATTTTACCCCCAGGCTTATTTTCCTTGCTGTGGCAGGGGGAAGGGGACAAA
>NW_017729027.1:26997384-26997934 GCF_001723915.1 Gavialis gangeticus | reverse complement strand
TATACATATTTAAGTAAGTGCTTTAAAATATGCTTCTCACTTCCATATGCTAAGGGAGATCAGGTGTGGCAACAATTAGGGGAAGGGCACAGCTACAGGGGAATGAAGTTCAGAGGTTGAGGGCAAGAGGCCATTTTACCCCCAGGCTTATTTTCCTTGCTGTGGCAGGGGGAAGGGGACAAATTCAAGGAAAATCTCATATAATTAGATTCTATACCTGGAAAATGTATAACAAATTTATACATTTTCCATATACAGAATCTACTTACTGGGAGGGTCATTTTATAATCAGGATCATCTTATATTTGAGTAAATAGCATATGTTTTGAAATTATCAAAACTGATAATGATTTTGTTATTTATTTAACTTTTTTTGTAGCTTATACTGGTTTTTAGAATAATCTTTTGAGGATACCCCATGTGTTTTGGCTAAGTCATTTCTCTCTAGTTGTGCAGTATAGTAAATTTCACTAAGTAATAGATATTCCATTGATAACTGGAGTTTTATATAAAAATGACAATAATTTCCCTGTTCCTTATTCATAACAAC
>NW_017729027.1:26990632-26992384 GCF_001723915.1 Gavialis gangeticus | reverse complement strand
CTCTCTAGTTGTGCAGTATAGTATATTTCACTAAGTAATAGATATTCCATTGATAACTGTAGAGTTTTATATAAAAATGACAATAATTTCCCTGTTCCTTATTCATAACAACCCCTGGTGATTCTAAAATCATGTGCTAAGTGCCTAGAAATGATTTTCTTTCCTAATTAACAAAGTACTATTGCAACGGTTTGGAAATTCTTTTCAGTGAGCATGAAAAACTCGTGGATGATCTGTTGTTCCACAAAAAGTATGTCCTTCAAATTAATTCTTATTAGAACTAGCGTATGCATAACTTTAAGTGAGTAGTCCTACTAAAGTAAATGGGACTACTTACAGTATAAAATTTAAATGTGGTTTTACTTTCTTTTGGGGGCGGGGGGAAGTGGAAGGAGGGCATCAGCTTTGTGTAATTATGTAATCATGTTCCACTGAGTTTTTCAAGAGATTTTACACCAATTTTGAACATTTTAATTTGTAATGTGATTCCAGAATGTATTTTTAGTATTATTTCAAGCTATATTTAGCACTTAAGACACTGATTATGTGTGTAATGTGATAAGATATACTTGAACTTGAAATGTGTGGTGGGAAAAGTAAAAAAAAAATGGATCTGATAAGCACCCAAAAGTTTGCATACCTCTGAACAGCTTACAAATATTGAAATTCCAACTCGAATTTTCCCTTCCTCAATGAACTTAATGGAATAGAATGGAAAATAAATTTTACTATGAGCCCACTGAACCTATTTTCTTTTTAAATGATGGGATCTATTATGTAATTTCCTTTCCAAAGTAGAAGTATACCTTTAAAAGAGAGAGAAACATCCTAGCGGGAGCATTGCTTCTACTTGAGGAATGGAAAATAATCTCCTTAGATTTGCTATGAGTGGCTGTGTATGTGTATGAAAGAATTAAGATTCCTTTCCCTAAGCCACCCAGAAAGACAATAGCATGTTACAGTTAATTAGAAAATGGGAAAACAGAGATTTATTGTATTTCAGGATACATTCTGGAATAACCACTGCATCCAAATGAATTGGAAATTCTTCCACTCCCTTATAGTTAAAATTATAGCTAAAAAAATTGCATTTTGCATTTAGAAGTCCCCACACCCACATTGGGGTATCATTTACATGGACACAAACATGAACTTGACACTTTCAACTTCTGAAGCTAGACACCATGGCTAGAATGCCTCTGAAAAATACAAGAGTGGATTAGAAATTAAAAAAAAATGTCTTTAAAACATTTTTCTTTCTTACTTTTGCCACCAAATGAATAATGTACCCTGCTTCTTTCCCTTTTATCTCTACAGTAGTGTAAGAGTAATGTCGCCACCATGATGGTCCAGAAATTAATCTCGTTCTTTTGAATGCATGGCATAAGCCTGTTGAAGAATGCCTTTTTTTCAAAACCTTGTCTAACTTTATCTCAATTACATAGTTGGCCCAATAAAAGCTTGTGCCTGAACGGATCCTTGTCTCTCACCCTTTTTATGCCTAAATTTCCCTCTTGTGATCTGATCACTTTAAATCTTTCCAAATTCAGTAAAGATACAAGATGTCAGCAAGAAAACTGAAACTGATTCTTCATTGGCTAATATCCACAGCTTGAAACTATAGCTTCTTACACAATGAAATGCACATTTCAAACTAAAGGAGAATTGATTTTGTGTGTTGATAATGAAAAACATACTGACGCATTTTCCTATGGAAACACATCCCTTTTTGTCTAACCACTATTATTTTTA
>NW_017729027.1:26983367-26985632 GCF_001723915.1 Gavialis gangeticus | reverse complement strand
CAAACTCAAGGAGAATTGATTTTGTGTGTTGATAATGAAAAACATACTGACGCATTTTCCTATGGAAACACATCCCTTTTTGTCTAACCACTATTATTTTTACATTGTAAATCTTGTTCAGTTATAAAATTTTAACTGTCTCTAGGTGATACATGCTTGGATCTTGGATGACACGACTGTTAAATTCCATAGTTAAACTATGAAAAGGTGAAATACTTGGATCCCAGGTATTACATATTATCTCTATTATTTCTGCTTGTCTTAGAAGCACACGACTAACATTTCTAAATCTGAGTCTCCTACATAGAAGTGAAGAAAACTGGCTCTATTTCCCCTGTCCAACATAGACCCGCAAAGAAGGACCACTGTCTGTCTGCTTGCTACTCAGCAGAGTTACGGGCGGACAGGAGGCAGCACCAGGAGTAGCAGGCTTAGGGCACATTTAAAAACAAAACACATTTTTGAGACTATAACCTTTTTTCAAAACTTCAATAGTAAGAAAGCCAAAAAAGGAAGAAAGCAATAGGTCTTATTTCAATGTGCTTCTTTTTATGTCTAAATTAATCTTAGAATGTGACCACATGATTTTACAGCAACTGAGAAAACGCTGAGGTTTTAACCACTTCAACATTAAAGATCCAGTAGCAGTTTTCAAACAGTTAAAGTATCTTATTTAGATTAGATGTTGGAACAGTCTGAATAACTAGTAGTTTCAACTTGTTACAATATTTTTTTCTTTCTCTTCTGAAACACTTTTGTCTTGTCTGCTCTTAAATAGCCATTATGTATCCTCTCAGACATGGCTATATATACCGATGACTACCAATGATGATATTTAAGAAAGCTACAACTCATTTTACCTCAGATTAAGTTATTTGGTGCAGCTCTTCTGACTTCAATAGAGCTATCCTGATAGCTGAAAATCTGTACCGTGATCTTTGTTACATCATCAGTCAAATGATAGCAGTTGGTATTTTTTAACTAAAATACTGCAAAAATTGTTTAAAGGAAGTATATAAAGAGGTATTTTCTAGTAAAAAATGGGGAAAGGGAGCCAGGACTGCTTTTTTGCTCTTGACTCAAGACCATCATAAAATGATAAAACGTCTTTGTTGTTACAAGGACAAATCTCTGTCTTGTAATAGAAGGGATGAGACTGGTCCAAATTACATGGTTTGGCAAGTTCATCTATTTAATCAAACAGAGTGTGGGTGACAACACTGGTTATCTATAGACTATACTGGGAGTGTGACAGAATAAAAAGATCTGTAATGGTGATTTCTGACATACATATGAAAAGTACCAAGTGATACAAGCAGAGCTTGTTATAGAAACTTTACTGTACATTTCTTGCACTTAATATTTTGTAGTATAAAAATAGCTATTTATTTTAAAGGGTGAACGTTCTCAAATATAACTGTTTCAACTTAATCTTATTGAAATTAAATTTTATATAATATTTTGGGCTAACTGAATAAAAGACTAGCAGTAAAAAATCTTATGCTGACCATGTCTGCTATAGTTAAAGTTTGCCATGCTTGTTATGGGTATGATGGACAATGAAACAGATGCAATGTAATATAGTTAGGCAACAGCTACAAGTTTAGTAATATAAGCACTGTGAAACTGTTAGCCTGTTAGTCTGAAACTAACAAAAATCTATGGTTTAGTAAAATGTATACAGAGCTATCTGCAACCCCTATACTGAAGAGAATAAGACTGACTTAATAAATACATCCTGTGAATATCCAAAAGATTTAGTTGTATCGCATCCTTGCCTCTAGAATGTAGGAACCATAAGAAAGGATTCTCACTTTTTATTTAAATCTGAGGTATCATCACTCCCTAGAAAGAGTAAAATCAGGACATAGTCTAAGATAGTGCAGCATTCCCTGTAACATGAGAGGGTACATCTACAAGTGCAATGAATGCAACATCATAAACTCCAGATCACTTTGAGCCAGACTAAACTGTCCATGGGTGCAACATCTACGTGTGCACCTGGGACAGCAGCAATTTGAGCCAGGGTGGAGTATGCCCCTGGCTGGCTGGCTGGACTGATGGGGTGTAATTTATACCCACGGTCATGATCTGTATGTGCATTTCAGTGCAGTAAAGCACTCCACCAGTTCTACAGCAGAGTTAATTAGTTTACTGCACTGTAATACTGGCACGTGTGTATACTGTGATGCTTTACTGTGGAGCTGCTAAATCAACTTTGCAGTACAGTGTATGTGTAGGTGCACCCAGATTCAATCACATTTA
>NW_017729027.1:26976577-26978367 GCF_001723915.1 Gavialis gangeticus | reverse complement strand
TACAGTGTATGTGTAGGTGCACCCAGATTCAATCACATTTATATTCTGACTATCCCTCTAACCAGATCAATCAGATTCTCAGCTTCTAAATGAGATAATTAGCTTTTAAATTATTTTGTACTGAGGTTGCCAGTAAGAGCTTAGTAAATATATTTCATCTTGACTAAATTATTTGATAAAATACTTTTTTTTTCTGTTAGGTGAATAACAGGTGAACAATTCTTACTTGTTACAAATATCTTCCTTATCCACATGCATTCAATTAACAGAGTACAAATTTAATAAAAATAGCCAGTTACTTTTGAGTTACTGACTCTAACTAGTATTATTATTTTTTTTGTAGTGTGCACTCCCTGGTTATGCAACTTTTTTTTAAACTAGAAGAATAGCAAGTGGTGGACCATAAACAACCTCTTCATAAATTTTAATTATTCCCATTCATTTGTGGGACATCTTGTTATTCTTACTGTTCTACCCTCCCTTGCTGTAGTTGAGATATATTGATCTTTGCTTTCAGGCCCCTGTGAATTTGATTCATCACCTATCTTTTGGTTAAAGAAATACTTTTTTTTTCTCATTGAGATAAATTAGCAGTGGACCAAGGTGGTTTTTTCCTATTTTTGCAGAATTTTGTAGGCACAGTTTTGGTCAAAATGAAAGATATAAAAGTTATAATAGCAGGAAGTAACATAAAATGTTTTATATTGTCACAGATTTTGCCTGAATATCTTATTTGGATACATGATAAAAGAACCAGATCCAGATACATTTGAGATGCTGGCTATGGATGGTAGAACTTTTATCTGTGAGAAGGGACTACCTGAATTATGTGAGGACCATCTAATAATGGAGGAAGTGTATAAAGGATTGCCATTCCTTATGCTGAGTGCCACCTTACATCATGTAAGACCTTCACTATAAAATGAATCCAACTCCACATCGTTTAACAAGAAGTACATATTTTAGTAATATTTCTAGTTAACTCATTGGTCCTCCTAGACCATCCCAAATTTCTGTTCCAGCCAAAAATCACAATTAAAACTACAGCCCAGAAAAGAAATTCATTTCTCACCTGTAAAGCCTTCATTACATTTACAAAGAAAAGTGTTTGGTGTAACATTGCTGCAGTTGCCTTGGAGGCAAACATGTGGCTCACACTGTCCAATTCTTTCTGAACAATTTTTCCCTAGTAAAAGAAAAGTACAATTGGTAAATAACTTTTAAAAAAATGAGTTGATTTATAGCTATATAGTGAAATTGCACCTGCAATTCATTTTTTATTACATGCAAAAAAGTTTTGTTAATTAAACTTTTTAAACTTGTTAATTTATTATTAAATAATTATTAAATGTATTAATATCAGTCCAAACATTTTTAAACTTGTTAATTTCAGTTCAAATGGTAAAATGATGGGCAACTAAAGCTCATGTCTGGCAAACCCAAAAGACAGGTATTGTTCACAATCAATTCTATAATATATACCCAAATACACATATAGCAGAAAAATATATTTAAAACATTATATAATATAGAAATATTATGCAACTGAATCAAGTTCTTTAGTTTAAAATCATTTATGATTATTCAAACATAGATGATACATACATATTCCTAGCATATTTTAAAATCTGGAACATAAAGTCAGTTTTTGGATGAAATGTTCTTTATGAAATTACTCACTAGAAATTACTATACCGTCATAAATTACTTATATTTTTAAAGCATTTGGGTTTAAATATAACAACACTTGAACTGGAGGGATGTGGGCAGTGGGGTTCCGCAGGGCTCAG
>NW_017729027.1:26974374-26975677 GCF_001723915.1 Gavialis gangeticus | reverse complement strand
TCAGGTCCCTTCCAACCCTACAAACGATGAAACTATGAAACTGTTGTTATATTATGCATGCTTGAGCAATCTTTCTATTTTAAGTACATTTAACAGTATAAGAAGGCATTCTTCCTTGCTTATGCTTTAGTAAACAGGGCCATAATTTACTAGATTAATCTCTTTGTGTTATTCTTTAGATATGTCTACACGTACATTTAAGCGGACAGAAGGCCATTCCATGCTGGTCAAATCAATTGGACTGCCCACCTGTCCAGGGTAGTCTGCCCATCTGACTCACCTGCCATGGCTTTGATGTAACTTTAGGGTAGTTGTTTATAGATGGGAGGCTGCCCATTTAATGCCCAATGCCAAGGATGTAGTACATGGCTCCATACCATTGCAACACCATGTCCCATGCCTCACAGATGGCATCACTATGTAGCTTTAGCCCCACCCTGGGCCCCATTACATTCCAGCCTGTTAGTCAGACCCCCACTTGGATCCCTCCTAATCAGGTGGCCTAACCTCCACCATCATGCACAACTGTCAGCTCCCTAGATGACTTTCCCTCTTGGCAGTGGCTCCCTCTGGGACCTTTGGCCACACAGGCCCTGGCCTTGCCTCTAGGGCAGTTGGAACTCCAGGCCCCTGGAGTGGGCACTCTGGCCCTGGCCCCAGCAGTGACCAGTTGAGGGTTTCCTGGCCAGGTTTCTGAGCAGCTAGCCCACTCAGGCCCCTCCAAAGACAGTTCACTCAATCTCTAAGGCTGGTCTATAGAGTCCTCCAGGCCCAGCTATGCAGTCTACTCACTGACACTCCCCCTTCACCCCACTGAGGCCACTAAACTTCCCCCTCCATGGAGCTACTAAGCCTTATGCCCCTTGGGTCTTAGGCCTCTGATGACATGCCTGGACCTCTCACTTGTCCCCTCTATGGGGTAACCCATCAGGTCCTGGTGGCTGTGGTCATATGGTGCCCCATACTCACCTTTTACTAGGGAGGCACTGGTGTGGCATTTCCTGGGGACCACCCCACCATAGGCAGCCCCACCACACCATCCTACCCTAGCAGGATGTATTTTTAGGTCATTACCCAAGACCAGGAGCCTCCTTCATACTCATAGTTCCCACCCTTATCCTTCATGTATTCTGGGAGCAGCAGATCTGGGTGATGTTATTCCAGCAGCATCCCTACAGCAACTGTCAATTCAGTTCTGAGGGTGTGGGTTTATACTGAGGCTGCCCAGCCCCATCCTCCAATCCAGGAGGCCTCTTATGGTCATGTGACCACCTCATTAAGCCACACCACACCTGCCAGCAGC
>NW_017729027.1:26967006-26969374 GCF_001723915.1 Gavialis gangeticus | reverse complement strand
TTCAGTTCTGAGGGTGTGGGTTTATACTGAGGCTGCCCAGCCCCATCCTCCAATCCAGGAGGCCTCTTGTGGTCATGTGACCACCTCATTAAGCCACACCACACCTGCCAGCAGCTCCACAGTCTGTTCAAGCCTCTTAAAGTGGCAGGCACCAAAGGTGCTCTGCCACAAGTGTGACTAAATGTAATGTATATTAAGCTAATGCACATTAAGTGATTTTGGGCACATATCTATACATAAAGAGACTTGGCAATTAGTGCCAAGTCCCTGCAGCCCTGCCATGTGTCCCTAGTGGACAGGCAGACCCAGCTGTAAAGGATTGCGTCTACACGTGCGTTAATGTGTTTTAACTAATTATATAAATTTTATACTTGCATTTTACAGCTATCAAATTTAGGCATGATTAGCCTAACTTCATCACTTCTGTGGCAGGACAATTTGATAGCCAGATTGAATACTTTTCAGTCCAGACTAGCAGAACAATTTATCATGCCTAACAATACCTTAAAACATTACTCAATCCAATTCACTTTGAAGTGATAGAGAATATTTTTAATCAACTTTAATGAAATCACATTGGGCTTCTACTGTTAGATCATTATTTTCAAAGTAGTTGAAGATATTACGTATGCACAGAATTCAGATCAGTATTTTCAACAAAGAAAAGGAAAATGTACTACACTAGCGTTTTTGCTAAACTTTGGGGTGGGGAGGAAACTAACGAATCTTTCATAATTTTGGCATTGGCCATAACTGTGCAATGCATTTTCAAATGCATTTGCCTATAAAATAATTATCTGGAAATAAAATAATATGATACTAAAACTATTCAACGGTAAAATCATTGTAAAATGATATTCTTTTTCTTGTTGTATGGATTTGTTATGATCCTCACTTGTTCACCTCAACTGTATTTTGTAGGTACAATTTTGTATTTATAGAAGTCTGGAACCATAGTGCTGACAGAGAAACACTAAGAAGCCTCTTGCAACTCCCAGATTTGCAGAGCTATCATAAAAGTTTGACACCCCATTGTGCAGCGCACATGACTTCTCTGCACAGCTAAGTAGTTCTATTAGCTTACCAATAGGAAAAGAACAATAGCCTTGAATAATCTCTGTTCCATCTGAATCTATACAGAGCAGTGATTCTTAGCTAGGGTCCCACTGCAGCTTGGGATGTCTTTTAATGGCACTATTGGGTGATATTAGCAGTATTAGGCTTGTAAACACCTACGCATATTTCACAAGATAAACCTAGAGGCAGCATCTCTACAAGTGGGAGCATGCAGTTTGCAATGAAATGCACATAGCACTTAAAAATCCATTTGCTGTAGTACATATTTGCAGCATGGCTTCAAAATTAGATACCAGGAAATCCCAGTATCTAAAAAAATGTGGCAGAAAAAAGTGGGGTTGTGTATATGGCTGCAGCATGCACTGCCAGCGACCAGAGCCCAGCCAGCCAGAACCATACTCTGGCTGTCAGCCAGGCTCTGTGCACCTAGACCACCACTGCTGCTATGGCCAGCCCAGGTGTGGACCCCAGTCTTCCCAGGGCAATATGTTGTGTCTCAAAGCATGCATGCAGCAGCATGCTCAGGGACAACTAGCAGCAACACAAATATGTGCTATTGCTAGCTGTCCCCCGGTGAAGCATACATTCCCACTCATAGATACATGCCCAAAGATTTTAAGTAGGAATCCATAATGGCAAACAACCTGGAACCTATTGGGGTCTTTCTGAGTTATTTGCAACAGAAGACTCTCTCTATTATTTTTCTGTAGTAAAAAACTAGTGAAAGCTAAGATTTGGCATTTTCCAAGTTGTGCCTTGAGTTTAACAAGGGGTGCCTTGATTATAAGGAGGAGTGCTTTTAATACAAGAACATTGAAAACTTTGCTTTAGAATGTAATGCAGCTGCCAGACAAATATGAGTGGAGCAAGCCCTATCATCTGGGAAACTGTTCTTAAATCAACTGAAGTTGGTGGCTGAATTCAAGGTTATTTCCATTAAGTTCAGAACAGGCCTTGATTACAGGGACCATCGTTCTTAACTACAATACAGTGACATTTTACATTATTAATACTTTCAACAAACAGATTTAAGACACCAAGTAAGTCTACATATATACTTTGGGCTCTCTGAATTTTTGGAAAAAATCTATAAAGTACCTTTTAAAATGAAATGTTTTGATTTTGTGAAATTTTGCTTTTGGAAATGTTATGCAAATTTAATGTAAGAAGCTTAAAATCTGAAACAAGACTTTCACTTCAGTTTGCATGAAATAATTAGTCCAACACGGGGGGGGGGTTAATTTTCAATTTACTGGATATTATGAGAAAGTTCCATTTTGGGTTAGCCCAA
>NW_017729027.1:26951677-26962006 GCF_001723915.1 Gavialis gangeticus | reverse complement strand
TGTAAGAAGCTTAAAATCTGAAACAAGACTTTCACTTCAGTTTGCATGAAATAATTAGTCCAACACGGGGGGGGGGTTAATTTTCAATTTACTGGATATTATGAGAAAGTTCCATTTTGGCTTAGCCCAAAAGAATTTTAAATGTTGTTGTTGTTGTTTGTTTATTCTTTGCTTTTTGAAGTGCTAGCAACTCAAGCCATCAATTGTTTGCAAAGCCTCTCCTGACATTTGGCTGGGTATTCAAGAGTGGGGTTAGAGATCTATTCATTCTCCTCCACAGTACGTCAGGCAGAATCTGGACCTACATATTGCACAACCTGCTATAGGAATTGCAAATGGATTGATAAGAAAATAGCAATATAAAGCATTTATTTTCTAAATAGTAAAAATGTTTTTTCTTCCTTATGATTGAAAAATCCAATAATTTTTTCAATCTAGATTTTGGAAAAATAGTATTACCTGAAAACTGTGGAGGGCATGTGCATTCATAGGAATCCCAAATCAGTCCTTCTCCCTTTCTGGTGCAAGAGCCATTGTTGTGGCAGGGTTTAGTGGAACACATATCAAATTCCTGACAGAATCTTCCAAAATATTGTGGGGCACAATGGCAATTATACTCCTCTTGCCACATATGGCTTAGGCATCTGCCATGACCAGAGCACAAAGGTAAAGTTGGAGACTCCTGGCAAAACTGCTGCTTCACCGTTACGTTTAGACGGAGGCCCATGCTGCATAACAGTGGACCTTTGGCTGTAGCTTCGACAAAAAAATGAGTTCCAACACTAAGCCACTGAGTGTCAACTTGATGTATCCCTGTTAACCTGCTGCCAAAAATCAACTGATCATGAAGAAACCCTGTTTGTGAGCAACTTATAAATTCTTCCATGGAAACATTTACCAAATTCATCCCATATGATTGAAAAGATGGCTCAGATGAGATGAAGAGACTGTCTCCTAACTGAAGCTGCAAAGGACATATCTGAGGGACGTTTAAACCTTGATGCTCTAAAATGTTCTTGTCCATACTGATGTTTATATTCCAGCAATCTGAATAGAAGTTTGAGCAGATGTTTCCCCTCAATGTCCAGTTCACAATGATGGATTTTGGTTCTGTGAGCCATTCCACAGTCATTTGCCTCTTGCATATTCTCTGTCCACTTGCAATGAAGGCTTGAAAAAAATAAACCATCATAATAATGTTTGATTTTAAAGTCATTTTTGCAGGCATCAAATCTGAGTCCTTTTTCACAACTGCATACTTATCAAAGATAGTTTTACAATATGTGTCCCTTATTCACTTTGTTTCTTCTGAATGATCTTGTCCATTGTAAAATAACCTTTGGGAATACAAAAAGAGAAAGAATTAAAAATCTGTTCTTAAAAGTATAATAAATTATTTTTTTCTCTCAGAAACTGTTTGATATTCTCAGTTTTAGTGGCAAAGGCATATAGAATGGGACAAAGCTTGAAATTCATTCCTCTGAAATGACCGGTATGATTGATATTAGTAACTTTCTCTATTTCTCTGTTTTAGATGAAGACCTGGGCCTCTTTTAGATACTAATAGTACATATATATAGCAAGAGAGGACAAGTGGAAAAAAAAAAAAAAAATGTATCTCTTCTCCATTTTGCAAAGGAAGAACTGGTTTATAGAGAAAGATTAAATGGCATGACTAATATTTGACTAATGCGGTGCAGGAATTCTGTGGCAAAACTAGTGAACCTAAATCCCTTAAGTTCTTTGCCAGTACTTTAACCATAAAATCATTTTCCTGTGTCATCAATAAAACATGGAACTAGATCCTGAACTTTTAAAATGTTCATCACTGCTCAACAAAACAATTAATTATGTCCCAAATTGAGTTCTATGGTGATCTTTACTGAGGCAGAAGCAGAAACTTAACAGTCACAAATTCTGTCATATCTAAGTATTACTGGATTGAAGGCAAAGGGCAGCATATGCTTTACAATAAAACAAAGTATGTTTATTTTCTAGGGATATGTATTTCTCTTCTCAATTTTTTTTTCACATTCTGGAAATAAATAGTATGTAGGTCCCCACTAAGGCATGTGATCCACAATGATAAACTTTTATTCTTGTACCTTGTGGTACTTAATGTTGAACTTAGAACCAGCAGGCCTATGCATGGTTTGTAATCTCTTTCCCTGTGTTGAGGCCAAAAGCACAAACTAATACATAATCTCCAAGAAACTGTCAGCCACCAATCATCAACATTACAGAAAATCAAAGACCAGGAGATAATAAGGATGACAAACATTTATTTCAGGAACAATGAGGATAAGTATAAAATAAGTGGAAAAAAGAGCAAAAACTAGGGACAAAAAGGGAAAGTATGATACAATGAAAAAATTACTATCTACTTACACAACAATAGTTAGACACTTGCTCCTTTAAATACTCAAAATCCCACTGTTATACAAGTAATAACAAGAATATCTCAAAATCTACCTTACAAGTCTGACCTGGTTGATAGAGTTGGAATTTTAACAAAGGATAGCATGCTTTTAACTCCCTTCTGAGTAGATGGATCCTGGCAGCCTCCAGTCCTAGCTGCCTTCTGGTTCAGGAAAAGACTACAGAGACCAGCTATCAAAGAATTATCATAAATACAACAGAAAGTGGCTACTGAAATGACAGCTCCCTTTCTTTTGTATGATTGTATGATAGTTTACAAATAAGAAACTAAAGCAAAGGGAAGTTAAGCAATTTGTCCAGGATTACACAGGCAGTCTGTGTTTTCCATTGACCAGATAAGAACTTTATCCTCCTCCAATTTTCCTGAAGAATGGTGGAAAATTGGCTTGGCGATAGCATGGGTGAAAGGATTTGAAGGTTCTGCAAACAGAACATGAGTCAACAATGTGATGCTGTCAAGAAAAAGCAAATATATATTGGGGCTACATTAACAGAAATAATATGTTCAAAACACAGAAGGTGATAGCATTATTTGCCACTACTTAGCCCTCACTTAGAGTACTATGTATAGTTTTGGGCACTGCCTTATAAGAATAATGTAGAAAAACTAGAGCAGGTCCAAAAGTAAATGACAAAGATGAGTAAAAATCTGGAAAGCAAAGCATATGAGGAAATACTGTATAAGCTAGTAGGGAGAATATAATAATGTTATGGATCATGACATTTTGAGGGGAATTGACCTGGGACTCCCCAAGAAGAGGCCTTATTTGGTGTCCCTCCCCTGAAGGACCCCTCTGAAACCAGCCCTGATGTGGCTTCTCAAAGGATAAGACTCTGTCTTCAAGAAACATAATGGTAGAGGGAAATAATCAAGGAATAGGTTTGGCAGTCTGCTGCTAGGCCCAAACTACAATCTTCCCCTGGAGTGAAAAAGGCATCTAGATGTCATACTTATGAAACTGTTTACAGCAACTATTTATAGTAAAGCATGATCACACTGAGTCCTCCAAAACATTCCCATTATAACTGATGGATAGAACACAGCCCACTTAGCTTCTTTGGTTAAAAGAAGATGTTGCGGGTGGGGAGATGATAGCAATTTTCAAATGTTTGAAAAGCTTTCATACAGAAGATGGGAAAAATAGCGTGCTTTTACTTTCCAGAGAGGGTAGACCATGTAGTAATGAGTTTAAAATACTGCAAGCTAATTTAGATCCAATCTCAGAAAAACAAACACACTTCCTAATCATAAGAATAGTGGAATATTGGAACAAACTGCCTAGAATTTACTTCACGGGAGCTCCTGAAGACGTATTAATCTGTGATGGTTTATGAACAGAGAATTCTACATTTGCTCCAGGGTTTGGACTAGATGACCTTAGGAATCCCTTCCAAGCCTGTGATTCCATGAAACTCTCTCATCCACTCTGTCTCATCTCTGACAACTGCTTTCAAATTTGCAAAAATGTCAAGGAAGTGCATAACTCCAGCAAGAAACTTATCTTCTGTCTCAGAACATCCATGTTCAAATGAGCTTTCTCCATTTTAAGACAATCCCATGCTTTTTTGAAGCATACTTATCAGGGATTTGATTTTATTTCATAATATTGCTTGAACATTCCATAATGCCATCAGAAGAAATTATACCAAATTTTAGTCCTAAATTATTACCATTGGTAATTCCACTTACAATGTGTCTACAGTGGGCACATCTACACAAGACGCTTTACTGCACAGTAGACTAATTTATTCTGCAGTAAAACATCACCATATACACATGTGCATCATCAACTGCACAGCAAATTAGATTACTGAGCAGTTAGCTAGTACATGTAAATACAGGTCCTAGGTTAATTGTGCATTAACACTCATGTAGATACTGACTGGGAGCAATGGGTCCCAGTTAGCCTAAGCAGCAGGAAGCCACAGAGGGCAGGGAGCTTTCTGCCCTCAGTCCTAACATTGCTCAGCTCCCTCTCCCATGGAATGAATGTGTTCTTTGTGTGCGGGTGCTGGTGAGTGCATGTTTGGAATGCTGTGGCTGGAGGCCCTGGGAGGCCAAAGGCCAGCATGGTCCAGCACATGATTGCACCTTGTAGGTTGGTGAGAATAGCAAGAGACTGACAGCTGGTTGAGCCAGAGTGAGTGACTACCCCACAGGAGTGTAAGTGAGGGCCTGGGAGACCAAACTCTTCTCCATCTGCTTGAGGTTGTATATGTAGGGTGAGGGTCTGGGGGACCGATATCCCTGTAGTGTTGACTGAGTTCTTGTTGTGTGCCTGAAGAGTGCCTGGGTTCTTGCTGCTGTGACTCTGGGTGAGTTTGTGTGAGAGGTGCTGCTACAGCGATTGCTGGTAGCATATGTGTGACAGTATATGCTCTCTAATGCCCTCTCTGGAATAACATTGTATGTCTTTGGCTTGTATTATTGTGGACTGTTGATATTGGATATTGTTGTTTATGCTGTTGTTATTTGGATAATATATGTGTTGTTGTTACTGCCTTTATAATGTGTCTGTCATTCATTATTAATTATATTCTGCTAACTAGAGCTGGGCTGCAGGCTTACAGTTAGTGAGAGTTAAAGCTCCACCTTTTTCACAGAGGGTTCCTAAATTGGGATTAACAACTGTTTTTGCTTAATGATAGATTCTCCCTTTCACCAAGAGGGGAAGGGATGGATGGAACAGGAGGGAAAAGACCTACTTGAGCAAAGAAACAGTGCTGGCACCAGAACAAATAACTATGGACAAATGTAGGCTAGAAATCTGAAGAAATTTCTAATAATCAGATTAATTATAAACTTTTTATAGGAATAGAAGGGACAATAGTCCTAATATTTTCAAGGTGGATCTTGGTAGATAGATATAGATATAGACATGGGTGAATCTAGAATTTTGAAAAGAAGGGTGTAGATGGTAAGATGCACAACACATACAAAGCAACACTTATTTTTTCCCTAGAAGTTTTTCTGATATGCTAGGGGTTCTATAGTATTCAGTTTAAGACTGAAACAAAAACAAATATTACTTAAGTAGAATGAGTTAAACCCAAACTGCACGGCTGTGCAATAGGAGCTTCATTACGAGAAGCAGCTAACAAATAGCAGACATGCAGAATAAAGGATAGCTTATTTGGTGGAATATTGAGAATCTTAAAAAGGAGAGAGTCATTAGCACGTGGAGAATGAAGAGGTTAGAAGGGACCAGGTAGATTATAATGAGTCACAAAGTCAAGTGACTCCCTCAGGACTACCTGACATGAAATGCTGTTGCAACTTCCAGGAAGTTGGTCTTAAACTTTGGGTGTACCAAGAATCAAAAGGGAGTGCAATTCCCTCTTACCCACCCCAACATAGCAACAAGTTAAACCTTCTCAGAGCTGCTGCTGAATTATCAGAGCTGTTGGCTGAGCAGAAAGGCAAGGGGTAGTGATGCTGATTACAGGGCTCTGCCCCTGTTTCATGTGCATGAGCTGGTGCAGTGGCAAAGGAAGATTTGTGGACGGGGGGGGAGGAGGGGGGAGAGAGTTCATTCTGCCAAAACAAAGTGTGTGTCTTGTTCTGGTCCATGTTGTGTTTGAAAAAATAAAATACAATATGGGTCCTTGTGGTAGCAGAAGGATGACGTTACCTGGAGATCCCTCCCAGTCTTTTGTTTCTATTAAAGGAAGGATCCATTCATTTACTAGATATCATCCACATCTGCACCAATTACAGAAACATTGATTTCTAATGGTTTACTTCCAGGCAGTTAATCACCATAATGAATTATCTTCATTTTCACACAAAACACTCATATTAGTCCCATTTTAGAGATAGAGGAACTAAGTTATGTGCTTGCTTGAGGCTAGACAATAAAGGAGTAATCATTAGAATTAAAACTCATTCCACCCTGCATTTGTTCCTTTTTTCATTGATCCTGGCCCCACTGCCTTTGCCAAAAGTCTCATCATCAGTTTCTCTGATTTATTTACATGCAGTTTTAAATGCATAACATGTATCTAAAAGTATGTCCATCCAAGCACCTACTAAAAAACTCATTTAAGTGAATTAGACTGTATCATACAGAAACATTGTAGCAGAACAAGGAAAAACAGTATGATATGGTATGGTTTAGTTTTAATTTGCCTTGCCCCCTCCTCCTAGCTCCCAAAAGAGAATTTCTGTATTCCTCATAAATTCTAAAGCAAATAAAGCAAGGGGACAGATCCCTCCAGAAAAGTGAATTAGACGTCTATAATATAGGCTTGCAGCAATTTTAGGGGACCACCTCCAAAACTGGGGGGGGGCAATAGCATACCTGGAGGTGGAGCAGCACGGAAGAGAATGCCAAAAGGTGGAAAAAATGTGGACATGGGGCATGGTTTGATGTGGGGGTTGGTACAGGTCTGGTGGGGGACACTGTAAGGTGGGGGCTAATGAACTTTTCCATGGTTCCCTCCTGGTATGGGTGAGCGGGTCGGTTCTGGTGCCCCAAGTTGCTGGTAATTCATACAGCTAGTTAGCTGCATGCCAGCCAGCCAGCCATCAAGCTCTCAGCCACCTGTGGAAGCTGGCAACCTGAGACCATTCAGTGCTTGTTGGCTGACATCCTGCCCCACAACCAGAAACAGGGCTCAAGCTTTGGCTAAGGTCAGTAGCACCTCTTCTCTGACAATCTTTACAGCTATTGTTTCAGATTTAAAGGGACAGCATTTTCCCCCACACCACCTGGGTGCCAGCAGTTTTTTGGGGGGAGGGGGGCACAGTGAAGGCTGCCAGGGGTGGGATGGGCTCCCATCTCCATCTGGTCATTTTTTAAAATATCAGTGAATGTTTGGGAGTCAGGATTTTGATCTGCTCAGCACTGAAGTTTTCCCTGGGACTGGGCTGCAGCGTGGTGGGGAAGGTGCCTGCTTCTCCAGTAGGGGAAGGTAGTGAGGGAGGAGCAGCCATGGGCTGTGTGGCTGGGCCATACCAGTGCCTGGGCTCACAGGGGTGGGGCAGCTGGGAGATACTTGCTGGGATGCATGGAGCAAGGGGCTCAGTGTTAGGAGTGAGAGGCACCAGCAGAGCTGAGGTGGAGGGAAAGAAGTTGTGGGTCAGGAGTGAGGGGCATCAGGAAGGCTGGGAGGCCTGTGGCTTGGGAGTGAGGGTCATGGGAGGAAGGGAACTGTGGGTTGGGAGCACAGAGAGTAGGCAGTGATGGAGCTGTGGGTCAGGAGTGAGGAGCATCAGCAGGGACAGGGGTGCTACAGGTTGGGAGTGAGGGGACTAGTGTGGTCTGGGGGTGGCAGACTGTGGGTCACGAGTGAGAGGCAGAGGAAGGCCTGGAGGGGCTGTGGCTTGGGAGTGAGAGGCAGACCATGGGCATATCACTGCTCCCTCATAATTATATTACCCCCACTCCCCCGACAGGTGTCCTCTTTTTTGAAACTGGAAATATGGTAACTCTAGTATTTATGTATGCTAGGAAAAATAATATGGTAATTTAAAAAAACACACCAGACATTTTAATGTAAATGAAAACCCTAAGGAAGAAGAAAAGCTTTAGATTAATTACTTGCCATACACTACTTTGGAATATATATGTAGGGCTTAAAACCATTTGAGTTTGACTTTTACAGCCATCCGCTGTGTCGGCTGCTGGGTTTGCTCTGTGGTGACTGCTTCTCTGCAATTTCTATGATAATAACTTTCCACTGTGGTCCAAATGTTATCACTGGTGTTACTGATTTCATTATTCCGTTCAGAAACACATTGTATTATTAAACAATACTAAGTAATGCACATTGGATTTGTCTTCTGTTTTTTATTCATTTTTTTTCTTTCACATTGAACATTCAAGTGTTATAAGACATTATTTGCTGTCTTTAATGCAAATATGCTGTGATTTATGAATGAGTTACTGTAGCTTTCAAATCCTTAAGAAAAGGATTTTCCTGGATTTTCTTTCCCCTCTCATCTTACCTATATTAAAAGGTTCACAGGTTGTATTTCCACCTGTAAATTTGCATATGAGCAAAAAGAAAACTGAATAATATGATTCCCTTTTTCCTTTTCCTTTGTGTCAAGAATTGGGTTGTAGATAAGGCCTGCTATTATACATGCATTTTATTTAAAATATAATACCAATATTTCTCTTGTATGCAGGGGAAAATTGTACAGCTGTTCCAATGTTCAGAAATGGATTTTGATAATGGCAACGCTAACTTAAACAATATTTGTGTATACATGCTGCTGAAGACTGACTATATGTTAGTTCACTGCAAAACCAGTTAGATATACAGAACCTGATGCAAAGCCTACTGGAATGAATGGATATCTTTACATGAACTTCAATGGGTTATGAATTTGGTACTCAATGGGCATGTCTACACATGCACATTTACTGTCCAGTAACCAAAATTACAGTGCAGTAAATAGGATGACTTACACTGACTTAAGCATAAATTTGCTACCTGCATCATGCAGGTGGCAAATTTACGCCCAAATAGTTACTGCACAGTAACGCATGTGTAGATGCCTTACTATGCAGTAACACTGTGTGTGTGTACTGGCTTGGGACTAACTTTAGTCTCAAGCCAGTCCACATATAGCGTTAATGCACTGTAATGCCTGCACATGCAGATACCAACTTATTCCTGCCATCATAAATTTAAGTCATCATAAATACACGTGTAGATACATCCACTGACTTGTCACTAAATGTGAGTGTAGGTAGCAAATTGCCAGTTGAATATAGAGTTATTAGACCACGAACAATTCAAATGAAAAAAATATGAAGTTTGCAGTAAATTCTAATTTCCCAGATATACATTTATCATATATTATTATCAAAAAAAATATAATGTTTCCTTCAATTTTATTTAAAGTTTTACAGGGCATATCGTCTTGTACAAAGGATTAATGGTTGTAACTTCTCTGTTTAGAGATCTAAGTCTTTATCCATGAACTACATTTTCCTTTGTCAGTTGTCATTAATTTTTTTCTTTTACTGGCAGAGTTATCTGTATGAATAAATAAATAAACCTCTGACACTGACAAGAAGGCAAGAAGGAAGGGGCATAATAATACACCCAGTGGCAGCTGAGGCACAAACTGGCACTGACAACTAAGCCCTATCCTCCCACCCCCAGTTGGCACCTGGGGCAGTTGCCCTATTTCTGCTACTAAAAGAAAAGGGGGAAGAAGAAGGAGAAGCAGACTCTTACAAATCACTCCATTACCCTCTCTTGCTTCAATTATTTTAGCTATTATTAGGAGGTAATTTGTGAGGGAAAGATGTTTCAAATTTCAAATTAAACACTTTTCTGATATAAGAAATGGAAATCTTAATGTAATTTATGCTTAAATTTAATGAACAGACACACAGATATCATTTAGACTAAATTCAGAGGCTACTCACATGCTTAAGTTTAAGCTAAGTCTTAGGCTCTTCTTTTATAACTAATATATATTTTTTTATAAGTGTCTTAATAGTGAGTCTGTAGGTGACTCCATTGCCCAATTCTAGATCCCTATGTCTTGTTGCAGTGAGGACAGCTGTTTCCAGGAGGGATGGGCACTGTGTTGCTACGTTGGATATTCTGATGTTGTTTTCACTTCTTCCTCTTTTCCTCTTCTTAGTTTCATAGTTTCTAGGGTGGGAAGGGACCTGAGCAGATCATTGAGTCCGACCCCCTGCCATGGCAGGAAGGAGTACTGGGGTCAAACAACCCCAGCAAGGTGTACATCTAACCTCCTCTTAAAGACCCCCAGGGTAGGAGCCAGCACCACTTCTCTTGGAAGTTGGTTACAGATCCTAGCCACCCTGACCATGAAGTAGCGCCTCCTGATATCTAGCCTAAATCTACCCTCTGCCAGCTTGTGACCGTTATTCCTGGTCACTCCTGGTAGTGCTCGGGGGA
>NW_017729027.1:26934364-26951563 GCF_001723915.1 Gavialis gangeticus | reverse complement strand
GTCCTCTGGCACCATACCAGAGCACCATGAGTACTCGTAATGCCATGCCAGGGGTCTCGCAATGACCTCAGCCAATTCCCTCAGTACTTTAGGGTGGAGATCGTCCGGACCAGCTGATTTGAACACGTCCAATCCCTTCGGAAGTTCCCTAACTAGATCCTCACTGACCCTTGGCCTAGGTGTGCCTCCCCTGGGGTATAAGGGGGTCTCAGAGGGGGGGTGGCTGTTCCGGTCCCTGCTCAGGAAAATGGAGGCAAAGAAATCGTTAAATATGTTGGCTTTGTTGTCTGGTGTGATGACCAAATTTCCTAGCATTTCCTGCAGGGGCCCCACATTACCAAGAACCTTCTTTTTGCCACCTATGTATTTAAAAAAGGACTTCTTGTTGTCCTTGATCTGGGAAGCTAGTCCCAGTTCCATCTCTGCCTTGGCCTTCCTGACTGCCCCCCTGCATCCCCAAGCAACCGCAGTATAGTCCTCCCTGGTGATGGCCCCTCCCTTCCATTGGGTGTAAGCTTCCCTTTTCTGCCTGTCAATGAGCTGTTTCAAAGTGTTGAGGTCCCTTCCAAAGCCATTTTGGTCCGTCCTGAGCAAGGGTCTCCCAAGTGTTAATGTTTATGTTACACCTCTTCATGTTTGCCTTCAGGGTGCCTCTGAATTGGTTTTTTTGCCCTTCACTACTTTGCTGACCTTCTTTCAGCTGTGAGAAGATTCTCTTTGGAAAGTGTGAGTCAGGGATGAGATTGACAAGACCTATCCAGTGAAGTTAGTTTTGGATAATCATGGCCTCAATGTTATTGGAATTTGCTTTGCCCAAGACTCTAATGTTTGTGCATCTACCTTCCCAGCTAATCCAAAGTATCTTGTGAAGGCACTGTTGGTGGTACTTTCCAAGCTCTTGAGATGTCTTCTGTATGTGATCCAAGTTTCTGAGCCATACAGAACAGTTGGAATGACAATGGCTTGATATACCAAGAGCTTCATTTCAGCAAGGATGTCGTGATTTCAGAAGACTCTTTTACTCAGACATCCAAAGGCTGTACTCATACATTTCAAGCACTGTTGTATTTCTGCATAGATGTCTGCCTTAGATCAAAGATGCCTTCCAAGGTAAGTGAAGTGATCCATGTTCTTTAGCAATTCTCCATCAATTTGAATGGAGTGGAGATTTCTTTCTCCATTTGGAGCAGGTTGGTAAAGGACTTAAATTTGCCTGATGTTTAGAGTTAGGCCAATACCCTCGTAGATGTCTGAGAATTCATTAAGAATGGTTTGGAGGTCTGATTCAGATTGAGCAATGACAACATTGTCATCTGTTTACTGGAGCTCCAGTATGGATATTGTCATGGTCTTCATTTTGGTCTTGACTCTGTTGAGGTTGAAGAGTCTTCCATCCATCCTATACACAATTTCAATTCCAGGTGTGAGCTTTCTTTTGACGAGGTACATTATGGTGGTGAAGAAGATGGAAAACAAAGTTGGAGTGATGACACAACTTTGCTTCACTCCAGTTTTCACCTTAAATAGTTCTGTTTGATTCCTGTTACTGAGAACCCTTGCTGATACGTTGTTGTAAAGATGTCTCATAACACTGATGAACTTGTTTGGACTTAAAATAACATTGTAATCAATATACAAAGTTTAAGTTAGAAAAATACCACCCAAAATAACTTTCAGAGGAAGTTATTTATTTGTGGAGAAGCCTAGAGGTGTTTTATATGCCTTATAGATGTCTTTCTTGAGGCACTTATCAACAGTGCTGAGATCATCAGGAAAGTCAGCAAGTTTCTCACTAAGGCACTTCCAGAAGTGACTGATTTTAGTGGTATCTTTCAAGCACTTGATATTCAACCTGTTACTTAGGTTTTTTGTTTGCTTGTTTATTTGTTTATTTCATTTTGGGATAATACAAATGGACATAATGCAACGTATGAAAAGATCCATCCAGCAGTCATCTGCACTTTTCATAATTCTGGTGAAGTAAACATTGCATTGGTCCAGGGCACAAAGAAACATCAATGACAATGATAGAGTAAAACAATCTCTCATTGATAGAAAAATGAGAGACACTAACATTTGGCCAAATGTCATCAACTCCAAAGAGAAGGAAGACAATCATTGCCACATCAAAACTGAAATCCAGAGGACAATTTGAGAGTAAGTGGTTGGGAGACAAAGGAAAAGAGATCCAAAGGTTTTCCAACAGCCACAAAATCAGTAATTTCTTTAGTACAACAAAAGCTATCTATGGGCCAAGCACGCAAGGAGCCATCCTTCTGAGGTCCAAGGATGGAACAACACTGTTTAAAGAGAGCTCCACCATTAATGCATGGTGCAAGGAGAACTTTCAAGAGTTCCTGAACCAAGATTGTTATGCTGAACACAATACCAACCAAGACATTCCAACACCCCATTAAGGACTACCTTGCAGAACCACCAATTTATTAAGAGGCTTTGAAAGACATAAACAGATGAAGAACAACAGAGCATTTGGTCCTCATGGAATATCATCTTAAATTAATAATAATGGGAAAAAAAGATCTATCACCACTACATGTTGTTAATATGAAAATCTAGAATAATAAATGCTTTGCGAGTGACTTGAGGGATAACAGAGTCATTACCATATTCAGGGAAGGAGATAGATGTGCTTGCAGCAATTATCATGCTTTGCATTCCTATCTGTAATTGGAAAGATCCTACCTACATTTTCCTATATAGCCTCGCTTTCCTCATTGAGAAGATTCTACTCAAGTCCCAATGTGGTTTCAGACCACTAAGAGGTAAGACAGGTATGATCTTTGTTGCCAGATAACTGCAGAAATGCCATGAACAACACCAAGAACTTTTATACATAGCCTTCACTGATCTGATTAAGGCCTTTGACTCAATCAATAAGGAGGCCTTATGGAAGATCCTGATGAAATAGCCATGAAAAATTGTTATCACTACCAGACTCCTTCATGATGACATGACAGCAACCATCCTAAGCAATGAGTTAGAAATAGAGCTGTTCACTGTTAGAAGTGGAGTCAAGCAAGTATGTGTGATTGTACCAACACTCTTTCCCATCTGTATCACAGCTATTCAGTATCTCATTGCTGATAAACTTTCATCTGCAGTCAGCCTGCAATATCACATGAACGGGAAACTTTTTAATTACTTTAACATCAACTGATTATGTTCCAATTCCAATATAAACAACACTTTTATTACTGATCTTCAGTACACTGATTATTATGTTGTGTGTGCTGTAATATATTCCTACAGTTAGGCCCCTTTTGCCATGTCCATGCCCCATATCTTGACCCAGGGTCTCAAGCTGCTCTTCCTTAGTACCAATGTAGACTTCCAAGGAGGTGTACTGCTCCTTTATATATAGATCCACACCTCCACCCTTTTTCTCTATGTGATCCCTCTTATGCAGAGTATAGCCCTCTATATCTACTGTCCAATCTTGGGTAGAGTCCCAACAGGTGTCTCTTTTTCCTATGATATTATAATCCCTGCTGGAAAGCAGGAAGGCCAGTTCCTCCTGTTTGTTCCCTGTGTTTCTGGCATTTGTATATAGGCATTTGAGCCCTCCGCTTGAGGTCCTTGGTTTTCTGCCATGTTGAGGGGCTCCATTCCCACAGCTCATGCTATAGTGTCCTTCCTGTAATCTCCTGTTGTAAAGATTGTTCATTTGTTGGCCCCTGGGCTTGCTCCACTCATTGTTCCCCTGTCCCCCAGCAATCTCAGTTTAAAGCCCCGTCCAGGAGGTCTGCCATCCTGGCCAAGAAAAGAACCTTCCCCTTTGGCGTGAGGTGGATACCATCCCTTCCCAGATGTTCTCTGTCTCTGAAATGCATGTTGTGGCCAAGGAAGCTGAAATCCTGTCAGTAGCACCAGTAGCTTGAAGTTGCAGCAAATAAGTTTAGATTGGATATCCAGGAAAAAAATTTCACTGTTAAAATAGTGAGTCAGTGGAATACACTACCTAGGGAAGTTGTGAACTTTCCATCACTGCACTGGAGGTTCAAGAAGAGGTTGGACAGCCACAGGTCAGGGATAATCTATGCTGGGGTGGATAATTATTTCAGTTGGAAGGCAACATAATGAGTTTTCGTGAGCTGTCAAGGGCTGCACACATAAAATCTTGTAGAAGATATCATTTTAACAAATTATAGATAAAAAGCAAACCATACACTAAAAATCAAACATCTGCTATAACATATTTTAATTTTATTCCAAAAAACAATTTTTGTCCTGAGTTGTTTTTATTTTTTTTAGGGATCTTCCTGCATACTAGATCCTGGGAACTATCTGGTTGGGGGGGGGAGGGGCCTGAGTGTGGGTGCTGGAAGCAGGAGGTGCTGAGCAGTACCCAGGTGGCTGCAGCTGGATTGGGAAGAGGCCCGCTGGAAAACAGTGTATGCTGGCCATGGTTGGGGTGGTGCTCTGTGGCAGGCATGGGGTGGGTGCAGGCAGGAGTGTGGAGGAGGAAGGAGTGTGGTGCTGGCTGCCCTGGACAGGAGTGGGTAGTGCTCAGCCTCATATAGAGTGCCACAGGAGAAGCCAGACCAGATACAAACAATGGGTAGGTACTGGAATCAGACTGGAATAAATGCATTGGTAGGCCAGATCTAGCCTGCCAGTCATATTTTTCCACCCCTGATTTATCCATAGCTCTGTCTATGATCTACTATGGGTATTTCCCATGATTCTGGGCTTTTCTGGTTGCCCCTGCCTACCTCTTCTTTGACAGTGTAGTTTTTAAGCCTTTTTCATAGGCATTGGGTGTTGGCTACAACCGAGGCTAGGGACTTTGACTGGGGTGCGCCAATGCTCCAGATAGGACAAAAGCCAGACAACCCTGGCTATAGGGTCTTGACCCTCTGCTCAAGGTAAAACTGACCACCATATTTGTGGTCAGAAAGGAATTTTATCCCATGGTCAGATTGGTAGGGACTGTAGGGGTTTTTGCTTTCCTCTGTAGCAGGGGATGTGGCCCTCTGCTTGGGATCTCACACATTACAAATAGAAGACAATCCTTGGAGAATGTTGAGCATTTCCTGTACCTGAGTAGCTACCTTTCTCCAAAAATAAACATAGGCAATTATATTTAACACTGGATAAAAGTTGCCAGTGGTGCCTTTAGATGCTTGTCAAATTGTGTCTTTGATGATCATGACATTATCATCAGGACCCAAAATAAGCCTCTCATATACTAAGCCATTGTCACCCCAGCAGCTGTATGGGTGTGAAACTTGGACAACATATTGGAAACACCTGACAGCTTTGGAAAGTTACCATTAACAATGTCTTTGAAAAATCCTCTATATCAGTTGGAAGGATAGAAGAACAAATGCCAGCATTCTGATTCACACAAATACCTCCAACTTTGAAGTCATATTTATACAGAACCAGCTCCACTGGGTTTGATATTTCATAAGAATGTCCAATGATTATCGCTCTTGGGATGGGCTAAAGAAGAGATTCAAGGACATGTTGAAGGCAGTCAAAAAAACTGCAAAATTACCATCAGTATCTGGGAAACTTAACTACTGAATTGTTCACAGTGGCACTGTAATGTGCTACAAGGTATTGATGACTTTGAGCAAATTCACCTGACAGACAGACAGACAGACAAGACAAGACAAGACAAGACAAGAGAGTCAAAGGGAAAGAGCTATCACCTGATATCACCAGGAGCTATTTGCAACATCTGCCATTGAAATGAAGATCTTGGATTGTCCACCTCAGTAATCTAGGGACTCACTGCTTACTTCCCTATTTACTGGAAGACTGTCCTTTTTGTATCCAGGGACTACTGGTGGCAATGATGAATTCAGAGTCAACAAAAATATTCCAATATAACAGTATGGTATGTTGTATATAATGTAAAACAGTATTATAAATTAAGGGGTGACAAAATACATACAGTCAAAGGTGGAATGGCTTTAAACAACTGGAAACTGAATTAATTGCCTGAAATATACTACCTATAGTTGTGTATTGCTGTTTTGAAATGGATTGTTTTACATAGTCCTATTACCCAGACCAAGGAATTCATTCCTTGAACACACCAGATATTAACTGACCAACTAGTGAACAGACATTGTTGAAAAGAACATCTACTAGGGCTGTGTGAAATTTTGCTGAGTGTTTCATGTCAAAGCTGTTTCAATGCATTTTGAGCTAGAAACAGTGAAATTGAAATGAAACAAAAAGCATTAAAACAGTTTTGAAATGAAATGAGGGCACTCAAAATGTTTTGAAAGTTTTGAAATGTTTTGAGTTTTGAAGCAGCCCAGGGGCGGGAGGCACAGGAGAGCCAGAGCTGCACTCCAAGCAACTCCACAGCCTCATGTAGCTCAGCCCAGCAGGGAGCGTAGCCCTGACTCTCCCCACCTCCTGCCACTTGGCTGCACTCCATGGGGCTGGCAGAGACAATCGGAGAGCAGCACCAGCTGTACCCATCTCTTGCTGCCATGCTGTGCGCCGATCGGCTCCACCAGCTCCATGGAGCTCAGCCCAGTAGTGGGAGGCATAATGCAGCACTGGCTCTACCCACCCCTGCTACCAGGCTGAGTTTCATGGGGCTGGTGTAACTGACTAGAGCATGGCCCAGGAGCAAGAGGCAGGCAGCACCAGGCACAGCTGGGGCTGCGCTCTGCCTCCCATCACCAGGATGAGTTCCATGGAGCCCGGCACTGGGAGCAGGCTGTGCCCAGTGCTCATCCCAAATGGGAAAGACAGCCTCCTGTCACTCCTAGGGGTACAGGCTCCCAGATCTGCACCCAGATGACAGGAAGCTGCCACTGCTGCCTGGGGCCACTGCCAGTCCCAGGCAGCAGTGGCAGCCTTCTGTTATCTGGCACAGATCCAAGGGCCTGCACTCCTGGGAGGAGATGGGTATAGCCCAGCAGCCCTCCCAGGGGTGCAAGCCCCCAGATCTGTGCCCTGGATGAAAGGAGGCTCAGGCTGCCTCTCCCACCTTGAACCAGCACTGGGCACAGGCTGCACCCAGCACTGGACAAGATCGCTGCTGCTGCAGCCTAAGCCTTCTCTCATCTGATGCACTAATGTTGGGGCTCACACCCTGGGGAGGGATGCTGGGCTGTGTTGGACTCCTCCTGGGGGTGCAAGCCCCTGGATCTGCATGCCAGATAAAGGGAGGATGCTGCTGCTTCCTGGGACAGGTGGCAGCAGCAATATTTTCTGGTGCTGGGAACAGTCTTTGCCCAGTGCTGGTCCCAAGTGGCAGGGCAGCCTCCTCTCATCTGGGGCACAGATCTGGGGGCTGTCACCCATGAGAGGGCACCCAGGCTGTGCTAGACTACTTCCAGAGGCACGAGCCCCTGGATCTGTGCACCAGATGAGAGGAGGCTCAGGCTCAGCAATCTTGTCTGGTGCTGAGCACAGCTTGCACCCAACACCATTCCCAGGTGGAAGAGGCAGCCTGAGCCTCCTCTCATCTGGGATGCAGATCCAGGGGTTTGCACCCCCAGGAGGGATGTGCCAGATTCCTCCTCAGGGTGTGAACCCCCTGATCTGTGTGCCGGATGAGAGGACTCCCAGGTGGCAGCAACAATCTTCTGCAGTACTGGGCACAAGCTGTGCCCAGCACTGGTCCCAGGCAGCAGCAGCAGCCTCCTTTCATCTGGCACACAGATCTGGGAGCCTACACCCCTAGGAAGAGTCTGGCACAGCCCCACAGCCCTCCCAGAGGTTCAGGCCCTGGATCTGCATGCCAGATGAGAGGAGGCTGCCACTGCCAGCAAGTATCAGGATTTTTGCTTTGAAGAGTTTGACATACAGTTTCCCAGGAACCTTTTATAGCCTATGGGCAAAGCATCGAAACTCATTGAAACAATGAAACAGTTTTGATGAAACAAAATGGGAAAGTGCTTTGAAATGAAACAAAATGATTAAATGAAACACTCTCCCTTCAAAATCGTGAAACGGACATTGAAATGAAACAATGATGTTGTGCAAAGCCCTAATAGCTACTACAATAACATTAATAATACTGTAACTGAAGGTTATATAAATCAGCAAGATATAAAAACAGACCAAATCAAACTGAGTTAAAATCATTCAGGCCTAGAAAGAGGTCTGTCTTCTACACAAGACGCTACATTGGGCAATGTAGCTCATTGCTATGGAGCACATAACATTGGTGGGCACAAGGAGCTAGAAATCACTGGTGCACTGCTGGGCACATATCTATATATGCCCTGTATCTCTCAGTTGCTGCGTGTAGGCTGAAGCCTAGGGCAGAAGCAGTTAATTTAGGAGGAGGTGCCAGCTTACCCTGGTGAAGATGATTCCATTGACAGGGTCTCTGCTGTGCTCTTGCATCCAACTCCATAGTTCTCAGATTTCTTTTTTTTTAATAGAAGTAAATCAGTTGTTTTGATGCATTAATGAGAACAAATTCCATTTTTATTTGAGTACTGTAATAACTCTATTTCATAATCCTAAATATATTCTATGTTAATAATCAGCTGTAATTATTACAATGAAATGTCCCTGCCCATTATGGCATGGGAAGGGCTGGTTGAGGGAGATTCCTTACCCTCCATCACTGCTGACTTTGTGAAGGAACACCTTGAGAGGCTGGATGCCTTCAAGTCAGCCAGCCCTGACAGCTTACACCCCAGGGTACTCAAGGAGCTAGCAAGCATCATAGCTCAACCCCTGGCATGGATCTTGGAGAATTCTTGGTGCTCTGGTGAAGTGCCCGATGATTGGAAGAAGGCCAATGTGGTGCCTATCTTCAAGAAAAGGAGGAAAGTGGATTTGGCAAACTACATGCCCATCAGCCTGACCTCTATCCCAGGGAAGATCCTAGAAAAGATTATCAAAGACACCATTCCCAACAGACTGGCCAATGCAAGATCCTGAGGGATAGCAGGCACAGGTTTGTTGTGGGTAGGTCTTGCTTGACCAATCTTATTTCCTTTTATGGCCAGGTGACCTATCACCTGGACAAGGGGGAAGAGATTGATGTTGTATAGCTTGACTTCAAAAAAGGATTCAACCTGGTATCCCATGATCACCTCTTAGCAAAACTGGCCAACTGCAGCCTTGACTTCACCACGGTCTGCTGGCTGGGGAATTGGCTCTGTGGTCAGACCCAGAGTGTGGTGGCTGATAGATGTCAGTTGTTGTGTGACCAGTGGGGTCCCTCAAGGCTCTGTACTTGGGCATATACTATTCAACATCTTCATTAATGATGTGGACATTGGCATCAGAAGCAGACCAAACAAATTCGCTGATGACACCAAACTTTGGGGTAAAGCATCCACACCTGAGCACAGGAGAGAGATCCAGGCTGACCTTGACAGGCTCAGGAAATGGGAGGATGAGAACCTGACAGTGTTTAAAGCTGAAAAATGCAAGGTTCTCCCCCTTGGGAAGAAAAACCTGCAGCATGCTTACAGGCTCAGTAGTGCTATGCTGGCTAGCACCATGGATGAAAGGGACTTGGGGGTCATAATTGACCACAAGATGAACATGAGTCTTCATTTTGATGCTGCAGCTAGTAAAGTGAGCAAAACACTGGCTTGCTTCTCAATGAGGACATCATTCTCCCATTGTAGTCAGCCTTGGTGAGGCCACAGCTGGAGTACTGTGTCCAGTTTTCGGCTCCACAATTCAAAAAGGAAGTGGAGAAGCTTGACAGAGTCCAGAGGAGAGTCATGTGCATGATCAGAGGTCAGGAAAACAGACCTTATGATGACAGGGTGAGATCTATGGGACTCTTCAGCCTGGAAAAGCACTGGCTTAAGGGTGACCTGGTGGCCACCTATACGTTTACTGGGGGTGTTCACCAGGATCTGGGTGAATGTCTGTTCACCAGAGTGTCCCAAGGGATGACAAGATTGAACGGTCAGAAACTCCTCCATGACCGTTTCAGGCTGGACATAAGGAAGACCTTCTTTACTGTCTGAGCTCCCAAGGTTTGGAATAGACTGCCGCCAGGGGTGGTTCAAGCACCTACTTTGAACAGCTTCAAGAAACATTTGGATGTTTATCTTGCTGGGATCCTATGACCCCTGCTGACTTCCTGCCCCTGGGGCAGGAGGCTGGACTCAAAGGTCTTCTGAGGTCCCTTCCAGCCCTAATGTCTATGAAATCTATTAAATAAATTATGTACTAGGCTATTTTTAAACTAAAGTCTAATCCATCATATTTTCCCAATGGTTTCTGTATATCCATAAGCTGTACTTTCAATATCTGAAATATAGATTGTAAATAAATATTTATATTAGGCCACTGAAAGACATTAAAAAGAAGTTGCAATAGGATATGATGCATGATCCCAACAATTGTGCTTCCTGCCCTGCCACACATGCATGAGAAGAGGCACAACTGTGGAATCAGACATTAGAGCCTATCATGCTATATTAACAGGAGTCTAGGATCATGATCACCAGGTTTATCTTGTGCCAGCAATCTTTGTACCCATGGTTGGGAGCCTCATCTGTTGATCAGAGCACCCAGCTCCATGGCTGCACCATGGGCTTCCATCACCTGATGGAGCTCCTAGCTCTGTGAGTGCATAGTGCACTCTCACAGCTGGAAGCCCTACCAGCGAATCAGAGCTTCCAGCCGGGGAGCTCATTGTGCTACACCAGTGCTCTCAGCCTCTGGAGCACACTTGAGTGTGCTCTGGAGACTGGGAGTAATTTACACAAGTTAAACTCGTGTTAGGAACCAGTCACAAAGTTATTACACATATTTTGTGTAATAACTTTCTTACTTATTTATGGTTTTATCATACCATTAATTGAAAACGTGTGGTCAGGTCATTACTTAAGATAAGTTCAAGCTTCTCCATGCTTCTTTTCTAATGTATTATAATCAACCCATCTCTGGACTGTCTGTTACTAATGGGGAAAATGTAGTTCATTTTGTATATCCACCAGCATGTAGCCTTCTTGCTGAATATGTCAAAAAGAGTGACAATTAATGCTAACAGTGATGGAAATTATGTCTATTCACTAATTTTCAGGTGTTTCCATTATAGAACTGAGTACAAGTCTAAGGAAAGGTTACACAATTCAGAAAATTTTAAATACAAGATACATAAACAGGAATATAAAAACACTTCTTTCAAACTTTTTACTCAAAAGTCAGAATAAACAGCTTGGTGATTAAGGCCTCCATGCCTTTCTAGATTACCTTATTAACATCTTGAATTACATGCCTTGAACTTTGGGAACCATATGGAGAAAGTATATTTGAGTTATGGAATATACATATAATGTGTCCTGCATGTGGTTAAACCCACTAAGCAGATCAGATGTACCAAATTAATTTTCAAAATCATGTCCAAAGGTTACACATTATAGTACTTAATTCTTGAGTTCCCAATGGCATGGATAGAAAGTAAGGCTTGGAAAGTGATGTGGAGGGTCTTCAACTATACATCTTCACCATTATAATAATCTGGAATTCAAGGGCCTTTGTACACACCACATTTTTTGCCCTTGCACTGCAACTGGGTGACTGTTTGCACGAGCGGGATAATTCTGATTATGTTTGTCAGTTTCCATCATGGCCAACACATCAAAAGCTGCTGATGAATCAAAATTTACAAGACCATCTGATCTTTGTTTTTCTCCTAAATTAATGAACAAAGAAAGAAAAAAACAAACAAACTTCTATTTCTGATAGACAGGTAGCAAGAAACTTCAGAAACAGCTGAATTTCATTGCCATTATTTTTAATGGTTCATAGATTTCATAGACTTTAGGGCTGGAAGGGATCTCATAAGATCATTCGGTCCAGCCCCCTGCTCAAGGGGCCAGATGTCAGCTAGCGTCAAAGGATCCCAGCAAGATAAGCATACAAATGTTTCTTGAAAGTCTCCAGAATAGGTGCTTGCACCGCCTCTCAGGGGAGTTTGTTCCAGGCCTTGGGTTCTTGGACAGTAAAGAGGTTTTTCCTTATGTCCAGCCTAAAATGGTTTTGCAGGAGTTTGTGATCATTGAGACTTGTTGTCCCCTGTGGTACTCTGGTGAGGACATATTCCCCCAAATCCTGATGCATACCCCTTATGTACTTATAGGCTGCCACCAAGTCACCCCTGAGCCTTTGCTTCTCCAGGCTCAGGAGTCCCAAAGCTTGTAGCCTCTCTTCATAAGGCCTGTTCTCTTACCCTCTGATCATGCACATGGCTCTCCTCTGAACTCTTTCAAGTTTATCCATGTCCTTCCTAAATTGTGGAACCCAGAACTGGATGCAGTACTCCAGCTGCGGCCTTACCACAGCTAAATACACTTGGAGGAGGACATCTTGGGTTCTGCCCGAGATGAATTAGTAAATACAAGCCAGGGTTTTTTTTTACTTTGCCTGCTGCCGCATCACATTGGTGGTTCATATTCATCTTCTCATCAGTCATGACCTCCAAGTCTCTTTTGGTCATGGTACTAACAAGTGTAGCATTGCCAAGCCTATAAGTGTGATGTGGGTTTTTATTCCCGTGGTAGAGCACCTTGCATTTCTCCATATTGAATGCCATCAGGTTTTCATTTGCCCACCTTGCAAGCCTATCAAGGTCAGCCTGAATCACCAGCCTATCCTCAAGTGTGGACACTGTTCCCCAAAGTTTGGTGTCATCAATGAACTTAGCCAGTCAGCTTTTGACACCAGTGTCCAGATTATTTATGAAGACATTCAAGAGTACAGGTCTAAGAAAGAGACTTGGGGGTCACCACTAATCACCAAGTGCCATGTTGATTTGGATGCATCAGCTACCACACTCTGGGTCCAAACTTGGGTCCACCATTGGCATGGATGGACAGTTCCACAGTCATTGGACTGTGGAGTAGTCAAGGCCTCAGTTGCCCAATTTTTCCATGAGGACATCATAGGACATTGAGTCAAAGGCTTTTTAAAAGTCCAAATATATGACAACAACCTCTTCCCTTTTGTCCAGGTGATACAGCACCTGGTCATTGAAGGAAATGAGATTGGTCAGACAACACCTAGCCACAACAAACCAGTGCTGGCTATCCCTCAGAATGTGGCCTTCTGTTAGCCTGTCAAGAATGGCTTCTTTGATAATTTTTTTCCAAAATCTTCCCAGGGATTGAGTCAAATTGATTGGCCTGTATTTTTCTGCATCTTCTTTTCTCCCTTTCTTGAAGATGGACATGACATTCTTGAAGATGGGCATGACGCTGGCCCTCTTCCAATTTTCAGGTACTTTGTCTGAGCACCTCAAGTTCTCGAATATACTCAGCAGTGGATGTGCTATGGTGTCTGCCACTTCCTTTAGCACTCTTGGGTGCAATGTATCCAGACCAGCTAATTTATGGGGGTCTAGCCTCTCAAGATGCTCCCTCACAAGATCCATGCCGATGGTGGGCATATATTCATCTTCACCCTGGTCACCCCACATTATGTTTGGTAGTGTGGTCCCTTTGGGCTGGTGAAAAACTGACACAAAGTTATCATTAAGTAGACTGGCTTTTCCCTGGGTGTCGGTAGTTGTTCCCTGGGTTTCCCTGGGTGTCGGTTTTATTTTACAAATCAAAGCACACAACTCACATTTTAATATCAGTATTTGTACCTTACAAGTACAGATATTCTTTATTGTTCCAAAACCTTTCTGTGGACCACTTGAATGGAGCTCCTGGATGAGTGGTGGTCCATGGACCAAAGTTTGAGAACCTGTACTTTAATCCCAAATGATAACACAAAAACTAATTGTGATCTCAGGGATACTAAATGACATTCTGAAATCCCAAGTTTTCTACTTCTAAGTTTGGAAAACTTTTGAAAACAAGACAGTAGTTTTACAGTTGTGGTGGTGGTGGGGGTGTCCAAACATCTTTGTATTACCATATTTATTTAAATATAAAACGAGGGTCTCCTCCCCCCCCACAATCAGCATGGGTGATAAAATCTCCTTCTCTTACATTTGGATAAAGGAAACTTCATTAAATATATTATCTATCATTAAATTGCTTGCAAAAGCAGCATATACTGAATAATGGGTACTAACCATGATTAAATGGAGCCAATACTGAGCAGGACTATAAAATACATGGGCCATATTAGGCAAACATACTGATGAGAACCTAATAACAGGTTGGTTATTGCACCCATATGAATAGGATATTTGGTAGTACCCATTGCACTCAGTCTACCTCACTATTTTTCTTCACCAGCCTTAAACTTCTGACTCTGCCATCCCCTCTTGCATGCTGCATATGGTTAACATGGCCCCACCCTCCAATAGGTGGAGCCAGACCAAGCTGCACCTCATCTGCATAAACATTTTTGGAGGATACTGGGATTCATGACAAGAACACCCAGTTTCAGTCATGATTGGGTTGCTAATTAGTACATGAATCCTTTGTGTGGGACATCTGGAGCACACAGACATACTAACCAGTACTGAACTGTGGGGGTCACCATAGCTTGATATGCTGTTGACTCTGCTGTGGCTCAGCCCAATGAGCTATATTGTAAGCCTTTAGCTTTGGAGTACTATCATGAATAGTTTCTATTACATATATATATTAAGTAGATATAAAATTGCTGCTTAAGTGTGCTTATGGAATACCTGTGCTAAAACTGGCAGCAGTTAAAAAAACAAAGATAAAATGCATTAATTCTGGATGAGCTAAGTCTATGGGTACCTGTAATAATTTCCCTATATGTAAGTTACTACAGGCCTGTTTATTTCAAAGTCCGGTTTTTCCCATTTAGCCCTTACTTCCCCATGCCCAGAAAGAACAGGTTGTAACAGTTGGAAGTGTGGAAGGGAGGTGACAAATTAATGGCAAACCTCCAATAGCTAGACTCTATCCCTGGAAAATTATAACAAATTTATGCATTTTCCATATATAGTATATAATTATTGGGAGGGGTTCATCTTATATTCAGGGTTGTCTTATTTTCAGATATATCTAGTATTATCTACCCAGAACTGTGGAATGTACTGTCAACCTTACCAATTTCTCAAAAGAAGGTTTTATTAATTTTTTTAAGCTGGGGCTTTCAGCAGCTATAAGAAACCTCTTATATGTTTTTGTCAGGGAAGCAGTTTTCAAGGTTCTCCAAAAGGTCATATTAAAATACTTCAGAGAATAATAAAGATATTTCAATATATGCATTTATCTTACAAAGTTATTCATGTATTTTTGTTACAAGACCTAAATGTTTAATTTTTAATATTTTTTTTCAGAGAAGTTCAAGAAAAATAGAAATAATTTCATAAGTATTGATAAAATATTAAGACTGATTTTGCATAAGTAAATTTTCACTTGCCTAGTGATATGCAGTAACTATAGCCCAATATTTTCTCATAGTCCTCTTCCTATAGCTGTTCTTATTCATGAAACAGCTTTGTTTAATAAGTTTCATATGTTGCCTTGTATAATATATAGTAATATTTTGACTATAGTAGGAGGTTTAAATGTGTATTTAAAGCATTCACAATTACTTTTGTTTGATGAATGATTTCATTTATGATCTTAGATCTCAAAATAGTATTACTGCTCCTCTTCCATCTGTGAAATTCAATTGTCTAATTTTTGCTTGTCAAGTCTCTTATCTAGAATTAACCATCAAAATCTCTTAAATCTTCTGTCTATCTGAAACAATCTTAATATTTCTAACATTCTTTTTCATCACAAACTGATTTTACTAGATATTTTGTGTATAATAAAACTACACTTATGCAAAAGAAAATGGGCAGATAGCTTTATAAATAAAATAATATTTTATTTTTATGTACTATAAAAATGTAAATTTCAGTAATCCTAAAGTAGAATCATATAAGGTAGTAACAAAATCATAGAGTTTGAAAGAATCATAGAAGCCTTAAATAGAAAAATAGGGCTGGAATATTTGAAGATCATATAGTCCAGTGGTTCCCAATCTTTTTTATACTGCAGCCTAGTGGGAACAGGGCCGGGTGCATGGAGCCAGCTGACTCCCTCCTGGGGCTGCCTCACTGCACAACTTTAACTCTGGAAGCTTAGCTTTAGCCCCAGAAGCTTCTCGCTTGGGCAGACAGACCGGGGTCTGAGAGGGTGGTTTGTGCCACAACCCAGCAGCCAACCTGCCATGACCTGGTATTGGGCCATGGCCCAGTGGTTGGGAACCCTTTATCTAGTACAACCCCCTGACCAGCCTAGTTTAAACTATTCTACACAAGTGTTTTTCTAACCTGTCTAAATAATCTATTCCAGTGATTAACAGCCCTCAGTTTAAGGGTTTAAGGGTACAATTTAAGACCATCATTTCTTGTTCTGTCCCCTGCAACTACAGAAAATAATTTATCACCATCATCATTATAACCAACCTTCCAGTATTTGAAGAGCAGCAGCACATTCTCCCTCAGTCCTCTTCTCTAGGATAAATAACCCCAGCTCTTCTAAACTTTCTTTATAAATCATATTTTTTTACTTTTAATATTTTTTGTTGTTCTCTTCTGAACTCTTAACAATTGTGTCTCTTATCAATACCTGGGATCCCAGTTTTCTTTGATAAAAAACTCCCAATTTTCAGATTTAAAAAAGTAACCCAAAATCTATATGTTTCTGTTATTAAAATGAAACACCACTCTATATATATAATTAAAATGAAAAACCACTATCTATCTATCTATCTATCTGTGTGTGTGTGTGTGTATATATATATATATATACACACACACATATATATAGTGTTTTAAAGATCATCTATTTTAATTATCTGCACAGATGCAGTATTTTAAACATAAAGTGATACAATAAATAGTAACACACTTTTTTTTATTAATCTGTCTTCAATTATTTTTGTATTATATGGAAAATCTTGCTGAAATAACTCTCTAATTTCTGCTTAGGAACTTTAATGGTCATTTGGGAAATGCATTTTTATCTAGTTCATGCCTGGAACATTTTATGCTAGCATAAGAAAAAGCCCATGGAGAAAAAATTCCATGATCAACTTTCTTTCTATTTTTTAAGAATTTCTATTTAGCAACACCCTTTTCTCTAAATGTTGCATGTTGAAAACACTAACTCAAAGTTCAGGGCCTGATCCTATGCATACTAAAATCAAAGAGTCTCTTTTCATTGATTTCAATGGGATTTGGATGAGGTACTTACCCTCTTCTGAATAAAGCAAATGTGAGGCATATTTATAACTATCTCAATAATAGACACCATCTGTGTTTTGAAAGAGGTTGAGATTGTGGTAGTG
>NW_017729027.1:26927242-26934353 GCF_001723915.1 Gavialis gangeticus | reverse complement strand
ACCATCTGTGTTTTGAAAGAGGTTGAGATTGTGGTAGTGAAGAAAATCTAGAAGTGAATGTTTATCACCAACACTAAAAGAAACTAAATATAATATTGTGCTTCTTTTTCCCCCCATGAAATTTAATGTCATCTTATTGGAATGAGAGTCCTCTAAGAAAAAGAAGTTTATAGAGATACAGTTCACAATCACTGTTAGTGTTATACTGATGGGAACATGGTAAGGAATGAAATTTCCTTCTACACATAACTTAACAGAATTGCACTAAGTCAATCTAGTTGGCATGGGTCCACAAAAGACTGACCTGGTTTAAACTGATCTAAAAGCAACTTGTCATAAAAGAAAAGTTGACTAATGATAAAGGAACAAAAATCCAAAGAAATATTTCTTCTTTAGTCTACTCTGAAAAACAATCTGGAACCAGTAATAACTAAGATAAAAGAAGTCTCTACAGACTGGATGTGAAAGCAAAGGACAATATTGACTCTTTGGCTAGGTACAGACATTCAAAACACCCAAGGTGGAATTGATGTAAGATACACCGCTTTCTGTAAGCAGCACAGTTTGTATTAGTATTGAACAGAAGACATGTTTAATCTGGGGGGGCAGGAGGTAGAAATCTTAGAATGGGTTTCACTATTTTTAAAACACTCTATGTCTCCTAAACTTCTGCTCTGTTATGGCTATATACTGGTTTCCAGTCACTTAAATTGGTAGAGTCCAAAGCTTCCTCATTATCATCATTGAGAGAAAAAGAAAATAGGAAACAAAAAAGAACCCATAAGCAGTTCCAGTGACTTCACTTCTTCAATTTTGGAATAGCCAATCCCATTGTGTGTTCAAGTTACCACTTACAGTAGGCTACCTGGTTTATAGACGCAAAGAAAAAGTGTGTGCCTTGAAGAGCTTCTAACTGAAACTGCTTCCTTGTTTCCTTCCTAGTAAGTGGTGATCATAAGAAATTTGTGCAGTTCTACACTGTACACAGGACTTGCTAAGATAAACATACTAGGAGGAGGCATATGTCTCTGTAAACATAGCACCAGGTCTCATTGACATTTGTTATTTGAACTGAGGTTATACCCAGGGACAAGTGAATGCGAAAAGCCCAGTATGTTTACAGTGCAGTCCCAATATCCCTTATAAATATTTCATGTAACTAACTAGTTGTCTTATTTCCTTCTTAAGAATATTGCTAAGGCTTCTGCTGCAGCCTTCCTTTCCTAAGTTTTTATCCAGCTTCCCTAGATCTTTACTTACCTCTAGGCCTTTGTCTCTACAGTTTAAAGCCTCCTCGCCAGATTAGCAAGCCCATACATGAAGAGAATCTTTCCTCTCTTTAGCCCTGACCAAAAGGATCAATAAGAACACCACCTAGGCCCCCGCCCCCTTCACCCTTCACACTCATACCATGATGAGCAGCATGGGATAGTAGCCAGGGGGTTAACTGAATTTTGGCAATCTTTCTTTGACGTCTTGCATACAGTATTCTGGAAGGGAGCAGACTCTCCAAGCCAACAGGTCAGGGCAGCAGATGGATGCCTCCATGCCCTTCAGAAAGAAGTTGCCAGTCACTAGCATCCATTTATTTCTTTTCATCAGTGGTTTTGATCCTCTCAAACCTGGGGTTACGTGGGTTGGCTACTGGAATGGGCTCCTTTAGATGATGGGATGGTGTGATACATGTTCCTCAGCTGGGCAGTTTCAGGTTCAGAAAAGAAGTCCTATCTGCTGTCTGAGGTGACAAGCTGACAGCTTCCGCCTTTATAAGTATTTGGGCCTTCTTTGTTTTCGGATAACTTCTCTTTGTGCAGAAGGTATGACATGCTGCTGGAAGTCTCTTTTTGCACAAAATTGATGAAGGCCCCATCCTCACAGATGCTTCTGAGCCTAGTCACTTCTTTCTTCAGCTCCCTTACACGTTTTCTGAGAGAATCGACCAGGATGCATTTCTCACACCACAAGCACTCCCCAACCTGATTTTCTTTGGCAGGAACATAAAGGCTGGAGTCCCTGCACAACCAGACTATGGAAGCTTCAGTGGTCAGCAGCCCTCCATGAACAGAGATTAGACAAGTACAGGCAGAAGAACTGCCAGTGACTTGGGAACTGTGATGTCTTCTAGCCATCTCTTCTTAGCCTTCTTCCTCTTCTGCTGCCTCCTAAAAAAATCATTTTTCCTCCTTTTGTCTACTTGTACTCTGCAAGCTTATGGTGAAGGGAGGGTAAGAAAGTGGCTAGGACAACACACCACTTAAACTTTCCTGTTGTCTGCCTTATTCACTGATCTTGGTGTTATTGGCTCCTATGTTGGTGGGTTATGGCTAACCTAACCCTGCTCCCCCCGGTTCACAGTGCTATGAGCTGCTACATTTTGCAGCTGACTTCCATGCACTAACACTCAAAAACTCTCTCCCTATGCAACCAAGGCTTCCTGCTCCTCTCCCAAACAGAAATCCCTCTTCGGACACTCACCACAAATTGGCCTGTTTACTGGTCTTGGTGCCACTGGCCCTGATGTTACAAAGTATAACAGAGTGGCAAATGACCATATTATTTTATGAATATGGTGCTTTCTTTGTGTACTTAGGATGAGTTACTTGTTAAGAAGTTAGATTGAAAGTGCCTTGTTAAGAATTTAGATTGAAAGTGCCAGAGGAATCAAGCAGAAATGATTGCCATGTCTAAGTGTTATGGAGGAAACAATGTGCAATCTGTTTATTAGGAATTCCTTTTGTTTTGCTCAAAGGAGGGTAAGTAAAGATTACTCTTCTCAGGACTAAGAACAGGATTAAGAGGAGCAGTGGAAACACTAGACAATAAAAGATTGAGTGAATGGTCATAGATTTTCAAAGACATAATAGTGACAGTTGACAGGGTGACAAAGAGACACTAAAGGTGCTTGTACACATGACAAAAATTGCCTCTTTTTGAAGTTTAATTGTGTCACACTTTACACATATGGGTTTTTTTGCAGTTTAAATGAGTTTGTTACATTGCAAACTAAACCACACCCCCATGTAGTTTAATTTGCAAAATAGCTATTTGTAACATTGCAGCCTTTAATTGCACAGCTTGCCCCTGTCTGCAGGAGAAGCAGGCTGAAGGCAGAAGTGGCAAGGGGTCTGATCCTTTTTAATTTTTTTTGTAGAGTCTGCCTACCTTTCCTGCAGCTGGGGAGTGAGCTGCCAGCAGGATGACTGGTCCCTGATCTGTGGGGGGCCCTGGCCTTCCCTCCACAATGGCAGTGCCCCCAGGGCTGCTGGGTGGACTACTAGCAGGTGGGTGCTGCCCTAGCTTGGAGGTGACCAATCCAGTGCTTCCCTGAGCCCACCTGGGCTTCCAGCATGCCATGCACCATCCCTGCTGCCTTCTCTAGCCACCAGCACACCCAGCTGCCCTCTTGCTGCCTTTCCACACTGTCCCAGGGGCAAGTCAGCCCATTCCTGGGAAGTCCCAGGTGGCAGGAAGGTGGTAGGGACAATGCATGGGGCACTGGTCCCCAGGCAGGCTTAGGGAAGAGTTGAATCTGGCCAGGTGCTGACTCTGAGCTTGCAGCTCCTGCCTGCTAACAGCCTGCCCAGCAGCCCCAGAGGGCACCACCACTTTGGATGTAAGGACCAGGGCCCCCCACAGCTCAGGGGCTACTTAGCTCACCAG
The DNA here is from genome assembly GCF_001723915.1 of Gavialis gangeticus. Taxonomy (NCBI): domain Eukaryota; kingdom Metazoa; phylum Chordata; order Crocodylia; family Gavialidae; genus Gavialis; species Gavialis gangeticus. The sequence continues at coordinate 26,930,693 of NW_017729027.1, read as the reverse complement.
CAGCTCACATGGGCAGGCTCCACTAGAAAAAAAAAGGGGTGAAAGGAAAAGTGGTGAAAGGCTCCTGGTGGACCCTGAGTTGTGGGGCTGATCCTTCCCTCCATGGTGGCAGCACCCCCTGGAGCCTCATGGGCAGTTGGAAAGTGGACCAAGTGCTGCCCCAGCTTGGAGGCAGCACCCAGCTCAATCCAAATATTCTCCCAGCCCCACAGGAAGCATCCCCCAGTGGGCTTCCAGTGGGCAGGCTTGTGGGCCAGTTGGATCAGCCCAGGTGATCCAACCTGAGCTGGAGCAGCTCCCCATCCACTAGCCACTCCAAGTCTGAGCTGAAGCAGCACCCCACCCACTAGCCACATGCTGGGGGGCCCCACAGTGCATCACAACTGTGGAGGGCAGAACTGATGACCCCCACAGTTTAGGGCCCACTCAGCCCATGGCATCTCACCCCCTGGCCATGGGAGGCAGGCAATCTTCATGAGAAAGAAAAAGGATTGGGCCCCTCACCATAACAGTAATAGAAGCCCCTAAATGGAAATAGTAGGTTTTTAATCATGGCAATTAAAAACTTACCATTTCAATTTAGGGAGCTAAATCCCTATCACATATACAAGCACCCTAAGATGAAGAGCATGCTGAGAGCAGGATAGTCTACTTCTCCCAGTTAGAGATGGGAGTTAGTGGGGAACTAACACAAGTGAGCAGGGAAGGATTAAGGAAATGAATTAATACATTTGGGAAATGAAAAAAATAATGTTGTGTTTTGAAAATGTTATTTTGAGTTAGTTGAATCAGCTCCTTGGTCACAGATTCCTAGATGCATCATATACTGTAGGGCCTCTCATATTAACACAATTGGGAAGCAGGGTCTCAGAAACAGATCCACCTTAGATTTGTTGGATAACATGTTTCAACCCACAGTGAGATACTGGATATCAGGTCTGTGAAGAGGATAATAGGTATCTAGAGTCCAGTTTGTCTATTTCAAATGAAATGAGGTAATATTAAATTTTGAAATTCTTATATTATGAGATTAATTTTGCATTCCATTTCACACTACAATAAGAATACATTGAAACATGCAACCTGTAATATTCACTTTCAGTTGCTCTCCAACAGTGTCCACCCTGGATAGTTGCGAGATGATAAGTCCAGTAAACAGAATAACTCTTTCTTTAAGAGAATACCCCAAAGTCATATAAAAATGATAAGGAAAAAGTTTTGAACCACACATTTGAAAAGAAATGATGCCCTCAAGGCATTGTTTTTTTGGTGTTTTTTTCTAATATCGCTATGTGCTAGCTTAATACATAGCTTGCCTAGAACATTTGCCTAAAAACATCATTTCTTTAGCTATAACAACCTAAAATATTTGTCAGCTTGGGAATCTGGCTGGCTTCCCAGATGTATCATAAGCTGTGCTGGGTCAAGAAACACAACCCCTCTCTTCTGTGGGCAATTTTTCTCTGCAGAAAGCAACTGCAAACACTTTGTCACAAGTGTTCTGATTAGGCCTGAAGTCAGCCACATCAGAGCCTGCCATACTACAGGCATGATTTTGAAGGACTAGCCTCTCTAGAATTTTGCAGCCTCAGCTTAGAAGTGATATTGGGTGATAGTTTTTGGAAGGAAATTATCCTTGCCTGTTTTTCATATAGCTATCATCCTACCTTTCCATCACATCTTAGAAAAATTGTTATTTTGGGTAATAAAATATATAAACACTGCATGCTTGTCTGAACAAGGTATAACAACTTCTCTAGCAAATCCAAAAAAAATTTAACAAGTCGAAAAACTACAAAATATCAGGGTGCTTTTATATGAAAACTGTTAAAATACAGAATTCAGGGCAGGCAGGGAATGGTAACCTGAAAACCTGAATAATACTTTAACAAATTACTGTGAAATTTTTTAAGCACTTGTTTCCCTGTAGAGCTCTGAGTCAAAAGTAGTTAAAAAAAAAATTAATGTTTAGAGTTATTAGCAGGACAACAGATTATATATTAAGGCCCAAATGGAGATATTCACAACATGCAGTGATACATTGGAAGTCCTCAGTTTCTTTCACCTCCAGACTAGAAATATCTGTCCTTTAACCAATATTCCTGCTGAGATTCTTAGGATAAAGTTTGCAAAGCTGAGACAGAACTTTAAGATTAAAGATATAGGAACACCTAGGGCATTGTTTGTTATTTTATACTGTGTCAAGGGAGATGAGGATCACTTTGTTCATCTAATATAATTTTTTCGCCAGCTGTGAGCAATCATCTGTTCCATGGCTTTTGAAAAGTGGGCTCGTTACACAGGCCTTAGTCTCCCTATTGTAGCTTTTATGTTAGATCCACCAAGTGAGCTGTGTATCTCTTTCCCAGAAACAACACACATACAGAGCAATACACTATTTCTTTTTGTCTAGCACCAGGCCTGAGGCCAAAGGCTCACATATTCTATGAATAAGATTCAGTATTTGTCCCTGCTTGAGTAATGACAGAGTGCCATGTAAAAAGATGCAGAAAGAGCAAGAAAATGACATTCTAGTCAGAAACAAGCCATGTGACATTAGATTAAGTAATTAAGCAAAATGGCTGAAAAGTCTAATAATGATTTGAGCAGATTTGTGGAAGCCCATTACTTTCATGAGAAAGTAGAAGTGATCCAAAGCCCATGAAAATCAATGAATTGATCACTAAGAAGCAATCCTTCTGGCTCTCAAAAAGGTATGAATACTCTTATTAAATCTCATTAGTCCATCTGCTTTCCACAGAATACATAGAAGCAAAATCAGATGAATTTTCTGAGACCCAGAGACATAATCACTTTACACGTCTACAAATGTCACTGATATGCATACAACTAAAATAGGATCAGGCCTAAAAGTACTGAAGAAATATGCCACAAGTGACTTTCCAGAAATGGCTCTTATTAAAGGTTGTAGTTCCGATGTGGCACTACAAAATTCCTTTTAAAATCGTTTATAAAAAGTTAATAAATGATTAATAGAAAATAGTAGCAGGTGTTCCTTTAAGGGAGCAAGAAGCCTGAGAGGCCACTTGCAGGTGGCAAACAGGGCTACTGAAAGACTCACCTGACCAAAAGAGGGCTCAGGCTGGAGATATATTAGCCCAAAGCCTGAATCTGTCGGGTAATCTCTCCCTGGCAGTAGAGCTTCTGAAGGGATTTCAATTTATGTAAATGACTCTATAGGCCTAGGAACATAAGTAAGTCACCTGAGAAGAGAAAGGCTGGGTTTATAGACAAGTGTCCTTTGTTTTATGTTAAACCCAGAGAGGGTTTGAGGTGTCTGCCAAAGAGCTGAGATGGTTCTCTTTTATTTAAGTGGCACCAGTGACTTATCTTTGATCCCTGGTGTGGCTTAGAGAATGGGTAACCCAGAAGCCAACAAATGGAGAGTGGGGCCCAGTAAAGGTTCCAGGAGGCCAAGGAAAGGCTGAAA
>NW_017729027.1:26912270-26927189 GCF_001723915.1 Gavialis gangeticus | reverse complement strand
AATCTGTCGGGTAATCTCTCCCTGGCAGTAGAGCTTCTGAAGGGATTTCAATTTATGTAAATGACTCTATAGGCCTAGGAACATAAGTAAGTCACCTGAGAAGAGAAAGACTGGGTTTATAGACAAGTGTCCTTTGTTTTATGTTAAACCCAGAGAGGGTTTGAGGTGTCTGCCAAAGAGCTGAGATGGTTCTCTTTTATTTAAGTGGCACCAGTGACTTATCTTTGATCCCTGGTGTGGCTTAGAGAATGGGTAACCCAGAAGCCAACAAATGGAGAGTGGGGCCCAGTAAAGGTTCCAGGAGGCCAAGGAAAGGCTGAAACGTGGACTAGAGGGTCAATGAGCTCAGGCAAAGGCTGAGCTGAGCCAGAGGGCCCACAAGCCTAGGGGGACGTCTAAGCCAGACTATAGGGTCACTGAGGCCAGAAAAGGACTGAGAGCCAGATCAGGGGGTCCATGAGCCCAGAGGAAAAGCTACATGCAGCACCAGGGGTCCGAGAGCCCAGAGGGTAGGCTCTGTATATGACCAGGGGTCTGGGAATTCAGAGAGAGATCACATAAGGGGCCAGGGGTCTGAGGGCCCGAGGGGGCCGAGTGCATAAATAAATAGGCAGCATCAATAAAAACACCTGTGAGTCTTGGGGCATGGTGTAGGGAAGGAATGGAACCATGCAACTTGTCCTTAAGGCTGCAGGTCCCTGGCAGAGATACAGACAGGCAAGAGGGCCTACTAACCTGGGGGTAGGACTGTGACTAAGGGAACCTAGGAGGGAACTGGTGGTGATGGACACAGGCTCAGGCTCACTTGGAGCCTCCCCCACACAACATTCAGTAAGGACAAGGTATGGTGGGCAAGTAATCAAAGGAGTCAAAGGAGGGTACAGTCAAATATGAGCCAGGCAGGGGCCACAAACCCACCAGGGAGCATCACGGCTGCCCCTGTAGCAACAAGCCAACTACAATATTATATAAACGTGCTCCAGACAACAGAAGTAAATATACTTCTGTTATATTATTTATAACAGAAGTAGATATGTGGTTATATGCGTATCAGTGGGCATGTCTATTCGAGAAACTATGGAGACATAGTTCATTGCTACAGCAACATAGAGTCAGTGGGCATGAACTGTAATGCCAATGCTACTGCGCAGTAGGGTTGGAAATGACCCATGCACTGCCGGGACTGCACAGTAATAGCAAATACTAAATGACTGTGCAGTAACAACTGTGCAGTTGGGCTCACTTGTAAATGCACCCAGTAATAATAGATGGATATAAGACAGCCACTGTGTTGATGGAATCTAGAAAAAAATACCCTTTATTTATCCTTTATTAGTCGTTAGTTGCTTATACATTATTTATCAATGAACAACACTATAAAATGTGACTATCTTCCTTATGATATATCTTTTTCCTTCATTTTAAGTTCAGTCATTTTTCAACTTTATGTTTATCATCCTTGAAAACAAATGTTAAAGCCATAGATAATGGTAATAATAAATGTTTTAAAGTAATGCTGACTTCGCTACAGTGTTGTTGCCCCAAACACTATTTAATTTAACTTAAATTCATGCTGATTCTTACAGAACACATTCTCAATAAGAAGCTACTATAGATTATGAGCATTTTTTTCTTTGAATTGGGTAAAGCCTTCCTTCAATTTAGCACAGAATTTGAATTTTTGTAATGCATAATCATAGTTATTAAATATCTCATGGCATGCATTACTGTAAGAGGCACATTTGTTTCATGGCAGGTAGTGTTTGTTTCAGTTTTTTTTCTTTATTTTACTATGAGTCACTGTCTTATTTGTATTGTTAATAATATTCATCATTATTATTAGGAGCTATTATTAGAAGGAGATTTAGTCATGTAACAGGACCCAATTGTACTAGGCACTGTACAGACAGAAAAAAAAAGACAGTTTCTAACTGTTATTAATTATTAGACAGTTGAGTTCCAGAGACAATTCCCCCAAATAATAAGACATGCAAACACATGTCTATAAAACTCAAAATCATCAATTGGGTATGCATGTGCTAAATATTAATGATTCTCCATGGGTGCATCTACACTTGCAGTTACCCAGCCTAAATAAACCCTGGCACAGCTTGACCTGGAGTCAGCTGCTCCCAGGCACAGCAGTTACAAGTGTATCTGCAATCACATCAATTGAAGCTGAAGTGGAGCATCCCCAGGCTGGCAGGGACCCCAGGGTTTAGCTCCAGGCTCTAACATTGGTCAGCATCAGGCTATTATTACTGGGTGCATCTACAGTGTTACAGTGTTGGATTAGCAAGCAGGCAGCCCCCACACTGTAGCACCCTTATGTCCCAGCCAGCCTCTATCAGCATCTACATGTGAGTTTCAGTGCACTAAATGACTCCGTATTTGTCCCAGATAGTACTATCCTACAGTGTAGTTTATTGATATACTGTTATATTATTTAATATAGTATTAAACCCTAATGTGGGTGCATATGTAGATGGTGATGCTTTACTGTGGAGTTATTTAGTCAGTGCTTCAGTAAAGCACACATGTAGATGAACTCCATGTGTGCATTTGCTTTGTGTAAACTGATATTCACAATAGTGCAGTATAGCCATATATATTTAAGACATTTGGAAAAATACATTCTTTTTGTTGAAAATAAAACTTTTGAACTAATGTTATATTTGCATGTGCATTCCACTTGGAAAAGATTTAAAACTAAACTAGTTTAAAATGAATATTTTATGCATTTCAAAAACAAGCAAGCATGTCACTTGTCATCACTTGGACTTGATTTATAGGTATTATATTAATATATCTTCAGACAGGAAAGACTGTTTTAGCTTTTTCTTACTGACTTTTTCTCCCCTCTTTTGCCCAATATGACTTGCCACACACCCATCACAGTTTTTGTATTCCCAGACGAATGTTCAAAGTTTGTCATAAATGATTTACACTACAGATGGCACAATGCTAATCTATTGAAAAAACATGGCATAAATATGAAACTCCCTACAAAAATGCATCAAGTCTTCAAGTTTAAATTACTAAATTAAAATCGATAGAAAATTAAAAATGTAATGGAAAAATAAAAGAACCTAAATTCATATAAATATACTGTTAGCTATCCAAGTTACTAAAAGAGTTGAAATTATAATGATTTCCCAGTGTAGAATACATTTCCCAATGTATAATGTATAATATATAGCTTTAGTTAGGCTTTTAACATCTGTTCAGTTAATTGACTATAATGACACTATCAGAACAGGTCTGAAAACTCAAAGAACTCCTTTACTTTTTGTTTTCTTTTTTTAAATGTTAACTCCTGAATTAGTTAAATATCAAAGTATGAGCTGTGTTTTTTGATTCTTGTGACTTTGATTGTACTACAAGGCAGATGAAATACCACCACACCAGTGGACATAGAATATCACCTACATATTTATCAGAATAGAAAACCCAGTTTGTTATAGTGCAGATTTTCGTATTATTTGAGTACCGCCTTTATTAATAGATTCATACATTCATAGATTCATAGAATGTGGGCTGGAAGGGACCTCAGAAGATCATCGGGTCCAGCTTCTTGCACCAAGCAGGAAAGGTAAGTGAGGTTGAGTGACCCCAGCAAGCTGACCGTCCAGTCTCCTCTTGAAGATTTCCAGGGTAGGTGATTGCACCACCTCTGGAGAGAACTTATTCCACAGTCTGCACACTCTGGCTGTAAAGAAGTTTTTCATAATGTTGAGCCTGAAATGGTGTTCCAGGTGTTTGTGACCATTGTTCCTGGTTTTCCCCAAGGGTGCCCTGGTAAACAGTTGTTCACTGAGCCCTTGATGTATACCCCTGATGAAGCAGTAAGCTGCTACTAAGTCCCCTCTCAGACTTCTTCAGGCTAAAGAGTGCCAGGTCCCTCATGTTTACCTTGTATGGCTTGCCGTGCAAGTCTCTGATCATACAGTGGCCCTTATAGCCTACATGAATACCCAGTACATGCAGTTTATAGCCCTCAGAGCCCAAGTATAACATTTTCTGGCCAGGACTGCTAAATTGAAGAGGCAGAGAAAAGAAGGAATTATTTAGGGCCATTGGGAAGTAGGCCTACTTCAGAAGCATCTATCCTGAACTGTCAGCTGACTGGTATGTTCTCCAGGTAGAAGGGAAAAAACACCTGAAGATGAAAACTGGTTTCCCATAAAGGTGGGGGGGTTGACAATCTCTTAAATTTTGAGGTGATCACTCTAGAAACTAGGTTTATAGATGTATCTACCTACAGGTCATGCCTACATGAACAATTACTAAGCATGAAAAAACCCAGAACTTCTTGCTGTGGAGTTTATTGCTTTTTAGCATGTCATATGGACATGAACCTTGGAGCAATAAACTCCAGGGAAGTAAGCTCTAGAGCTTATTATGTGCTGCACAGGGAGCCAGGTTGGAACAGCCCCAGCCGGCAGGGGGCCTAAGGGCCTACCAGCCTGGAGCTACTCCTTCTGGCTCAGTGTGCTGTGGAGGGGATGGCTGGGGCATGAGTGTGCTTCAATATGGGGCTAACCAGCAGGCCACCCCACACTGAAGTACCTTTGTGCGTCAGCCAGTTGAGGCAGCATCTCCAAGTGCATTGCTGCAGAGCAACTTAGTTTACTCTGGCCTAATAGGGGTGCATGTGTAGACATCAAGATGCTTATTTTGCAGCTAAATAATCAACTATGAAGCAAATGTTTGATGTAGATGCACACATAGATACTTAAACTGCATAGGTTTCAAGTGGTAGCAGATTTGATCATCCAAATGTATATATAGTGCTCACGAGAGCAACTCAGTAACTTGAATACCACATATCCACACAATAAATCTCCCAAATCACACTTCTAGTGAATGCTGAGAAGAAGTGATGCAGAGTGTTAACTTTTTAAGAAAATGTAGGAGAAGAAAAAGTAATGCAACGCATACCTACAGACACTGCTGTGAAAAAATAAATCATTCATTTTCTCTTTCATAAACACACATATTTATTACTTTAAATATCTAAACAGTTGTCTCCTTAGCCCTAAAATCTGAACATAGATTACCATGCATATATTCATGATTAGAGAAGATCAGGTGTTTTTAGAAATAGAGCTTTACATTAAGTTCAGTAATGGAAAGGTAACTAGGTTGTAAGACAGAAAGCTTTTAAATAGTATATTTAATAGCCAGTAATCTGATTTCCTGTGGTGCTGTTCAGTTTATATTGATATACCCCATTAAAATCAAACTGAGTAACATAAATGCTAAATTGGTTCCAAAAGTCTGTATAAATCACGCCAGCTAGGTTCAAATGACTACCTTCCCACTATTGCCGTAGAACCAGTGTGTGATCAGTTAAAGAAATTGGACATATGTAAGTCAGTAGGATTGGATGAACTTCACCCAGGGGTTCTGAAGGAGCTGGCTGAAGTAATCACAGAATACCTGGCAAATCTCTTCCAAAAGTCATGGTGTTCCAGGGAGGTTCCCAAGAACTGGAAGAGGGCCAATGTTGTGCCCATGTTCAAGAAAGGAAGACGGGAAGACCAAGGTAATTATAGGCTAATTAGCTTAATTTCTAACCCAGGGAAAATCCTGGAAAATCCTGGAAAAACATTAAGGAGTCTCTTTTAAATAGGCTTGCAGAAAATAGGATTCTGAATGACAGCTAGCATGGCTTCATCATGGACAGGTCTTGTCTTACCAACCTCAACTCCTTTTTATATCAGGTGAAATGCCACCTGGATAAGAGAGAGGAGGTTGATATTCTATATCTCAACTTCCAGAAAGCTTTCAATCTGGTATCCCATGATGTTCTCACAAGAAAATTGGAAGATGGTGGGCTTAACTGTGAGACAGTTAGATGGGTAGGAAGCTGGCTGAGGGGTAGGACCCAGAGAGTTCTAATGAATGGACTTGTGTCATCTTGGTGGGAAGTGGCCAGTGGTGTCCCACAGGGGTCAGTGCTGGGTCCAGTGCTATTCAATATCTTCATCGATTATTTGGATGTGGGAATTAAGAGCTCACTAGCCAAGTTAGTGAAGGACACCAAGTTCTGGGGAAGCGTGGTCACACTTGAAGATAGGCTGCAGATACAGGTGGACCTGGACAGACTTACAAGTTTGGCAGACCGGTGTTGCCCTGTGGGGCCAAAGCTCACAATCTCAATATTGTGCTGTTAGACAGGAGGGCATGGTGTACAATTGCACATACATGCAAAAATCAACTAGGCGCACACACATACTCTAAGTGCATACACCCCCACCAGGCGTTCACACACACACTACCAACTCAGGCACATACACATCCAAAATTACTAGCCTAGGCACATGCACACCTATCGCTAATTCAAGCACCTACACACTATACACACCAAAAGTTAGACAAAAATAAACTGTCAATACCCACACACCCAATACACATATATGGATCACTAATTTGTATGTCACACACAGAATGACATACACACACACACACATGCACATGCACACACACACATATATATATTCACCAATTAACCAGTTCACACACAAACCACCCACCTACACATACACATAGGTGAGTTCCTAACTTGGATGGTACGGTATGTATGTTGGGGTACTTGGGATACCTGGGGGAAGGTTAAGGTGAGAGAGAAAGTGTCAGGACTGAAAGTTTCTGGGACTGGGATTAAAACTGATAGACTTAGAGAGAAGCTGGCTGAGGAACTAAGGCTTGGGGTTACTTAAGGTCAAGTGGTCACAGGGTCACTTGAGGTCACTGGTGCAAGGGAAAAAGCCCAGTGGCAAGGAGGAGACAGCCAGGAAACAGAAAGAGGCAGAAACCTGGGAGCTCGGGACTGGAAAATAAGGCAGACAGCTGGGAACTTAGGGCTGGAAACTGAGACAGATAGCTGGGAGATCGCGGTCAGATAAGTGGTGGCAAGGAGGAAACAGTCAGGAAACAGACAAAAACCCAATTCAGAGTTTCAAAATAACAGGTTTATTAAACAGACAATACACTGCATAGCCCTATGAAGTTATTGGTTCCCACACAGACACACACACAGACACAGACACAGACACACACACACACACACACACACACACACACACACAAACACTCACAATAGTAGCAGGAGAAAGAGACTCAGTGGAAAGGTTGGAGTCCAGGTAGGGAAGAGAAACAGAGTCCAAGTCCTTGGTTGAAGAGAGGGTGGGGTTGATAGCTACCTACCCAGGCTGCAAAGGGGTCCTTGTCCAGCAAGTGTTGTTCAGAGCGGGTCGCTGGGAGAGCCTCTGGGTGGATAGGTGGTGTGGTGTGGTGCTGGTCCAGATGGAGAAAGCTTCCCAAGGAGTCAGTCTTCACTACCCCTTTTTATGGGGTAGACTACCTATGATATCCTCTAGGGAGAGCATGTCCAGGCAATGTCAGTCCTCTTCCAGAGGGTACCAGGTGTTCAGACTGAGCATGTGCAGCCTTGGCAAAATGGTAGGTTGCCTCATATTTTGTTTCTTGAATGCTGAGGGTGGTTCCAAGGGCTGGGTCATTGGTCCAGGTATTGCTTTTGATGGTTCAGTCATTCAGAGAGAGCTATTTTTAGACCTACCGCCATTGTCTCTCAAGCACCCTCATTCATCCCCATTCATTCAGGAACCAGTTTACATAGGAGGAGTAGGTATGAGTCATAGGTTGCAACATACTTACAAAACAGAGCATGGGGACTAGATGGGAACAAGATGGGAACCTGACACACAAAATGGATACTTGACATCACTCACGCCAACCTACATTGCAGGCATAAATCATACAATAAAAATCAGTGCACAAAGGATAGGAATACAATATAATACAATATAAAACAGTAAAAATCAATACAAACATAACAGAACACTATTTACAATATAAAAAGGGGCTTATTACAATAATAGTATATAAGAATTTGTCTTAGCTTACTTAGTACTAGTAATCACTTATAAGGGATACAGAAGGCAGAGAGAAAGTCAGAAATTGTTAGGGGAAGGGGAGTGAATGTATTAATAAAAAAAAAAAGAAAGAAAAACTGGGGGTTTTGCTACACCGGAACCAGATTAAGTTCAACGTCAAGCAATGTAAAGTACTCCACCTGGGGACAAAGAATCCCCTGCATACCTACAGGCTTGGCAATACCAACCTGACCAGCACTACAAATGAAAGGGACCTGGGGGTAATAATAGACCGCAGTATGAACATGAGCCAGCAGTGTGATGCTGTAGCCAGCAGGGCTAACAATACCCTGGCATGCATCAATCAATGCATCTCCATCAAAACCAAAGAAGTGATTCTCCCATTCTACTCAGCATTGGTGAGACTGCAGCTGGAGTACTGCATCCAGTTCTGGGCACCACACTTTAACAAGGACATGGTAAAGCTTGAGAGAGTCCAGAGAAGGGTCAGCTTACCGCTACATCTGAGGCATACATCAGGGGCTCAGTGAGCAACTGTTCACCAGGGCGCCTTTGGGGAAAACCAGGAGTAATGGTCACAAACTCCTAGAAGACCATTTCAGGCTCAACGTTAGGAAAACTACTTCACAACTAGGGTGTCAACACTGCAGAATAGGCTCCCTCCAGAGGTGGTGCAATCACCTACCTTGGAAATCTTAAAGAGGAGACTGGACGATCACCTAGCTGGGGTCACCTGACCCCAGTTGTGTTTCCTGCTTGGTGTAAAGGGCTGGACCCAATGATCTTCCAAGGTCCCTTCCAGCCTTACAATGTATGAATCTATTAATCATGTGTTTATAAACCCTTTCATTTTTAGGTATTGTGCTTCCCTGGGTATTGTAAAAAAACAACAAAACTAACAACAAAAAACCCTACTACTTAAAATGAATGTTTAAGTGATGCATTTTATTATTAAACCATAGTCAGATACAAATTAAATATTTTAAGATAATAGAATGCTCAGAAAATTGTGTCAAAACTGAAACTCAAGTTTATATAGATATTGTTTGAGAACACACTTTCTAATCAATTTTGAAAATGGTCTTTTTGTATGCTACCTTTATTGCTTTTCAATAATGTAATTAAGACACATTTTTACGTATGTTAATTAAAAGAGAACTAGGCTTAATGAAGAGGAAAGGTCTCTGTGCTGAAATCACCTGAGAGTACTTCAACTCATTTCTAGCATCCTTTTCATTACTTACAGTTAATTCAGATCAAAAACAATTCTGCACACTTTTGTCTTCGTTTATGAAGTGAGTAAAGAGACTGTCATCAAATAATTTGATACACCTGAGTCACAAAGTTTCTGATATCTTTATATATACAGCTGAAGAAAGGCAACATACTGAGGCTGTAGAAAATAAAATAAATTTGGGTCTGAAGGCCAGAAAGCAGGCATTCTGTTTCATTTTATATAAAAATGAAAAGGGAAATATTTACTAAATAAATATATTAGGAATGATGCATATCATTTACTTCAGCTGGTCCCTGTACTTACTAATTCTAGATTCAACAGTCCATTTTGCTTTGGAAAATTGTGAAGGTAAAACCACACTCCAAATCTGATGCAGATGATGTTACTATTACTTCAAAGTTAAAGAAAGTCTTAACATTTCTCCTGTGCATGTAAAGGAAATGCTTTTTCAACTGGAGCAAGAATAGCTGTATAAGAAAAAAAAAAAAAAAACTGTAGGAAAGGCAAAAAAAATAGTGCATCCTTCTAGAAATGCAAAACCTTGCTGTACCCCGGAAATGTAAGAAGTGTATTTATGAACACTGAAAAGATAGTAAGGCAGCTATGCTGTTTCAAAAGTAATGAGTGAAAAGTCTTTCCTATACGGTGGGTATACCCGCAAGCTACATGTATAATCAGTACAATTACTATACAGAAAGCTATTTCATGAAGAGGCAATAATACCCAAGGATACTCTGCTGCATCTCATGTCATGTGAAAGTTTATAATCTTTTCTGTACTAGTATGTTGCCTTCTCACCTGCTTTTGGCCTATGTATGACAGCAATACAAAGATAAATACAGTGAGTTTCACTAGGAAATTATTATTCAAGCAAAGTTTGCTCCTTAGGAAAACAAGTTACTTTCTAGAAGTTATTTTCCTAATTACGGTGGAGGCAGGGAACCATGTCAAAGGAGGGAGATGACAAGGTGTATAGGTGTTGATTAAAACTCGCATGCCTGGCATTTTAAACATTCATACTGGATTAACTTATTGGGACCTCCCGAGGTATTTAAATGGGTAATCAGGCTGGGAGATGAAATAGCAATCCAATTGTCAAAGTACCACCCAACAGACAAACTGCAAGCAGAAGGAATTATGTGACACCAGATCTTTTAAATTCCTCATGTCAGTCAAGATCTCAGAGGTTTCTGATCCCTACATGTCTGACTAAGGCTGTGTACACATGTTCAAATCATCTAGGATAACTCTCCCAGGGTTGTTTTCCTGAGAAAAAAAAGGACCTGTATAGAAATTCAGACAGAGAAGCAAGGGGCACAGAGAGAAGTTCAACTCCCAACTGTAACTCTGAACAAGTTCTGTAAAGTGTTGAGTTACAACCATACCCCAGACCAAACAGAAATTCACTGTTGGTTCCAGGGTGAGTAGTATCTAGCTGGGGCTGGGAGCCTGCAAGCAGCATCCCATAGCAATAGCCAGGACTCCCTGCCAGTGCTCACTGTTTTCAGAATGGGAGGGGGGAAAGGGAGCTGAGTGAACTCATTCTTGGGGCTCCCCAACTGGTGTTGAAGGGTAGGGTGGGTAAATTAGCACCCTCCCCAGCGTTTGGTCATGGCTATAGACTGCTTTTTGTGGCCAGATTGGGCAAAAAATGTCACTTCTGTCTGCACCCCAAGGAGTCTGTAATGCAGATTCTGGGTTGCCAGAGGTCCTTAGAGCACAAAACCCAGAGAGCTTTGCTGGTGTTTCTTTAAGTGGATGTAGGCAGGAATTGGTAGGGTCAGGAAAGGTTGGAGTGGGATCTCCGGCATGGGTAGAGGAGTACTCCAGGCTTTTCTCTCCCCTGTGCTATGTTGGATTCAGGCAGGGAACAACCAGGAACAGAACATGCCCCCCTAAGTGCTTCAGTGCTGGACTTTTGAACCCCAAAACACTCATGGAGTGTGTTCTGCTCCATGCTTGGCAGGGACTGACACATGATTTCCCTCCTTCTGTGGGAGGGGAGAAGCAAAGATGACTGGGATTACAGAGGTTGGCTCTGCATCTGCTGCCTGTATAGAAGTTCTCTCTCCCAAGAGAGATTCTCTGAGAAGTCACTTCACTAGTTCACTTCACTGGGTTATTTTTCTCTCTGAGAGATTCTCTGAGAAGTCACTTCACTAGTCACTTCACTGGGTTGTTTTTCTCTCAGAGAGGTCTCTCTTACTCTGGAAGAAAAAATATGAACTTCTGTACACGTACGGTTTCTCCTGAGACAGCAGGGACTCTGCCTGAAGAAACTGAACATCTGTCTAAGTCCTAAGTTGCTTCTCCTCTCCATTCTCTTGAGATGGAAAGAAACACCAACTGCCTATACCTCTTCTACATCTTAGCTTAGAAGCTTCTCTTATTTATCGGAATCCAAGGTGACTGAATATAAGATGACCCCCAATAATTAGGTTCTACACACAGAAAATTATAAATTTGTCATAACTTTCTGTGTATAGAATCTAATTAGTGGAAGATAATCTTAAATTAGAATCCCCCACTGTTGGGGAAGAGAAAGCAGCAGTGGTGTGGTGAGAGGCCAGATCCACGCCCCTTGCACCCCTGCCCCTTGCTCCCCTGTGTCTCTTCCTCTGCCTGTCCCCTTCATGCCTGCTCCCTCCCATGCACTGCCTGCCATGTGTCCCCCACTGCCTACCCCTGTGTGCCTGTGCCTGCTTCCCAACTCTCTGCTCCCCCTGTAGCCTCCCCTCACACCCTTCTCCCACCTGTAGCCTGCCCTCCTGCTTCCCTACTCCCAATCCTCTGTGCAGCCCGTTCCCCCTCTCCCTGCTCCTGTCCTTGCCCACCCCCTTTATGTTCAACTACAGCCTCTGCTATGGATCAAGGTGTTCACCAGCAATGGAAGCCCTTCCTGACCCCACCCAGCCCAGGCAGGGAGGGTGGTAGCAGCTCCCACGAAGCCTGGATAAGATCTGGAGGGACCTGAACCAGAGCAGAAAGTAAGCAAAGGAAAACAGAAAGCTGGTGGGGATGGTAGGCTGGTGGGGATGGTAGGGGTGAGCAGGGGGTGGGGGAGTCAAGGGTGTGGGGGCAGGCAAAGGCACAGGGGTAAGGGGTGGGGAGGAAGGCTGAGGTTTCCCCACTCCATCCCAAAGTCACCTTTATGTTTCCCTGGACGATGTGCTTCTTCCCCTGCTAAATGAGCCAATCCAGCTGGGGGCAAATGGTATCTCAACTCTGGCTTCTGCCCTAAGCCTGAGACCAAAACTAGAGCTGATCCCTCCACATCTCTTGGCGAGTACTCAAATCCAAGGTGAAGCTTTTTCTGTCCCCCGACCCCTTCCTGATTATGAGGAGGCAGGGGGTGGGGGGATGGATTCATCTTCAATTCAAATAAATATGTTATTTTCCTATCTTTTCCACTACTGTGCTGGTTTTCATTTTTTCCCTTTAAGAATTATTATTTTTGTTTCCAATAAACTTGAAGTTTCAAAGTTTTGGATTTGCTTTAAATTCAGAAGATTTCTCAGAATGATCTTATTAAAAACTATACAAGTTACTCTTATTCTTGTATCCTAGCATCCACATTGAGGAAGGTATATTCTAGAAAATGAAGAGATAGCCTATGTCCTTATGGTCTAAGGACAGAACATACTAGCATAAGAAAAAGGAAATATCAATGTTATTTTGTTATTGCTCTTGTTGTCTTAAATAGCAGTCCATCAAGTTCACTGTAGGCAGCATTGCAGTAGTACATCTTCAAACAAAATGAAATGTGAACAGGGTAAGGGCCTTGCATATGAGTCTAGGGACCTAATACCATGCGTAAGAAGCCATGTGAATGAAGGCACAGCAGTGACTGTGTGAGAAGCTGACAAATGGGCAGTCAGGAGTGGAAATACTGGATGAAAGAATGGGAATTGCTTACATCAGGCTTCCTGCAAAATAAATGTTGCTATGAAAAAGCAATGAATACAATGACATTGGATTGTTAAACACTGGATTTTTATTAATGGTGAATGTATTATGAAAAGTATCTCATCAACTAAATTAGTTTTGGGAAACAGGTTGAAAAGCAGAGGTGTTTTTCTCCTTTTCAGGTTTTTTATTTAGTGTTGGGAAATGGGAAATAGCATTACTGCTCTGGTCAGATATATGTAATTGCTTTAAATAATTGTAAGTACTTGAAAAAGTGAACACACTTTATCTGACTTGTTAATATTTTTCTGTATTAGTTTTATTTTCATGTAAAATGTGATAAGGAAAATCACATAACATAAAAGAGTTAATAGTGCTTGATAAGAATTTTGAAGAATTAAAACATAATTATCCATTTGAAAACAAACTGGTAGATCGGTTATTCTGCTTTGAAGACTCAAGTAAAATCTTTAGCTAGTTATTTCTGCAGGCTTCAAAAAGATCTAATTTAATGTAAATAGATCAGTGCGTCAAGGCTTGGAAATTGAATCTTAAACCTTTGACAGGTTAGGTATAGTTAGATACTGCATGCACAGATACAGTAGATACTCTAATTCAAAAGCACTTAAAATTTCCAATAGTCTGTTTTAGTAGACCAGTTCCACTCCTTTTAACAACTAATTGGACTTCTTTAGTTCATCTTGATATGTGAATGTGGCAACTATAGCAACTTTTGACAACATATGTATTTTCTATAATGTGCTTTCCTCAATGTAGATGATGCATAGTAGAAGTTTCCAGATTCATTCATATGCATGTATGCATGTCCTTCCCAATTCCCTTATTCCCTTGTATGTTGTATGCCAGTGAAACTTGCACGAGTCCTTGTTTCCATACACATACGCGTGTGTGCGCGGTGTGGAATTTTCCAAATTCCCTTATACATACATATAAATATGTAGAACCACACACATCCGCACACAAAGTAAAATCCCCATTATCTGGCACAAGTGGGCAACGGGTGTGTGGGGGGCAGGGGTTATGGTAATCTAAAACTGCTGGTTACCTGAAGCACAGGGGTTTCTGGCAGGACATGGAGCTGGGGTGGGTGGGGGTGGCAGCAGCTTCATGCAGATCAGTGGCAGCTGTAGGTGCAATATGAAGTGCCACTCAGCACAGCAGAGTGGTGGCAGTGCAGAGCAGCCCATGTGGGGCAGTGGTGGCAGTGCTGCTGCCGTGTACAAACCTTCCTCCGCACATCCCCCCCGGGCCACGTCCAGCCAGTAGAGCAAGGGAGCATTGTGTGGCAGCGGCCACACGCAGAGCAGCGGCAGCGGCAGCCACCACGTGTAAGCTTTCCCCCATTTCCAGACAGCTGGAAATTCCTGTTAACAGAGCATTCCGGCTAGTTAAATGCCAGATAGCAGAGATTTTATTATAAATTATTTTATTGACCTTCTGTACCAGATCCACTCTAGATTCAAGTTAACTCAGTTCCCCAGCATCTTGTAATTAATTGCACCTCCCTTGCAAATCCCCCCTTGCAGGATGGGTGGGCTAGCACTGGGCCAAGCTGTCTGCTGTAGCCAAGCAGGGAGGTATGTTCTAGTGACCCCTGGCTTCTGGCCTGAGATGGTGCAGACATGTGGCTGCATTTCCAGAATCAAAAATGAATGTCTGTTCATTTGTTTTATCCATTCAAACTACACAGTTTAGCAAAACCTGCAAAGATTGAATTGATTCAGGCTCAGGCCTTTTGACTGTCTGTGCTTAGCCAGGGAGAAAACAGGGAAATGAGCTGGATATCTAAAATATTTATATGTGAAACACATGGGCAAGAATTAAAGGAGGAAT
>NW_017729027.1:26902136-26907270 GCF_001723915.1 Gavialis gangeticus | reverse complement strand
TTTGTTTTATCCATTCAAACTACACAGTTTAGCAAAACCTGCAAAGATTGAATTGATTCAGGCTCAGGCCTTTTGACTGTCTGTGCTTAGCCAGGGAGAAAACAGGGAAATGAGCTGGATATCTAAAATATTTATATGTGAAACACATGGGCAAGAATTAAAGGAGGAATTAAAGGAATTAA
Source organism: Gavialis gangeticus (assembly GCF_001723915.1). Classification (NCBI taxonomy): domain Eukaryota; kingdom Metazoa; phylum Chordata; order Crocodylia; family Gavialidae; genus Gavialis; species Gavialis gangeticus. The sequence continues at coordinate 26,907,088 of NW_017729027.1, read as the reverse complement.
AAGTTCTAATACAATCAAAGAATTATGATATAATTAGGATAGTTTATATGACTGGATTACTGTCATAGATGGGTATAGCTTGGTGGCCAAAGTACAAGCTGAGATGCAACTGAGAAGGGATGCAGAAGGCAATAAAAAGAGATTCAACATGTAATTTAAGAATAAGAGGAAGACCCTGGCTGTGCTAGCTGAAGGAGCTCCTTTGCTGAGTAGAGAAGTAATACATGGGAGTTGGGAGGAACTTTGCATAGACCCAGGAGGTTCTGAACTGGGACAGGTCAGCAGAATTGAGTAGAAGTTTGGGGACAACATAGGGAAAGGCATCCCAGCTGCACTTGTTTGTGTTTGGCTTTTGCTTTATATTGCTGTTTATCCTGTGAGGCATGGGGGTCAGTGAAGTGGCGGAAAGGAGGCCACTGAAGACTTCCCACAGAAGGGCTTAGATTATAGTTAAACTGGCAGACTGCCAGAGGCCTTGTGAGCTATGACCAGGCTGTTAGAGCCCAAAAGATGGTTTGGGAACCATTCTGGTTCTCTGGAGGCAGCCTCCTGGAGGTTATAACAACCACTGAGGTGTAGCAGTGTAGACTTATGACTTAACTGACCTTGCTGTAACCCTGTGGCCTTCACTGAGGTGCCATACTGAAAACCTAGGGTGTCATGTGCACAATAGTAGGCCATGCGCAGCAGCTGCTGAGGGTCATGTAAAGTAAAAGTGTATGAAAGCATGTGTGTGTGTGGGGATGTGTGCTTGAGGTCTGAGAGAACTGTAGAGAGTTTGAGATTATGATGTATCTGTCTACCTGCTTGGGAGGAGTCTGGTGTTTGAGAGAGAGCTGAGGGACGAGAGCTTGAGGTGTGCTGGTATGTGTGTCTGAGTGCCTGAGCTTGTGTATATGCCTGAAGGATAGTTTGTGATTGGAGTTATCCAGCACTGAGAGGAGCTTGGGTGGCACTATCGCACCAGATTGTACTATTGACACTGAAACTGAAGATTACTCAAACATAGTACTGGTTTTCCCTATTTTGCCTCCAGTTTTACTTGCTTGTCATCCCAAGGTAACTATCACCCTTCTTTCCCTTTTGTTGTTATATGTCTGTAAGTCATGTGGGTACCCATGTATATAATAGTGTAATAATAGGAACTAGTATATATTTAGTATAGTAAGCTGTTTTAAAGCTGGTTGTTGTTGCTTGTTCTTATATTATTTAATAAACTGTTATAGTTCATTTCAGTTAAAATTTGTCTGTGAGGAGTTATTGAGTTATTCATTCATTTTGATTCAGTGTCCTCACAGAGCAATCTGGGTATTGAGATGATAGATACTGGAGACCCAGATTATGCTCATTAGCCTTTGCTCCCTTCCTCTTACTTGGCTGGTGTGTCATATTTGCTCAAATTATTATTGCCCCTCATTATCTGTTGTTTAACTGTTGTTTCCAGCCAAGAGCAGGTGAGGGCAGGGTGATGCCAGGAATAAAACCAGAGTGGAAGGTGCAGGATTTGAGTGGCAATAAGGAAGTATCCATCCTACCACAAATGGCACACCACATTATACAAGTGCAAAATGTTATGGTTGGGATAGTATAAATGCATGTATACATACAGAGTAGAGAATGACTGGCTATACTGTAGGATGGCAGAGAAAGACTTTGGGGCTCAGTAGACCATACACTGAATAAGAGCCATATAAGAGCTGTTGAGCACACTGAATAAGAGCCAGTAAATCATACACTGAATAAGAGCCCCTGAATAAGAGCTGGTGCAAAAAAAAAAGCCAACAACACATCGGGTCCTATTAACAGGAGTGTCTCTTTCAAAACAAGGGAAGTGATTCTTCTGTTCCATTCAGCACTGGAAAGGCCTCACAGGGTGTACTGGATCCACATTTCAAGAAAAATATGTACATATTGGAAAAAGTGAGAGCAAGAAGAATTATTAAAGGCTTGTGAGGCATGACTTATAGGGAAAGACTCAAAGAACTGGGACTATTTAGTCTACAGAAGAGCAGACTGAGGGGGGATTTGATAAGGGTTTTCAAATACTTGAATGGAAATTATAGAGTAGATTGATTCTATAAAGAGGATGAAGGTGGGCTTTTCTCAATGGCTGCGGGAGTAACAGCATCAAGCTTCAGCAGGGGAAATTTAGGTTAGAGATTAGAGGAACATTTTGACTATGAGGGTGTTCAAGCACTGGAACAGCCTACCTAGAGAAACTGTGAAATCTCCATCCCTGGAATTTTTCAAAAGCAGGTTAGATAGGCACTTGTCTAAGATGGTTTAGTGAAGGATGATCCTTCTTTGAGCAGAAGTCTGGACTAGATGATCTCTTGAGGTCCCTTCCAGCCCTACATTCCTACAATCCTATTATTGTATGATCTGAATGATCTATATTAACATTGACTGGAAAAAAATCAACTTGAAAAAATGTATCTGTAATTGAAGTTGAAGCAACATAATATTCAACTTAAAATAATTTAAAGTCAAAACGACAACAGATTAGACATCAATTACAATAAAGAAATGTTTTGTTATTGTTAAAAACTTGCTCCAAGCTAGAGACTTCTACTCCCCACACACACTTTTTACGTGAGATTGAAAAGTGCTCATAAAAGTGAGATGATAATAGTGCTGGAAGGAGTTAAGCATGTGAATAAGTATTACACATTCAGGAAGAAGTTGTGAAAATGTGTCCTGACCCATGATTTTTTTGACAGTCAAATCCATTTGATAGGCTTTTGTTAATTGCATGGGGATTTTCATAGTTAAAACTCCTTTTTTTTCAATGTACTAGATTAAGAATAATCAGGTGCTTTAATCTGAGGTCCAGTAAGGTGAAACTGGAAAACTGTTGAAATGAAAACTCTCTGCAGAAATACTGTGATTTTGACCTACATTTTTGTGAAAATAAAATAAAAAGGGGGAAAAACTTATGCTGAGACGCTTTAAATATTGTATTTTAACATTTTTGGACTGAGAATTATTTTTTGTTTCAAAGTTTCAATTATTTTATGTTAGAAAACCACCTGACATGCTAAAGGTGAAACTAAATTTTCAATTTATTTAAACGAGAAAGTTGAAATGATAGCACTCTTTTTTAATATAAATTTCCCCTTAGAAAAAAATTTGTTCCTGTTACACACAGGAATACAAACTGAATTAATAGAATTTACCAAGAAATGAAAATTCTGGATCATTTGCAACTCTAAATGAAACACTGGTAATGATCCTTCTCCAAAAATCTTAAGTTAAACATCTCTAGTAATAAATATTAATAGCCCTCTTGTACGATAAGTGTTTCCTAAGATATTTGAGCTACAAGAGTTTCAGTACAAATGCTGTATTTGAATTCACTACACACTTCCAGAATATTTTCAATTTAGAATTTATTTTTCTGTGTTTAGTCTTCACCAATAAAATTTAATTCCTAAGAGTAAGGGAAATCAATTTATCCAGTTCTGAGTTATGTGAGAATGAAAACAAAGCAAAATAAAATACGAAGACTCATTTCCCTACTCTGAAATCTACTGTGAAATTGTTTTCACACATGTAACTGAAGCAGCTGGATGTCTGAATTGTGGTATGTTAATAGTGTTCATTCTCGGGTGTGTACATGACAAAAAAAAAACTTTGAAAAAAACTGAATAAGAATGTCACAAAGGATTGGAATTGGAATTCTGTGTAGTCTCATTAGGCATTAATCAAGATTTTTTTCAGCAGAGACTAAACATAGCTCCTCCTCATGCTTCGTCAAAACATTTCTTCTTCCCTGCCTGGTGACAAGCACAGGGATTGCATGTAGGCCATCTTTTTTCAGAGTGGTAGAAGGAAGAAAGGGGGGGGTGCGGAGCAGAGAGGCCAGGAGAAATTGAGTAGAATGGAGATAATCCATCCTGCCCAATAGAAGTTTCCGTAAATTTATCAGAAACAAAGAAAATTCAGCAGACATTAAAAACTGCAAGATCTTTTGTCTAGAATCTCTGAGAAGCTTTTACTGTATTTTGAAGTGTTCTACTAATGTTAAGATGATTTCAAATATTACATTTATTTTAGTTCCAAATATACTTTGTACACAGTGTAAATAGATGCACATCTGCTTAGTTAACATACTATGGGGAAAAAAAATCTGTATTTAATTACATATTAAAAGAAGCAAAATATTGTCACTCTTTTCCTCTTCATGGACTGAGACCTTGTAGTGGTGGGGAGGCTTGTGTGTCCCAATGTCCCTTAAAGTTATGATGCCTGGAGACTCACACTCATTGCAGGGTCACTCACAGCAAACAGACCTGAGGGGAGGTTGCAGACAAACCCTGGTCCAAGCCCAAGTCCTCAACAGCGGACCAGGTAGAAGATGTAAGGATCTCAGTGGCTATAAAGACAGAAGAAGGCTGCAGCAAGTTGAAGGTCTTCTGTTGTCCAGTGTTCTCCCTTGTCACTGGGCTCAGATCTCCACCTAATCAAGATTGTGTGGTTGCTGTTTACAGCAGCTTCCTGATGTTAAATAAAGCATGCATAGGCTTCTACCATGTGAAACAACCTTCAAAAGCCTTGCTGCAATCAATGGTGAGAGAGAGGAATAATGAATCCAGCAGTTTCCAGGCATGCAGGCAGCCATAGCCTAATGGTCATCTAGCATTTTGAGACTGCGCAATTGAGCGGTGCAATTATCTAATCTTATCTATTCCTGGCTGGAGAACAACGTCCAGTAGGATCACTCTCTTTGCAGTCAAAAACATCATAAGACAACAATGATTTTCACAGCATTAAAATTTGTAACCTCGATAGATAACCAAGACAACAAGTAAACAGAAAGAAGAAGTTCCATTTGTCTCCAGAGAACTAGTGACATACATCATTGACATTGGAGCTCTGAGTAAGACAAGACAACTGGATGAGACGGCGGTGGCGGCAGCAGCAGCAGCAGCAGCGGAGGAGACCAGTGGCGG
>NW_017729027.1:26897029-26902125 GCF_001723915.1 Gavialis gangeticus | reverse complement strand
CGACCCTTAATCTATGAATCTATGAATCTATGAGGGTAAACTGAGAGAAGGGAGTGGAAGCTGCATCTTCTTCTGGAAGGGGGAACTGGCCCAGTACAGATGTATTCATAGTATCAGCTTTGTCATCAAGAATCATCTTGTTAGTCAAGTTACAGAGCTTCCTATGGGCATTAATAAATGTCTTATGACCCTTTATCTTCAGCTCAGAAACAACCAGTATGTCACCATCATCAACACATCTATACCCCAGTGCTTGATGCTTATGATGATGTCAAAGACCTGTTCTATTCCAACTTTGACCACATTCTAATACTCACAAGGAGGACAAGATCATTCTCATTGGTTACTTCAGTGCCAGACTTTGTGGCCTGGAACTCTGGAGTGGCACTATTGGGAATGAAAGTGTAGGGAAAGCCAACTCCAATGGCATCTTCCTTTGGAGCAAATGTCTGGACCAGTCTTGTCATCACAAACACCATCTTCAGACAGAGTGACACATACAAAAACACATGGAGACACCCTTACTCTAAGCACTGGCACTTCCTCAACTATGTTATTGTGAAAGCCCATGATTGAATGGATGTTCATATCATGTGAGCCATGTGGAGAAGTGATGATTGCTGGACAAATCAACATCTTGTCAGATCCATGATGAACATGTGGCTTGCTCCAAAACACCAATAAAATAAAATAAAAAACAATCAAAAGGAACACAAAGTACTTTCAACACTAAATCTCTTCATGATCCAAAGTTCTGTAAGAATCTCCAGTAGTGTCTCCATGGAAAACCCTCTGTCCTGTCCAGAAATGAAAGCAACATTGAGGAAAGGGTTTAAAGCAGTCATTCATATGACTTGTGTTGAATACATTGGCTATACCAACCATCAACTCCAAGACTGGTTCAATAAGTTCTAATCTCCCTTTAGCCCGAAGAGAAGGGCTCATTCTGCTTGGCAAGATGGCACCTCTTTTCAGCAAAAGAAGGAGATATATCAGCTCCTCAAAGCTGAAAGTCAAAGGAGCATCTCGGAAAAAACAGTGGTGGCAAGATAAAGACAAAGAGATCTAGCTCTATACTGCCAAACATGATATGCATAGCTTTCTCCAGGCGTTGAAAGCCACCTACGGCCCAACTTCCCACAGTCTTACTTTTCTGCAATTTCAGGATGGTTTGGTGTTCCTCAAAGGCAATGAATCTATCCAAGCTAGATGGAAAGAGGACTTTGAAGCACTTCTGAACTGTGAGCAGACTGTGGCAGATACCACCATTGCGTCCATCCCCCAACATCCTGAAAGGGTATTCCTCACCAACCCTGCTATCATTGAAGAAATCTGTCATGCCATGAAAGAAACCAGGAACAACAAAGCTACTGAACTGTATGTCAGGCCTGTTGAAATCTACAAGGCTGGCACTGAGAAAATGGTAATGAGACTCCATGAATCTATTCTACAGATTTGGAAAAATGAAGAGATCCCTGGGGACCTGAGGAATGCCAACATTGTGGTGGTGCAGAAGGCTCCCAAGGAGACAGGAGGGCCAGGTGCCCAGAAGCACATCCCCAGGGACCCTGGGGCACAAGTGTGATGCTCCTTGTGCCTGGGGCCACTGGGGACATTAGGTCACTGGCTGTAGTCCCCGGTGAGACAGGGGAACCAGGGGCATAGGTGCAGTGGGAGCTGAACTTCATCCCATAGATCTCATAGTGCAGTACCAAGGGGACAGCCCTGACAGCATGGTAATTGAAACCCAAGACCTGGACCCTGAGGCCATTTCATTCTTCTACAAGCTAGCTCTGGGACAGGTACCCACCCTGATCCTTGCCCTTGACCCTGCTTACTCAGGCAAGCACATGTGCCCAGGGATAACATTTCCTCTGCCAGGACCACAGATTTTCTGTTTCTATTCCACCAATACCTCTTCAGTGGCTCTCTCACAGATGCCAAGACCTCCAGCCAGTTTTCCTGGTCTTAACTGCATCCACTGATTCTGACACCAAACAACCAGAACCCACTATCTGGGAAGGTGTGCCTGAACCCTGCATCACACGGATGTGATGGGTACTCAGCAATGCAAAGCTCCTGTGGGGATCTGTGATTAGAGGGTGTACCGTATTCATGGTCACCTGGGTATGGAGGGAGCAGGATGATGTTGCTCCACCAGATTCAAGCCCTCTGTTCAAGCCTGTCTCCAGAAGACACTTCCCAGATCCAATCCCCCATTCTCCTAGAGGATCAAGCACTGGGCCCTGAGTGCTAATTACTTGATTTATCATTCAGTGATTGGCAGATCACTCCCCTGCACCCCTCTGCTTCCTTCTATACAGACCAGGGTCCCCGCCCCTCAGCCCTGAGCATTTTGTAAACAATTGCTTAACATGTGGGAACATAAATCTATCTTAGTCGTATCCCTCATTACCACTCAAAGCCATCTCAGCTACTTATAATAGCTGAGAAAGCCTCCCCATAATGCTGAATATCTAGCCCACCTCCCTGAGTTTCAGGCAGGAGCCATGATGAACCTGCCCACCCACCCTCTCCCACCTCGGTAAGGGTCAGAAGCAATCCTCTCCACTTTCCTCCCCAAACCTCCTGCACAACCCATTGCCTTAGGGTCCCTGCCAGGAAACTAATTTCAGGGCCAGCCCCACTACCCATTCTTGAGCTGGGCAGCCACTGCACCTCCCAATGTGGCTCACAAAATATCACCAAAAGGGTTTATTCAACTCTTCAGGAAAAAATGTAAGAAACAGTTACAGGTGGTGAGGTTCCACAGGATCACTCACTCAAGGACAGGTCATGAGAGGCTGTGAGTTAGTGTCCCATGGGCACATAATTTACACTCAGTCCTGTGAATCCTGGAATCATGGCAGGAACCTGGGTCCCTAAATTCACAGAGTGAAGCAAGTACCTGTAGCAGTTTCTTGGGAGGGACTCATCCCCCCCTTCCTAAGCACTCCTCCCAGCAAAGCAGTCAAGTTTGCTGTTGATTCAGACCATAACCAGGAACCCAAACTCAGGTGTCCTGGTTGGTGAGTCATGGTGCAGCTAGCAGACTCAGTGGGTGACTGGTAAGACAGAGGGCTTCTTATTACCAATCTCCCACCTCTACATGGGTGCCCAATCAAATCCTGGCACAGGCCAAAACTTCTTTACTCTCTGCCTTTGCTGTGACCCTCTCACACCTCTCACAATGCTGACCTTTACTGTTGCCTCACTCAACATAAAGGGATGTTGGAAAAGCAAACAGCTCTCTTTAATTTCTAGACCCAGAACTTCTAGACTTCATCTTTTTGCAAGGAACACACAGGATGTACTAATGCGGCGGACTGGCACAACCTCTGGAAGGAGCTACAGCACTAACTCCACCACAGATGCTGCCATCCTCCTTGTTGCCCAGGAAGTTATCCCCATTCACCTGAGGATGGTTCAATCCACTTTGAATGACAATGATCTCCTTATCATAGGGGGTGATTTTAAGTGCATTCTTTAGAAAAGGCTTAACCAGAATGGACTGGAGCCCCATCTGTTAGCTGCTTGGCAGCTGCAGACAACACTAAAGGCAGCAAGCCTATCCAATATGCAGCATCCTACTATAAGGTAGTATACCTGGGTGAAGGTGAATGCCAACAGGCTCTCAGTGGCTCCCTAGGATCAGCTCTATGTTGCTGCATGCTACCTGCCTCTGCCTTGTTGAAGTCATATTACTCCATCAAGACTCTCAAACCAGAGCCTGGTCAGGTGTCAAATGGGCTTTCCTGACAGACTGACTGACATCTGAGAACCCTATTCATGCATTAGTGTTAGCCTCCTGCGGGATGTCCACATTTGTGGAGCTTGAGACTGCCATGAGGGGTGCTGGTATTGACCAGGGGCTGTACAAGAGTCTCAAGCTCCAGAAAAATAACTTAACAGAATGGGTAGAGGGTGTGTCCTGGGGAGCATGAACTCAGTGCAAAGAACAAAAGATCATCAGCCACCTTACCCCACATTGAGCCCAATGCACACGGACCCTGCTGAGATCCAAGAACATGTCACTACCCTTTATGTGGAGCTGTTTGCAGCTGAGCCTGCTTGCTCAGAGGCCTCAACTCTCCATGTCTAAGGCTAATGAGCTCAAACAGGAACAATCCTTGGAAAAGCTGACAGCTGCCCTTGAGAGCCTCACCATAAGGAAGGCTTTGATGGATTACTCATAGCGTTCTACAAGACTTTCTGTCCCCTCCTTGGCTTAAACCTCCTGTGTCTTCCAGAACAGCTTCAAAGATGGGATCCTACCAGTCAGCTGCCGGTGATCACTGCCACCTAAGAAAAAATATCTCAGTAACATTAAGAATTGGCCAAAGGTAAACTAATTACAAAATCCTGACTACAGCCCTGGCCAACCAGCACAAAATGGACATGGCTTCATTTGTAGGTCACTGAACAAAGCTACTGCATACCTGACAAAAACATCCAGGACAACTTGCTTCTGTTATGTCCTGCTGACAGCTATGGACCTCTTCAGCCTGAATGCTCACCTTTTCTATTGAATTGTAGGATTACCTCTACAAATGGTGCTGGATCTTATATTAGTCTTGTACTCTAAGACTAAATTTCATCATATATGTATCTTTATCAGTATTGTCCAATAATATATAAATATGAAAAAATCTACATCAGTTTATTTCTAGAATGTAGTTAAAGCAATATTGTCTGAAAGAAGCATGTGTGCATTTTTTTAAAATACAAAAATATTACATAAAAAGTCATAGTTTCATAGTTTCTAGGGTCGGAAGGGACCTGAGCAGATCATCTAGTCCGACCCCCTGCCATGGCAGGAAGAGCACTGGAGTCAAATGACCCCAGTAAGATAGTCATCCAACCTCCTCTTAAAAACCCCCAGGGTGGGAGCCTGCACCACCTCACTTGGAAGCTGGTTCCAGACTCTAGCCACCCTGACCATGAAGTAGCGCCTCCTGATGTCCAACTTAAACCTTCCCTCCACCAGCTTGTGACCATTGTTCCTGGTCACTCCTTGCGGCGCTCGGGGGAACAGGGACTCCCCCAGTGCCTGCTGATCCCCCCTAACCAGTTTATAACAGGCCACAAGATCCCCC
>NW_017729027.1:26884126-26896472 GCF_001723915.1 Gavialis gangeticus | reverse complement strand
GATGTTTTTAGTGAGCCATGGAGGCTTATATGCTCTCCTGCCCCCTTTGACCCTCCTGGGGATTACCTTCCTCTGGGCTTGGAGGATCGTCTCCTTAAGGAGCGACCACTCCCCTTGGACACCCGGCTCCCCTCCCCTCTGAGTCTTCAGCGCTTCTCCAACTATCCTCCTTAGCTCATTGAAGTTCGCCCTCCTAAAATCTAGGGCCACCACCTGACTGCTTGCCTTTGCTACCTTGCACTGAATGGTGAATTCTAGCAGGCAGTGGTCACTGTCGCCCAGGGGGTCAAGCACCCGCAGCCCCCTCACCAGGTCGTCGCCCGTGGCCAACACCAAGTCCAACAAGGCATCCCCCCTGGTGGGGCTGTGCACCTCCTGGGTTAGATGAAGGTCCTGGACTCTCTCCAAGAACCTGCGTGAGCACTCGGACCTGGCCGACTGCTCTTCCCAGCAGATGTCTGGGAAATTCAGGTCCCCCATGACTACCACATCCCTAGCTTAATAAGTCAACATATCTAAAAATGTTACAAGAGGGGAAACGTTCCCTGTGCTACTAATTTAAAGCAATCTGCTTTGTAGGTGTTATATATCTATCACAAGTCTCCTCATCTAATCTTACATTTCAGTTAAATTAGTGTTGCTGATTTAATGTACGAGAGAAAAGTGTTACAGATAAATCTAGATAGTTACTGTACTTAATATTATCTAGGACATCCTGATATAGGATATGATGAAAAAAATCTAATCTGTAATTAGTAAGTAAAACATGAACTTCAGTCCCAAAGCTAAAAAAAATCTGATCTTCAAGCAGATAATCCATTCTACATTTCTTCCCCACTTTTTTGAGAAGTGGATTTCTGCTCTTTAAATGTTTGAATGAAAGAAACATTTTTGCTTCTTTTTCAGGTTTTGAAAGGAAAAGATCATACCAACAAAAGTGAGACTCCATATAGGGAACTGAAAATAGTATTACAGTTCAGAATCCTTGCAGTTTACAGTTCCATAAGGCAACTCAGGTCTAAATATAACATGTGCAACCACACTGATGTCAGTATCATTACATTCATGTAGCTAGTAGAACTTGCTCAATACTGCACATATCAGAATATGTATTTGTCCTTAAATCCCCCACAGTTAGAGAAATAAGTATGACAGGGTCTGAATTATGACATTCATAATTTTATTTCCTAAATAGATAGATACAGATATAGATATCTATGTCTGTATCTATATCTATATTTGTATCTATATCTATCTATAAATAGAGATATAGATATGTTTTGCAGAATCTTGAATTTGGTTAAATTTTTGCATGGATAAAAATAATAAAGTCAAATAAGTTAGAACAGAGAAGTACTAAAACATACAGATCTTCAAAAAGTGATTTCTTTGGAAAAGTGAGTTTACATACAGTTCCTGAGGAACTGTCAAATATCAGCTATTCTACTTAAGAGATTTTCCTAGTGAATGGTATAGGCATCACAGGGAAATTGACACTTTCCAAATATGAAATAATATTTACAAAAATATTCTTTCAGTTATATAATGTTCTCAGAGTCAGTTATATAGAAGTAGCATATTTTCTCTCAAAGAGAACCTCCATCACATTCAAAATGAAGTAATAACCAAATAACCAACAAGCCTTGCATTTTAATATCCTCAAAAGGCAAGTAACAAGATTAACTGTCCTCAGAGTGAAACTGGTACAGATCAGGTCATACAAGTGAAGCACAGGCTCTAATGTAATATTAGAATGAACACTTTATTCTATACTGTATCTCAAATGCAAAAAATAGTACGTAGCATTACTTAATTAAAATGTTTAAAGGGTACTGTGCCGTAATTCTAATATTTTCTTTGTGTATGCAAATGCATACTATCAAATTAGTTTTATTAATGTTTAACGCTTTTAAATATTATTAATGCAAAGATAAGACTGAGAAATGACAACTGGAACTTGACAGATCCACTCTTTAGTAAAAATGGAACTGTCTTCTTCTGAAATTAAGCCAGTATATTTTGATTATGGAATTCACCCCTAAAAGGGTCAAGAGTTACCATATGGTCTAAAGTCAAATTCATTTCTTCAACTTTGCTTTCATATACTGAAGTCAAATATGCCAATTATTGTATGTATATAAAGTCATTTATAAAGAAAGAAAAAATAAGTAGATCTGGTACAGCACATAGATTTTAGTTTAGCTGGAAAAAATATAGGGATTAATACAAGAATTGGAAAGTGGGTACAGTGGTTAAAGGCAAGATGAGAGTGAGTAATGCTGAAAGGAGAAGTATCAGGCTGAGCAAAGGCCACTACTGCTGTTCCTCAAGAATTGGTCTTGGGACCTATTTTATTTAATATTTTTGTTAATACTCTTGACACAAAAATAGGAGCACGCTAATGAAATTTTCAGATCATACTAAGTTAGGAGGCACATTAGTACAGAGGAAGATCAGAAGAATATTAAATAAGAAGAAATGTATGATGTTGAGGCCTGGAGTAGTAGAAAGATGATGAAATTTAATAGTACAAAATGAAAACTGATGAGTGTGGGGAAAATAACAAGAATACTTTTTCTATAATATGAGAGTTCTAACAGAAGAGAAGCATCTGAGAGTATTAGTCAATCATAAGATAATTTTAAGTCACCAACTGATGTGGCTGTAAAAAAGACAAATGTGATCTGAGTATAGATCAGACTAAATATTTCTAGTAGTAATACTAATACTAGTATAAATATAGTTTCACAAGGCCCTGAAATATTGTGTATTCAAGTCCAGTCACCCATTCTTTGAAAAATAGAATAAGTGAAACTGAAACAGAATGTCTTAGGGGAGGAGACTGAAAGTGTGTGTTTTGTTTAGTATAGCAAAATGAAGGTTGTAAAGGAATTTGATTGATCCATATAACAATATCATACGAGAAAGAAAAGGTATTCAGGATCAAGATTAATACAGAATAACCTCATAAATCTGGATATTATAAATCTGGAATTCTCAAAAATCCAGCACATCAGGGAGTAGCACCAGCCAGTCCTGGAGTAGCAGAGGGGAAGTGCTGGCTGCTCCCAGAGCAGCAGAGGGGGAAGCTTGTACGTGGTGGCTGCTCCACTGCTGCTCTGTGTGCGACTACTGCTCTGGGACTGGCTGCCGCACCCCTCCCTCCCCCACACTCTGCAACTGGCCACCGCTCCGTTTTCAAAAATCTGGAATTTTCAAATTTCTGGCAGGAGCTTGGTCCTGAGCATCCCGTATTTATGAGGTTATCCTGTACTGACACAGGGAAAAATAGGTATAAATGTGAACTTTACATTAAAGGATTTCTACCTATCAGAAACATAGTTTTATAGTTTCATAGTAGGTAGGGTCGAAAGGGACCTGAGCAGATCATCACATCTGACCCCCTGCCATGGGCATGAAAGAATGCTGGGGTCAAACGACTCTGGCAAGGTGATTATTTAGCCTCCTTTTGAAGACCCCCAGGGTAGAAGTGAGCACCATTTCCCTTGGAAGTTGGTTCCAGATTCTAGCTGCCCTGACCATGAAGTGGCGCTTCCTAATGTCCAGCCTGAACTTACTCTCAGTCAGTTTATAACCATTATTCCTAGTTACCTCTGGTAGTGCTCGGGGGAACAGGGTCTCTCTTGTTCCCTGCTGGTCCCTCTTGGTAAGTTTATAGGCAGCCACCAGATCCCCTCTCAGCCTTCTCTTGTGGAGGCTGAACAGGTGCAGGTCCCTTAGCCTCTGCTCGTAGGGCCTGCCCTGCTGCCCCCTGTTCATGCAAGTGGCCCTCCTCTGGACCCTCTCGATGCTGTTCACATCCCTCCTGAAGTGTAACACCTACAACTGGATGCAGTACTCCAACTGCGGCCTGACTAGTGTCGCATAGAGGGGGAGGATCACCTCCTTGGGCCTGCTTGTAATGCATCTGTGGATGCATGACAAGGTGCAGTTAGCCTTACTAACCACATCCTCACACTGGCAGCCCATGTTCATCTTGGAATCCATAATGACTCCAAGATCCTTGTCTGCCTGTGTGCTGATGAGAAGGGAGTTCCCCAATCCGTAGGTATGCTGATGGTTCTTCCTCCCTAGGTGCAGTACCTTGCACTTGTCAGTATTGAAACCCATCCTATTCTCATCCGCCCACCCTTGTAACCTGTTCAGATCTAGTTGTAGCATGTCCATCCCTTCTAACATGACCACCTCTCCCCATATCGTAGTGTTATCCGCAAATTTGAACAAGGTGCTTTTCACCCCCTTGTCCAAGTTGCTGATGAAGATGTTGAACAGTGCAGGCCCGAGGACCAAGCCCTGGGGAACCCCACTGCCCACATCCCTCCAGTTTGAAAATGACTCATCCACCACCACTCTCTGGGTGCGGCCCTCCAGCCAATTTGTGACCCATCTGACTGTGTAGGTATCAATGCCACAGTTCCTTATTTTTTAATGAGAATGGAGTGAGAGACAGTGTTGAAGGCCTTCCTAAAGTCCAGAAAGACTACGTCCACTGTGACACCTGCATCTAAGGATTTTGTGATCTGGTCGTAGAAGGCAACCAGGTTGGTCTGACAGGATCTGCCTCAAAAGAACCCGTGTTGGTTTCCCCTAAGCATAATCTCCCCTGCTGGTCCCTCACATGTGTGTTCTTGGATAATTTTCTCAACGAGCATCCTCAGGACCAAGGTAAGACTAAAAGGCCTATAGTTTCCTGGGTCCTTCTTCCTCCCATTTTTGAAAATGGGGACCACATTGGCCCTTTTCCAATCCTCTAGCACCTCACCAGAGCACCATGAGTGCTCATAGAGCTGTGCCATGGGTCCCATAATGGGCTCTGCCAATTCCCTCAGCACCCATGGGTGGAGATCATCTGAACCTGCTGATTTGAACATATTCAGTGCCCCTAGAAGTTCCCTGACTAGGTCCTCTCTGACCCTGGGCCCGGCTGTGCCTCTCCTGAGTTCATCCAGGATCCCGGTGAGGGGGGATGTCCCAGTCCCTGCTCAGAAATATGGAGGCAAAGAATTTGTTAAAGAGGTCAGCTTTATCATCTGATGCAACCACCATATTACCAAGTATGTCCTGCAGGGGCCCCACACTAGGTTCTAGAATAGCATTTCACTAGTAGTGGAGTCAACCCCCCCCCCAGACAGATGGAGCTTAGATGGTTTATGAGAGCATAGCACTTGCATACATTAAGGATTGGACTCAATCATGGCATTCCCTTCCACTCCTGTGTTTCTATGAGAACTAGGTCAATCTCATTTTGTAGCTTAATTTTTTTTTTCTGGAATGCTAAAGCAAATGTACAGAAATGTAATGAGTAGTGAGTAACTGGGGCACCAGCCCAGGGCATACCTTTAAGCAGCTGCCACTGCTGCCAACCTGTTGGAGATGGATTAACTCCCTTTGGAGCATGCAACAGTTTGACTAGGGGTGTGAAGATTCCAGAACATCTGAACTTTCTACCTCAATGATGTCATTGACCTACTTTTACCTACAGACCATGCACAGTGTACATAGTTATTAGGTGGGAAACTTCCTGAAGGTAAGTGTTGGCTGCTGAATTAAGTGTCATGTTCAGAATGAAAGTGAAGTGTACAGAGGTGAATGAAATGTGTGCACAATATTGTGATTGGTTGTGAGAGTGAGTGACAGCTGTATGTCACTAAGGATATATAACGGACAGGACTAAAGAGATCTGAGTCCTTGTCTTCTGGCTGTGTGAGTGCCAAATTTGTGTGTGTGTATGTGTGTGTATGTGTGTGTGTGTGTATGTCTGTCTCTGCAGCAGGGTGAGTGATTGGTGTGTGGTCAAGCAGGTCAGCATGAGTGAGGACTGGGATGGTCAATACCTCATTGCAACTGACCATGAGAGTGTACTGTTGGTGTGGTTGTCTGGGGGATGCTGACCCAAGGAGGGGTCACCATGCCCAGTGTGTGTAAGTGTTTCACTCATTCATGTTTGTGGAAAAGACTGATCTATTGTTGTGTGTCTGAGTGGGTGTGGACCAGAGTAGCTGATCCCCTCAGGGTGCATGGTGTCTCAGTTGAGAGCCTGGGAGGCCAGTATTCCTGAATGTGTAGGGTGATTAAGAAGCTGGTGAATGTGAAAAAGCAACACTGGTCTCTAGCACCAGCTACAGAGGTTTTGGTGTGCCTCTCATCTGTTGGCTATTGATTGTTATTGTTGTTTCCACTGTACTTTGTTTGATATTGTTTATTGTTCCTTGGTTGTAGTACAATATAATTGTTATTGTTCACCCTTCCCCTTTGTCAAGTGTGATTGCCAGGGATCCTGGTTTTCTCTGATTAAAAAATCTCCAGTTTTTAGATTTAAAAAAGTAACCCAAAATCTACATTTTCCCATAATTAAAATGAAACACAACTCTATCTATCTATGTATCTATCTATCTATTAGTAGTGTTCATTTTAATCATGGACAAATGTGGGTGTATTTTTTTTATATGCAAAAAATTTGGATTTTTTAAATCAGAGAAAACCAGAATGCCTGGACTGATTACTATTAATTATTTACTGTTGAACCTTGGGGTGGAATTGGACTGTAGATCTGTACCCAAAACGAAATTAATTCTTCTGGGGCAGAGAATCCTTAGGAGGACAGGAGCCAATTTGGAACAAATTATTATGGCCTTGTTCCCTCCAACAAGACCAGCCACCACATCCAGCTCAAGCTCTGCCATTGCTGCTGCCCAAGATGTAGACCCTGGCTCTGAAAATACAATTTGTATCTGATAAACAGTTTATTACAATTATAAACAAAAAACACGCTTTAGTTACTTACAAATCATCTTGCATTTGCAAGGAATTTTGTACATATATATACAATATCTTTGCAAATACAAGACGTGACATATGTTGGCACATAAGTCAACAAGATTCAGAAGGAAAAATTATATTATTATTGATTATGAATACATTATAACTAAGAAGAAGTAAAAATGTATTAGGATATTATCAGAGGCAATCTATGTTTTTCCAAAAAATAAACATTTCAGCTATGGTGTGATGTGCATAATACCTTGTTTTCATTTCATTTCCTAAATTCAGGAATATACTATCACCTGACAGAATTGAATTTCACAATATTAAAAAAAAATATGACCACAAGAAGTAAATAACCATAGATAATCTTAGATAATCTGGCCCAGAAACCTTCCCTTTTGGGATTAATAAATTCCGTTTTCATGCTTTTCCCCTTACATTTCTTGTCTAAGACTAAATATTTGTTGTCTATTATGCGCTGAAGACTATATGCTATTTCACCTGCTAGGAGTCTAATTGGACTTTGGCACCTAAATTGTGATTCTATTACACCCTTTTCAAGTCCTGAAATCCATTAATACCTCTCCGCTCTTCTGCAGTTTTGCCCATAGTTCCCTTGAGCTGGGTGCAAATCACAGCTTGTTTTCTGCCAGATGTCTGCAGCTTTTGCAGCTGTGTAGCAATGTCTTCTCTTGACTTATGTAACAGTGGTTAGGAGCCCTGTGTTACAGTATCATGAAGATAAATTATGAAGTCACAGGCAAATAGTGCTGGAAGGGAAATCAAGAGATCATCTAGTCCAAAATCCTAAGCAAGGGAAGATTGTCTCATTTTAACTATTTCATTATTCTATTATTTCTGTTATTCTTTCTCTAAATTGCTTTTAAAATCCCCAGGGATGGAGTTTCTACAACCTCTCCTGGTAATTTTAACAAGAGCACACTGTTGTCTCCTATTTACTGTGCCACTATAACATCCAGGCCTTTGCTACAGTACTGGGGCTCAGCCAGTCATTCCCAAGTCTGTATTTGTACATGTGATTGTTCCATCTTAAGTGCAGGACTTTGAACTTCTCTGTATTGAATTTTATGTAACTATTTTCATACAATTTTTTGAGTTTATTGATGTCATTCTGGATCATAATCCCATCCTCTAAGGTGTCTGAAACTCCAGCTAATTTGGTGTAATATACAATTGTTAACTGTGCACTTAAGTCCATCCTCCAATTCAAGATCGTGAAGTTCTAGGCTATGATTGTAGTGACTCCATGACCCAAGACAGAGATAAACACCTCTGATCAATACATGGTACCATTCTGTATGCCATTAAAAAAAAAAGTGAAGAAAAATATCTTGTAAGTTTGAAAAGTTTCTGCAATTTGTACAGTTGCATTTTTAAAGTTTCCATGTTTCTTTTTTTAACTTTACTGACTTCATTTCTTCTTCATTCCTAGTATATTTAAATACTTTCTCAAAAATTTCTACTTATATTTCACGTTGAACTTTTAAGATGTTTTTATTTTACTAGAATTACATTTTGATTGTAGTTTCCTCACTGATCATACTTTAAATGCTTCCAATCTCCAAATGATTTTTAGTTTTTCATGTGTTAATTTAAACCAGCATTTTTCATTTCAGTTCATTCTCCCTTCTCTCTCTCTCTCTCTCTCTCTCTCTCTCTCTCTCTCTCTCTCTCTCTCTCTCTCACACACACACACACACACACACAATGTAAAACTAGTCTTTCTACAGAAAATTCACATCTGTTACTAGGCACAGTAAAAATAAGAGCTTGATTAGGAGTATGGTAGGTATTTGATATATTAATTTACCTTAAAATACAGTAAAGTTTAATTGGATTTCACTGAAAAAAATAATGGGACAGAAAATGTATATGTGTCTCTCTAATTTTTGTTGAATTGGATGTCTAAATTGAAGGATGACTCTCTAAGTTTCAAATAAAGGAAGAAATCAAGGAAATGTAACAATGACAAATTATCCAAAAGTTTCAAATTTAATTTACATTTACATTAGAATTAGAAAACAAGCACATTGAGAAATGGAAATTCATTCAAAAATATTTGAATAATTTGAGTACTTTGGCGAGCAGATGGCAAGATAGAATTACCATTAGATGGATACATAATTATCCTCATCTACAACCAAAAGCAAGAGTAAGTACAAATTAATTTTTCTCCAAATGGTAGAAAGTTTCAAGTGGGGTTCACTGGAGTCTGGTCTGGATCTAGCAACATTTTTAAAATGTATTTGGATGCAGGAATAAGGAACTTCTGATCAAGTATGCAGATGACATAAAACTGGGAGGGACCGCACACACTTCTGAGGTTGAATTAAATCAAATGAGAAATTAGAATGAAACCAAATTAGAAATCAAATGAGTCTTAACAAATTGGGGAACCAGGATGTGAACAACAAAATGAAAGTCATCAAACAGAAATAGAAAATGCTACCTCTAAGGGTTATGGAGGATTATAACTTCATCATGAATCACAATGAAATGCTATTGCCAAAAATAGTGCAATTTTGACCTGTATTAACAACAATATTATATTCAAAACTTGGGAGTCATAGTACTCCTCTGCTTGGTGCTAGTTATACTTCAGCTGAAGTATTGCTTCCAGTTCTTGTCATCATATACTTAGGAGGGTGTAGAGAAATTAAAATGGACACCAAGAAGAACAACAAGGATGATTAAGGGGTTATAATGCAAGACATACAAAGAAATGGTAAACATAGGCATTTTTAATCTGGAGAAAAGGAGAATGAGAAAGAGGTGACAAAATAGCAATTTTCAAATTTTTGAAAGATGGCCACAAAGAAGAGAAGAAAAAACCTTTTTTTTCCCCCTGTGCCACAGAGGTAGGACACAAGTCACTGCTTGTACACTACAGTAAAATAGATTCAAGTCTTATGAAAATTGTTTTAACTATCAGAACATGAGGACGGTAGAACAATGGAAATTAGAAGAACTGTGGAATCTCCTTCACTGGAGGTTTTCCAGAGGGCCATATAAGCATGAACCTGGGATGACTTATACAGCCTGTATCTGTCTAATGGCTTGGATTAGATTATCCTTGAGTCCTCTCCAAACCTAGAATGCTAACAGATGGGAGCCCTACAAAAACCGGAAATAGGTGCACTATGTATTGGGATTTTTGTTCTGAGGCATGAGGAATGTTATTCAGGTGGTATCTTGTTGTTGTCACTTTTTATATACAGGCTGCTGGGGTCAACCATCTTGGAAGGCTGACACTATGAAGCAGTCTTCCAGATTTCAAAGACAATGCAGAAAAAATAAATCAAATATGTATTCAGTGGTAAAAGTACAGATGGGTTTATTGTCCTTGGCGCACCAGGTGGTCTGATTAACAGTCAGTCCAGCTTAGTGAAGCTTGCCCTTTACAGGTTGTGACACATTGTGTACAGCTCATGCTCCCATAACTCACTACAAGGTAAAGGTCTCACACTCTCTGTACTTGCACTTAAGTGTCCCCCCATCTTGTGTCAATTCTTATCTGTATGTGTCAAGATGTTCATTGCTGCTTGATCCTCTTGCTAAGATTACACCTACACTTTGTTTCTAGTTTTGTCTGTCTCATTAGTGAGTTCTAACTTTTTACATCCATCCTCAAATTTTTCAGCTGCTGTTTCTTTACTCTTTTCTTTGAATAAGTGTCCCTGCACTTATTCATGTATTTTTATTATTATTTGTCTTTCTTATTGAGTCATCCAGTGGTCATGAGTCCCCTTTCTCACAGATCGCTTTTTTCAGCACCTTAGTTTACTATAGCCTAGCATAACTATGGCTTAGCATAACCAGAACTCCTATAGGGATCACAGTGGACCTTAGGGAGAAGTTAGGTGCATAGCTGTACAGCCTGAACAGCCTGCATGCAAAAGATTTCAGCATCTCAACAATCTGACAGTCTAAAATGAAGTACATGAACTGAGGCACTTATACTGAGGCCACCCCAGGGCATGTGTTCTGGCTTGATTTTTTGTAATTTAGGCAACTGATTTCTACTTAAGTCCTATTTAGGTGCCAAGTTTTCCAGGTTCTTTTATCTTATTTATGCAAGTAATTCTATTAACTTAAATTGAACTATGCTCATGAATAAAAACAAGCAGCATTTGGTCCTAACAACATTAAAATCTCATCACATAAAAAATCCTTTTATAATTATGCACTTATAGCTCCAAGAAAATTTTTAAGCCATCTTCTTTCCTTTTATAAAGATATATTTTAAGGTAGTAGTAGTGGTAATAATAATAATAATAATTACATACCTAGCCATACACACACACACACACACACATATATGCATAGATCATTTCCTCTACTTGGGTAGCCTCCTTTCCCAAAAAGTAAACATAGATGATGATATTCAACACCAGAAAAAATCTTCCAGTGATGCCTTTAGATCTCTCTGAATTTTTGTCTTCAGGATCATGACATCAGAAGCAAAAACAAACCTAATCTATCAGGCTACTGTCATCCCTACCCAGTTGTATGATTGTGAAACTTCGATGACATATCAGAAACCCCTGAAAGCTCTGGGTTGTGGCCAACAGAGATGTCTTTAGAAAATCCTCCATATCAGCTGGAGGTCAGAAGAATGAATACCAGCATTTTGACTCAAGCAAACACCACCAGCTTTGATGTCATATTTATACAGCAGCGTTTCGATTGGGCAAGGCATATCATAAGGACGCCTGCCAACTGGCTCCCCAAACAGGTCCTAAACTCCCAACTCACCAGTGGTCACCTCTCTAGTGGTAGACAAAAGAAGAGATTCAAAGACAGAAGAAATGTGATATTAACATCAATACCTGGGAGACTCAAGCACTGAATCATACCCAATGGTGTCATGACATATTATTACAAGGCATTGATCATTTTGAGCAAACTCACATCACTGTGGAGGTAGATAGATGAGAGAGACAAAGGGAAAGATATGTGACCCAATATCACCAGGATCCATTCCTTCCTTCTGGACCTGTTTCTATATCTGCAGTCAGACATGCAGATCTCAGATTTAGGGGACTGCTGTTGATAATATATATACATATATATGTATACACAAACATATTTATATGTCTATATATAAAGTAGTAAACAGAAAAAGTAAGTGATCAGCCTGGCAATCTGCCAAGCTGTTGTTGAACTAGTATATCATCACAGAAATTTGAGTGACAAGCTTTCAGAAGAATCATGACAACATAAAATGTGAACTGAATATGAAAGAAGTATTTGTATAAAAGGATAGACGCTTTATATTCATTTAGATAAACTGTAAAGTCTTCAGCTAGCTATTTTTCCCCACACTATTTAGTTGTGCTAATTAATAGCCATGGGTATAATATGCTTTTGGCATCCTCTACAGTATACTTGATACTTCTAACTCTCTTAAAATATGCAGTGCGTTTAGGCTTTTCAAACATGCTCACTAGTAAAATGGAGATGAAAAGATACATAAATAATTCACATTAAAATGATCTGATTAATTAACTTAATGAAACAAAGACAGGAAGAACACTGT
>NW_017729027.1:26869566-26879126 GCF_001723915.1 Gavialis gangeticus | reverse complement strand
AAATATGCAGTGAGTTTAGGCTTTTCAAACATGCTCACTAGTAAAATGGAGATGAAAAGATACATAAATAATTCACATTAAAATGATCTGATTAATTAACTTAATGAAACAAAGACAGGAAGAACACTGTAACAGAAGAAGATATGTAAATGTGATTCTTCCCCTCATCTTTGAAATAACTTACAAAATTTTCCTTTGGTAACATAAAACAAAAATTGTGATGTGGATGTAACATTACACTGCATGAGTACAGTCAGAAGACTTTAATTTTGCAGGGACTTGATGTTAATTGGCTTAGTAAGACTGCCAAAGCAATTAAAGCAGCAGTGGGTGGTTTGAGGATGATGCAGATCATTGATGCCCCATCAGACTTAATAAAATTACAACCATCTTTTGCCTGAGTGGATCCTAAGTAAACCACCCACACAGCAGAACTATTTCAGAAGTTTCATGATCAAATATTTTTTGTGTGAACAGTATGTTGGGTAACACAACTCTTTTATCTAGTACTTTGACAAAAATATAGATTTTCAGGAAATTTCTAACACAGGCCAAAATCCAGAACATAAGGAAAATAGAATTTGTATCATGTGGCTTCAGTGATCAGTTGAGATCCTGATTAGAGTGCAAATAAAAAGATACACACACACAAACACACACACACACACACACACACACACACACACACAGATATCTAGGCGCACACACACACACCATCAAATTTTATTGAGCATTTAGACATTCTAATAGGGTTTTTTGCAGCAAGCTTTGTGGAATACATTTAATAAATTTAATAAAATGATCCCTACCTTCTGAATATTTCACAAATGTGAAAAAGTCATTTCAATGAAAAAATGCAAATATTTCACTGAGCTTTACTTATAACTAATAAATATAGAGCAGTATTTTCAAAGTATCTTCCAAGTTACTTGGAAAAAATCAAAAAGGGATTATAAAGAAAGAGAGAAACATAGAGGGAACCCATCGTCTATAGTCTTAATGTTTCAGATAACTCATACAACAATAACAGAACTTTATTGCATTATATTTTCTAATCATGACTGGGGGTTACAGGCATGTAACTCCTATTGTCTTTGATGGAAACCATACTGCTTCAAATTCACATGAAATACTTCGAAAATTTACAAAAAAAAAATCAAATACAAATATCAAAACTCATTTATTAATGCCTCTGGATAGATTCACTCTACCTCTAGCTATGGTAGATAACAGAACCTTTTTCAACATTAGAGAGAGCATGACTATAATTTTAGGAACTATATTTTCTTTATGTCAAACAAATATACAGAAGAAATAAAATAAAGCTTTACAAAGGTTTTAAGGAGCTAAACAAAACAAATTTTATCCTACATTTGAAAAATAAAAGAACAACTTCCAGTAGCTAACACTTTAATAATGTTCTTCAATACCCTTTTCTAAAAAATCCCAAATCATCATAATTAACACGCCAAACATGGAGATGACTTTAAACAAACCTTTTCTACCAAAGGGAACTCTAGATCAAAAAGCTATTAAAAAAAATTGTCTGGAGGGATTTTGCTGTTGTGTATCTTCTCACATAATCAGTTCAGTCCTATCTTATACCCAGAGGCCAAATCCTTAGGTACTGAAAAATCAAAGAAGCTTTACTGCTGTCAGGTAAGAGAGTGGTGATAATTTGAATTGCTTAAGGATATGATTACTAATGTCTATGTCCAGAGTACACAATCAGAGTAATTCCACATATTAGGTGCTATGCCATTGTGCTCAAGTCCCTGGAAAAATGTTATATGCACAATAGATCATCATTTTAGGTTTAAGAGAAAGTCACAAAATGCTGTAAGCAAGAGAAAGACACACACAAATTTGAGACAGTGGCACCAATGTGAAGGTTTTAGCTTCTTTGACAACAGGTGGATGTTCTCAAGATGGAGGCTGCTATCAAGAGTTGGTATCCATCTGATGAGAACAAGGAAGAGCATTGGGCATTGTCTGGCCAGCTTAGTAAGGATGGTTTGAAACTAGGTTTCACAGGGTATGGTGATCAAAACCCTCCAACAACAGAGCATGTAGTCCAGAGGGGAAAGGACTTGAAGCAGCAACTCAACCCTAGGAAAGAGCCAGAGAGATACAGGACTTCGACAAGTGACACAAAAAAGGAGAGAGAAGGTCAAAATGCAAAATACATTTGATTCATGTATACAAATGTGAGAACTATGGGGAACAAACAAGGTGAGTTGAAAAGTGCAGACTGTGAAAAGAACTACAGTTTGTTTGGCATCACTGAGACCTGCTAGGACACCTCTTATGAATAAAATGTTAATATGTAGGATTACACTGGAAAAACAGGGTTGAGATAAAAAGTGGTAGTGTCGCCTAGTAGGTGAAAAACACATATGCTTATTCCCTGCTTCAGAAGGAAGAAGATAGTAAAGCAGAATGAATTTGGGTGAGAATGAGAGGTGAAAGATGTGGCATCAGTATAATGGTGGGGTTTTATTATAGGTCACCTAATCAGGAAAAAGAGATGAATGAAGCACTCTTCAAGCAAGTGACAAATCAGTCCAAAAGATATGGGATGGTATGGATAGAAGACTTCAAAATCCTGGACATCTGCTGGAAGAATAGTGCAGCTAAAAAAAAATGTCATGCTGGTTCCTAACTTGTGTGGAGAACAACATTCAATGACAGAAAGTGGAGGATACAACTGGGGGATCTTCTATTTTGGATCTTGTCCTGATCAACAGGGAAGAAATGGTGGAGGATTTGAAAGTGATGGGTAACTTGGGAAGAAGTGATCACAATACAATAGAATTCCAGATCTAGAGACAGAGAAAGCATGACGTCAGCAAAATTAGGACACTAGATTTCAAAAAGGCAGATTTCATTCAACTCAAGGAGCTAATAAGCATGGTGTCTTGGAGGACCAATGTGGCTGTGCAAGGAGCTTCTAAAATGCCTCAAATGTGAAAGGAAAGCATACAGGCAATTGAAAAATGGACAGGTCAGCAAGGACACATACTAAGAAATAGCAAGAACTGATAGGGACAAAATCAGGAAGGCAAAGATAAAGAACAAGCTGCACCCAGTAAAACAGTTTAAGAACACCAAGAAGAGATTCTATAAGTACATTTACCAGAAAATGACCAAAGAAGCTGGGGTCCTCTGTTAACAAGCCAGGAGGGACTTGTAAATGAAGATACAAAGAAGGTGGGGCTACTCAACAGCTACTTTACTTCAGTCTTCACAAAAAATTAAGCTGCAGAAAAGCATATAAGGATCATCTGGATAAGGAAGGATGCAAGATCAGGGAGGAGATAACACACAAGATGGTCAGAGACCTTTTGTTGGGTCTCAATGAATTTAAGTCATCAGGGCTGGATGGCCTTCATGCCAAGGTACTGAAGGAACTGACAGAGAAGATCTCAGAGTCCTTCACGATGATCTTCATGAGGTTGTGGGAGATGGGCCAGGTACCAGAGGAATGGAAAAGGGTCAATGTAGTGCCCCTGTTTTAAAAAAGGCAAGAAGGAGGTCATGGTGAACAACAGAATGGTTAGCATCACTTCACTACCTGGGAACTAACTGGAGCATATTCTAAGGAAAGCTAGTTGCAAGCACCTGCCAGACCCTGATGGGGACTGCACAGCCAGTAGAGGCATCTGCCCCTCTGGCATCTGCCCCTATTGGAAAACTGAAAAATCCATGATAAAACAAATCCCAAAGTCACTCTGTAAAGTACCCCAAAATCCATGTTCCTCCACAATTAAAACAAAAGACCACTATAAAGAGAGAGAGAGAGTGAGACAGCAATCAGTTGGGCATGGGGAACTTGGGTGGGGGCAGGCAGGGGCGGGGACTGGGCAGGGCAGGGCAGGGCTGGGGTGGGGTGGCTGGGGGAGTGGGCAGGGCCAGCAGGGTTCCCCCCCATAGTCCCCTCCCCACTCCACCAGCTCCCCTGACTCCTTACTTACCTGCACTGGAGCCTTGGTGCTGCAGTACACTACCTGGCAGGCTGCCTAGTTCATCACCAGGGTGAGGGGCCAACCACAGAGATGCTCTGGCAGCCAGAGCCATTGCTGTGAAGGACCCAGCCTCCAGTTGCCTCAGCTTTTTAAAACTCTATTTTTTTTAGACCCCTGGATAGAGGTTTCTTATATAGAATTTAGATTGTAGCTGTATGGGATTATTTGGATAGGGATGATCCTGCCTCAGGCAGGGACTTAGACTAGATGACCTCTCGAGGTCCCTTGCAGCCTTCCTTCTCTATGACTTTAACTTTGAGTTAACTGCTTTTTATGGACTTGATCACAGTGTAAGATGTCAAAGAAAATTTAGGGTGTAATTATAAATTATTTTTAAACTATTCTAAATCTGTGAAATATTAGGTGATGTAGTCATAAGTTAATGCCATCTTTGACCTGCATAACTGTGACTTGCTACTAGAGGACCTGTGACATAAGGATCTGATGAACGCCTAAGATCCTATCCTTTCTCTGGGAGTAGAGCCCTGGGAGTTAAGTATGGAGAGACAGCAGAGCCTGGGAAAGCATGGGTCCCCAGGCTCCATGCTCTCATCACCTGGTGACTCTACTCCAAATATAGATCTATCAGGGGGTAACCATAGCAACAGTTTAGACCCTCAAGGAAGCATGCCACCTTGGATTCCCTACTCTTGTCACACTTGGTGCTCTCTTCCCCCAAGGAATGTGAGAGGCTGAGGAGGGAAACTAGATCCCCCCCCCCATTCTTCCAGTTAGGGAAGAGTCATCCAGATATGGGACAAAGGCTTAGCCCTTGCAGGGGAGGACTGCATGACTGGCCCGCAGGCCAGGGGCACAGATCAGGTCTTCTGGGGGTCTTGGAATCAGTAGTGTGGTGCCATGTTGGCTGGGGTCATACCTACTGAGAGTAGGTGGGGGTGTTGACCTGAGACTAGTAACACAGCATGGGCAACAGAGTTTGCAAAGGTGGAAACTTTTTCAGAGACATAGGGGCTGGTAACACTGCATCCTAGCATGCTGGTGGTCAGTTTATTTCCATGGAGAAGAATAACAATATACTAGCTTGAGCTAGATAGAATGGCTCAAAGAGAACCCTAACATGAAGTGATGAAACTAAGGGTACTCATTACAATTTAACACCCTTTAATAAATGAATGCTTCTGTTTTAAGTGCCTTTAGAATGCTTTAAAAGAGACTTGTAACACAGCCTTTAGGTGAGGGTGGGCAAACTAAAGCCTGCAGGCCAGATCCAACCCACCACCTGACTGGATCTGGCCCATGGCTGCCCCATAGCAATCTGCATGGGGCCAAGCCCTACCCACTACTAAAGGGGCAGCCTGTGCCACACTCCTGTATGCACCCCATCCCAGCCCGGACCCTGACCAGCCTCCAGCTTCTGGCAGGGCTGTTCCCAGTGCTGCTGTACTCCTCTCACCTGCAGCAAGAGCTGCCCACTGAAGCTTCCCTCCTGTCTGCCTGCCCAGCCACCTGGAGTGGCACAGCAGGGGTAGCAGTGGGAGAAGGAGCCACCACTGGAGGCAAAGGGAGCAGAGCAGTACCTGGAAGTGGGGCACGCTGGCCAGGGCCCAGGCCAGTGGGGCTGTTCGACCTCCCTCACCTCCAGCTGCAAGGATCTGAAGCCTTCTGAGCACAACCTGAGCAATGATCTTTCCAAAATTATTTAATACCCAAATGTCACAATGTTGCTATACTCAGTGTGGTCATCTTTATTCTTATACAGAGTGAATATATTGGTATCTCACATATCTTCTGGCAGTGTTCTACTAAGCTCAAATATGTGGGGAAGAAGCACAGGTTTCCTGCACTTTATCACTTCCATGGGAATTCAATCATTTCCTGAAGTTTTGCCATTAGCCAGACTGTCTATGGCCTTACATAGATCCTCAACAGCTGGAATAACTTTAGGATCTTCAGGGACAGACAGTCTCTCAGTAAAGTTAAGGGCTGTAACAGTAATATTACTTTCCTTTGAATTGAGTTCAAGACAGTGTTCTATCCATCTTTCCATCTGTTGCTTTCAGTCTGTTATGACTCAGCAGTGACATAAGTCATTTTTGACGGTCTCCCCACTTCTCTTCTGCAGTCGCATACAAAAGGAGCTCTGAAAGGGCCTCCTCCAAAGCCCTCATAAACAGAAAGGTTTTCTGATAATCAAATGTATTGGTGATGTTAATTCTGTGGCAAACACTGATACTTAGAGTAGATTTTCTATGGTTTCTATTTCATCTTTGTGACAAGTGAACGATCTGTGTTGCAAGTCACACTATGATAGCTACAAGTGAGGAGGATATTATTGAGATGGGACCACCTAGTGATGAATAGGTCCACCTGGTGTCAGTAGCCATATCTTGGGTGTCTCCAAGCTACCTTATGGCATGGCTTTGTTTAGAAGAATTTATTGTGATGCTTAATTTTATGACAGGAGCAGAACTCTAATATCGTTTGTTCATTATCCTTCATGCTTCCTTTTTCCTTTGCTATGTGAGCCCACACAAATTGTCCAAGGTTCACTTTCAGCACCAACTCTGCAAGTGAAGTCCACCCTGCCTTGAGATATAGGTTCTCAATACTCGGAATTTTACAGATAACATTATCCAGTTCTTCATAAAACTTGTCTTTAACCTCTACAGGAGAATAATAGAGTGTTAGAGTATAGGCACTCACTAAGGTGATTTTGCTTTCTGAAGTATAAAGGACAAGCACAAAGATCTTCTCAGAGCAATTTGATGGATTCTTTATCACTTTGAAAAGATAGTTTCTAATAACAAAGCTTATGCCATAGTCACTTTAATCTTTGTGAGCTTTCCCTTGCCAGAAGAATGTGTAATATTCTGCTTCTAAAGGGAAGAAAAACATCTTAGAGCGGCATACAATCTTAACCTGGGTGGAGAAAATGCTGTTAAAAAGTTTGTGAAACCAAGGTCCACTCAGTGATAGGATAGACTGGGCTCTTTAATCCTCATCAGCAGCCAGTCTGGAAGCAGACCCCCATTAGAGAGACAAATACATGATTTCCTTTTGCTCTGGTAGGTTCGGTAGCCAAGCTGATTCCAAACATAGTGGCACCTGGCTCTCCTTTGGATTAAACCAGCAAGGCTGGAAAGGAAGACAGTTGAGTGTGGGCAACCCAGTGCCTCCATATACACTGCCCAGGCTTTTGCATCATGGAGAGGTCACTCCAGCTTCATAAGGTCAGATTAGGTTTGCTTGTTACAGCTGCCGTAAATTACAGTAGAGGGTACTACTTGCAACTGTTAATACCAAATCCTCGGCAGAAGTTAATTAACCTGGCAACCTCCAGGGCACCAATAGCTTTGGGCAGAAGATGTATATGTAACATACAATATATATAATCAGCAATCACAGGAGTGCCAACCTCAACATTTAAAAATAATGACATTTTTTAATAATCTGCATTTTTTACAGTATTACGTTCCCTTCTTTCCCACTCTTTCTCACTGTGTGAGCCAAACACTTTTTTTATACTAAAAAAAGAAAGCTAAATGAGGCTATCCAGTAGTAATCTGTTTACTTTAACTCAGGAAAAATGGGGAAAATATCAGATGACTTGCAATCAAATTTCAAAAGCTAGCAACACACACTTAGTACTGTCTGGTTTTATAGTTTAATGTATTTTCTTCCCCCATTATCCTAGAAGTCACACACATGCCGCTTCACATTTAGGACGATGCTATAATATGCATGTTTTCTGTGCATAATCCTTGTCATTTGAATGAATTTCCCTGAGGTACACTTCCTCATTTCTCAGAATGTTATCATATAATATGGTATAATCAACATTTTATGTTGGTCTGGTGATAATCCATTCTATTGCCATACCAGGAAAGTCTAGTCTACATACTGGTCCTTCTCAGCTCCTTTTGAAGCATGCAAGAGGCTGTCCCAAGATCAACCACTCAGATCTTAGTGGGAAATTTATCTCAGAGAGGAAAGGTATTATGTTTTGTTACAGCATATCCAGACTACTTGCTGCCAGTGAATAAAAATAAAGACATTGGACAAAGATGAAACATACCCCTCCCCACAACTCAATGGCTTTTTAACCATCTGCCTTTCAAAATGTTTCAGGAGAAACAAATAGTTCTGAAAGGATGATTTTTTTTATCCTTCTTGGATGACAGAATAAAAGATAAAGCTTGGGTTCGTATGGGTAGGAATAGATACATTATTGGTTGTACGATTGTATGGGAAAAAAAGAAAAAAGGCTATTTAGGCAATGAAGGGGCAAAAATTCATAAGAGCAGCAGAAAGAAAACACAGATGTAGAAAATTAATATGAAGCCTTTGAGATGCATTTTATTTATTTTGCCAAGATTGTATGAAAAATGTAATAGTTACACAGTAACTAATTTATATTATAAAATGCATATTTTTATTAAAAATAATATCTCCTAAAATATTTTGTTACCCTGTGCCAATGTTTGCATATAATATTTTCAGCAAAGTGTCTAAAGTTCAGTATTAGCCAGATTTGGTAGGAAGGAGTAAAATATATGTAGATTTTCATTTGCTGTGCTCACATCCATGTGAGCAGCAGACTATGCAGTTGTTACTGCTCAGTCATTTAGTACTTGCATAGGCACAGTTGTTATTGTGCTTCACCATCAACACACATTTTTCCCCAACACTACTGTGCAGTAACAACAAGGTATGGCACAGTAACTCATTGCTACTGCACCACAGCATCTCGTGAAGACACATCCTATGTAGAACATGCCATTAGTGATATACATTTTTGCTGCTATTAAGGTTAAACAGTATATTTGACAGCCACTCTCAATTTTGGGATATGGAGTATTCAACCCTTCAGGTTGTTGAGGGCTACTGATGTAGATGAAGTAATTCAGCTTTTGCTACATTTTTTAGGAGTGACACCAAGCAATTCACATTTAAAAAATAATTAGCTAGCCATAGAAAATGTGTATTCTACAAAAAGCTTAGCAATATAAATCATAGAATAATCAAAAATTAGGGTTGCCAGGGACCTCAGGAGGTCTTCTAGTCCAACCCCCTACTCAAAGCAGGACCAGTCTCAACTAGACCATCCCAGCCAGGGCTTTGTCTTGTGGGGTCTTATAAACCTCCAAGGATGGAGATTCTACAACTTCTCTGAGTAACCTGTTCTAGTGTTTTACTACCCTCCTAGTGAGAACATTTTTTATCCTAATATTCTAACCTAAATTTCCCTTGCTGAAATGTGAGATCATTCCTTCTTGTTCTGTTATCTTCCACCACTGAGAACAGTCTATCTCCATCCTCTTTGTAACTACCCTTCAGGTCGTTGAGGGCTACTATTAAATCCTCTCTCAGTCTTCTCTTCTCTAGACTAAATAAACCCAGTTCCCTTAGCCTCTCCTCCTACGTCACGTGCCCTGGCCCCCAACCATTTTTGTTCCCCTCTGCTGGACTCTCTCCAATTTGTCCATATTCTTTCTGTATCAGGGGTCCCAAAACTGGACACAGTACTCCAGATGTAGCCATACCAGTGCTGAGTAGAGGGGAATAACCACTTTC
>NW_017729027.1:26862878-26864566 GCF_001723915.1 Gavialis gangeticus | reverse complement strand
ATTCTTTCTGTATCAGGGGTCCCAAAACTGGACACAGTACTCCAGATGTAGCCATACCAGTGCTGAGTAGAGGGGAATAACCACTTTCCTTGATCTGCTGGCAACACTCCTACCAGTGCAGCCTAATATGCCATTAACCTTCTTTACAACAAGGGCATACTCTTGGCTCATATTCAGTTTACTGTCCACTATAACACCCAGGACCTTGTATGCATTGCTGCTGCTTAGCCAGTTGGTCCCCAGTCTGTAGCGATGCATAGGATTGTTTCATTCTAACTGCAGGACTTCACACTTTTCCTTATTAAGACTGATGAGATTTCTTTTGGTTCAATCCTCCAATATGCTGTGGTCTCTCTGAATCCTAACCCTCCCCTCCCCTGTATCTACTATTCCCCCAGAGTTTGGTGTCATCTTCAAATTTCCTGAGCATGCACTCTATCCTATCTTCCAAGTCATTGATCAAGGTATTGAACAAAACTAGCCACAGGAACCAAACCCTGGGGCACTCCACTTGATACCGGCTGCCAACTAGACAGTGAGCCATTGCCTACTACCCTCTGAGCCTGATGATCCATCCAGTTTTCTATCCACTTTACAGTCCATTCATCTAATCCATACTTTCTTAGATTGCTTGCAAGAATGTTGTTGGAGACCATATCAAAGGCTTGCTGAAGTCAAGGTATATCACAACCACTGGTCTCCCTAAATCCACAGAGCCAGTCATATGTTCATAGAAGGCAATCAGTTTAGTCAGGCATGACTGGCCTGCAGTGAATCCATGTTGATGGCTCCTATTCACCTTCTTCTCCTCCAAGTGCTTGGAAATAGATTCCTTGAGGACCTGATCTATGATTTTTCCAGGGACTGAGGTGAGGATGACCAGTCTGTAATACCATGGATCCTTCTTCTTTCTTTCTGTAAAGATAGGCACTATATTTGCCTTGTTCCAGTAATCTGAGATTTTTCTCAAATGTCATGAGTTTTCAAAGATGATGGCCAGTGGCTCTTCAATCACATCAGTCAGCTCCCTCAGCACCCTTGAGTGTATCCCATCCAGCCTCATGAACTTATACATGTCCAGCTTTTCTAAATAGTCTCTAACCTACTCTTTTGCCACTGAAGGTTGCTCACGTTCTCCCCAAACTGTGCTGCCAGGTGCAGTCATCGGGGAGCTGACCTTGCTTGTGAAAACAGGTGAAAAAGGCATTGAGTACTTCAGTGGTATTTTTGCACCCTCTGCTACTAGATTGCCTCCCCCATCCTTCCCTCCCCCAGGGAAAGGATCCACTCTTTCCATGATCCTCCCACAAATCAATACCTTTAACCAGACACCTGTGGATATAATGGTAAATTAAGACAACTCTTTTTTTTCAATAAATAATTCTCTATTAGGCATTTCATTAACTATGGGACATATGATAATTATGGGACATAGGATACAGAACTGTAAGAGTTCTCAGACTCCATTGTTCTAATGCTCTACGTCATAACTTAGCTCTTTAGAAATGTTTAACAAACTAATATACATTATGCAAAAACAAATAAAATATTGTTCAACACCTGCCTGGTTTAGACAGATAAAACAAGAATACCATGATTACATTTCTCTTACATGAACAGGTATGGACAAATGCCAGGAAACATAGTTTAATAGTTTCATAGTTAGTAGGGTCGGAAGGGACCTGAGC
>NW_017729027.1:26764554-26764800 GCF_001723915.1 Gavialis gangeticus | reverse complement strand
GCAATAACAAAAGAATGTCAATTGAATTAAAACCTTATAAGGAAAAAAAATGTCAATCACAATATATGTAAATCATACTGCTCCTGAATTGACCATGTCTACACATGTACTTTACTGCTGAGTAGACTACTTAGCTGTGGAATACATGGTCAGAGAGTGCATCTACACAAGGCACTATCTGTGCAGTAGTCTAATTCTACTGTACAGAATCAAGCAAAAATATTTAAGAACAAGCAAGTGAAACAC
>NW_017729027.1:26756814-26759554 GCF_001723915.1 Gavialis gangeticus | reverse complement strand
TGTGCAGTAGCAAGCAGGGCAAAAATTGCAAATACACTACTGCACAGTTAACGTCACTAACAGGCCATGCTCCGTTGCTACTGGGCAGTAGTGTCAGTTACTGTGCATTGATTTAGTACTTGGTTATACAATTACTAAACTTAATGTGCAGTACCTATGGCACATTAATCAACATGTAGATGTACCTATAGTCTACCAATGCGACAGTATTAGGCTGCATAAACACTAATTTATGCTTATATAAGATAGTATTGTCAGAAACAGATTACAGGGAGAAGCCAGGAATAATGAACCTCAAGCCAGGTTCTGGAACAGTCCAGGTAAGTACCAAGAGCCCCACTAATCATCAGAATGGGGAAGTAGCAAGGACACCTACTGGGGGGCTTAGATGTCTCTATACTAATGCTAGGAGCATGGGGAACAAGCAGGAGGAACTTGCACTCCTGCTTGCAAATAAAGAATTTGACCTGGTTGGGCTAACAGAAACTTGGTGGGATCCTACCCATGACTGGGTAATGGACGTCAAGGGCTACAAGCTGTACAGACAGGACAGAGTGGGGAAAAATGGGGGTGGGCATTGCTCTCTATGTTAAGGAGCAATATACATCTTCCATATTTAAATTGGGCCAGGAAGAAGGGCAAATTGAGGTACTATGGGGCAGGTTATGGGGGGGTGAGGTGAAAGGGACTTGGTAGTGGGGGTCTACTACAGACCGTCACACGAGTGGGAAAAGTTAGGCCTGGAATTCTCAAGACAGCTGTCAGAGGCAGCGTGCTCAAAGGACCTGGTCATCATGGGTGACTTTAACTTCCCAGACATCTGCTGGGAGCCAGGTCTGCCCATTCATGAAAGTTTCTAACCTCCTTACAGGACATTCACCTATCACAGGAGGTACATATTCCCACTAGGGGAAATGCCTTACTAGACTTGATACTGGCCACAGGGGACAACTTGGTGGAGGATCTCCAGGTACAAGGTAGCCTACGGGATAGTGACCACCTATTAATAGGGTTCACTACCTGGAGAAGGGTGGGGAAGATATCTAGTAGGGCAGAAGTGCTAGACTTCAGGAAGACCAACTTCAACAAGCTCAGGGGATTAGTTAGGGAGGGACTGACTGGTAAAAGCCTTGAAGAGATGACAGTCCAGGAAGGGTGGTCATTTCTCAAGGGACTAATCCTGCAGGCACAGAAAAGGACCATCCCAGTACACATAAAAGGGGGCAAAAAAGCAAAGAAACCATCTTGGTGGAGCAAGGAAATCCAGGAAAGGATGGAGGGGAAAAAAGGCCTACAGGTTGTGGAAACAGGGGTCTACCACCAAGGAGAAGTATACCTGCTTGACTCAAGCTTTCTGGGAAACAGTGAGGAGAGCCAAAGCAGTAATGGAGCTTAGGCTGGCAGCAAAAGTTAAGGATAACAAAAAGTTATTCTTTAAGTACATAGGAAGTAAAAAGAAGATGTAGGGTAACTTAGGGCCCCTTAAGGATGAACTAGGGCAACTGGTGACAGATAGGATGGCCAAAGAGGAGCTTCTAAATGATTTCTTTGCATCCATGTTCCTGGACTTGAATACAAATACACATCCCATTGGGACTTTAGGTAAGCCCAGTATAGATACCAACCCACCAACTGTTCATGCTGACATAGTAAAGGGGTACCTGGAGGGGTTGAATGCATTTAAGTTAACAGGCTCTGATGATCTACATCTTAGGGTACTTAGGGAATTACCTGGAGTCAGAGTGGAACCGCTGGCACAACTGTTTCACCACTCATGGCACTCAGGACAGGTCCTGGAGGATTGGAAAAGGGCCAGTGTAGTCTCTATTTTCATGGAGGGGAGGAAGGAGGAACTGGGTAACTACAGGCCAGTTAGTCTCACCTCTATCCTTGGCAAGATCTTTGAGAAAGTGGTTAAGGATCACATTTGTGGGGGAGCAGAGGGTAAAATAATGCTAAGGAGCAATCAGCATGGGTTCATAGCAGGCAGATCCTGCCTGACTAACCTGGTCTCATTTTATGACCAGATCACAAAATGCTTGGATGAAGGAATACAGATAGAAGTTATTTACTTAGATTTTAAAAAGGTCTTTGACACAGTGTCACACCCAATTCTTATAAATAAACTAAACAGTTGCAATGTGGATTATTACACAGTTTGGTGGGTGGAAAATTGGCTTTTGGGATGCACCCAGAGAGTGGTGGTGGATGGGTCAGTTTCTATCTGGAGAAATGTAGGCAGCGGAGTCCCCCAAAGCTCTGTCCTGGGACCAGTGCTATTCAATGTCTCCATTAGTTACTTGGACAAGGGAATAGAAAGTACCTTATCCAAGTTTGCTGATGATACCAAACTATGGGGGGGAAGTACACCAACTAGATGGCAGGCTGATCCAGCCTGATTTAGATAGGCCAGGGAAATGGGCTGAACAGAATAGGATGCAGTTTAACAAGGATAAGTGTCATGTTTTGCACCTGGGGAGGAAGAATCATCAACATGTGTATAGCCTGGGAGGTACCACTCTACTTAGCACAACTGAGGAAAGAGATCTTGGAGTAGTAGTCAAATCCAAAATGAACATGAGTCACCACTGTGATGAGGTAATAAGTAGAACTAACTGCACCCCTTCTTGCATAAGTAGGTATATCACGAACAGGTCTAGGGAGGTGATACTTCCCCTCTATGTGGCATTGGTTAGGCCACAGCTGGAGTACTGCATCCAGTTTTGGGCACTGCACTTCA
>NW_017729027.1:26745832-26756469 GCF_001723915.1 Gavialis gangeticus | reverse complement strand
AAAATTCTTTACAGTGAGGGTTGCCAGAATATGGAATATGTTTCCAAGGGAGGTGGTGCTGTCTTCTTTCTTGGAGGTATTTAAAAGGAGATTGGACAGACACCTGACTGAGGTCATCTGACCCCAACACTTATTCCTGCCCAAGGCAGGGGGTCAGACTCAAAGATCTATTAGGTTCCTTCCAACCCTAACATCTATGAAACTATCTTATGCTGGGGTAATTTACTGTGATTAAACACGTGTAGATGCTGACTCCATGCATAAATTGTGCCTGTTCAGCCCAGTCAGGCAGGGCCAGACTCCTGCCTGCTGCCTAGCCATACAGCTCTGCACTTTTACCACCCTCATGCCTCAGCTACTCCCTCTGCTGCCTGCTACCACCATCCACAGCCCAGTGCTGACCCCTGCCAGCCTGTACCACCTGCCAGCCTGTGCCTGTTCCACCCAAGCTCAAATTGCTGTTGTCCTGTATGTACATTTAGACACTACACCCAGGAGTAGTTTACTGCAGTTCAGATTGCTCTGGAGTTCATTGCCTCACATTAATTGCACATGTAGATGTGCCCACTAGCAAATGAGCTGCTAACTAGCTTTGCTGTCCCTGATACTCCTTGTATTTTTGAGTAGCAGGTTGAGTTCACCTTCCCTGGAACCCACTTGTGTTATTTCTTTTTCTCAGCAGGTGCTTAGAGCACACCTCTTGTCTAAGAAAGAAATTATCCAAATTCCTCCTCAACGTCTCTCAGTTCCTGGGACACTGGGCCTAAATGTTACCCCTCTACCAGCAGGAACCAGAGCTTACCCAGCCCTGATCAGTCAGTGTTTTCAATAGGACAGTCTGTTTCAGTCAACCAGACCCTGTCCTGTTCAAAGACAGTTCTCTCAGAACACTCCCCTCCGGGCCCCAACTCCCATGCACACATCAGCCTGGTTTCTAGGATAGAGTTCTATTGGGGTTTTTTTTGTTTTTATTTTCTACCCTTGACCTCCATGGTGCACATTCAACATTGCTGCCAGCCACAACCATATCTCCACAAAGGATGCTCAAGATGGGCTCACTGACCTTCCCAAGATGGACACATTTTGAAAAGTTCCCTTTTGCAATAAAGGGGGTAACAATTTCTCTCTTAAAACCCTCATATATTTTATAGTATTTAAGTGTAGGAAGTCACTTAAGTGTAAGAAGCCCAGCCAGTGTCATTCAGATAAAGCAGAAAGAAAATACAATAATTTAAGGCCAGGATCCATAAGCCATCACTCTGAAAACAATAGGAGTAGCAATCTGAGAACAAATTATTTAATATTATTAAAGTTTTGGGATATAATCTGGATTGAGTCTGTTATTGTTATGTATGCTGGATAACAGCATAGCTGCTAACTAGTAATGAGTTGGAAGCTAAAACTGAAAACTATATAAAAAAAGATAAATATAAGCAGATGTTTTTAACACAAGTTTGTTTACCATTAATTGGATTTTAGATCCTCAAGGAGTGCAGACTCATGGCTTGAAGATTAATTGGCTCCCTATATGGTTCTAAGGGTGAGCATAACCTAAAACTGTGGCTCTGAAAGTAGGACTTCCACTTATTAGATTCATTGTATGCAAAACAAACAACTGAAAGTTGCTTCAGATAATAAAGGGAACCCCATAGTGTAATATGACTATTGTATTGAATTCTAGAGGCAAAGCAATATCATGCCAAAAAGACATCTGGTTCCTAGAAAATAGTGCATTATGATCCCTAGGAACCTGAAAAACAAAATAGGAAAGCAATGTCTAAGAGGGCTATCAATGAGCTAAAGGATTAAAAGGTACTGCAAACTTTCAAGGTGGACAGAGTGTATATTACCTGAAATCGATGCTGTATTAAAATATACAGACTTTATATATGACTGCCCAGCAATATTAAAAAGAGAAACCAACAAAGACAGATATTATCTGCACATTTTTGATGGACAGTTTAGAAGACTCTCAGGAGGTGCCTGATGTGACAAGTCTATTCTGAAAAAAAATTTTAACTTTAACTCGGAGAGAAGAAATATATTCACACAGAAACTTTGCTAAAAGTTACTTCATACATGATTATGAATATACAAAGGATCAAGAAGAAAATCCCTGCATATGTACAGTACCAGTTATGAGTCTCTTTTAGCATATACGACCAATTAAATAGTGATGTGTAGGAAAGTTTTCCATAGTTCTTAAATAAAATGGAAGTCCTTAGTTTTTCCCCCGTTTTTTTTTTTCTCTTCTAAGATATTATCTTTTCCATAAACATGAGGTCATTTAAATCAACTGTTCACTTTTAGACAATTAGAGGTATTCTGGATTTTCAATTCAAAGGTTATCTGCTGCTTAAACATTAGGTGAGCAACATTAACAAATAACTTCAGGTCATTTTTATAATTTACTATAGCATTCAAATAGTTGCTCTGTTTACTGTATACAAAGTAAGATGTCTAATACTTTATAGGATTTGTAACACAGTTTTTGTCTTGTCCTTGAATTGGGGTGTGTTGGGGGGGCATGGATTTTTTTTCATTATTATTATTACCATTTGTTTGTTTTCTTTTGGGTTTTTTTTTTTTGCTCCAGGGCAAAACATTTGTATAATAGTCATAGTCTACATGGAATTTCTCAGCCTGGCATTTTTAAATATTGTTTAAAAAATAATATGTTTTATCTTGTACCATACCAATAGCATACTTCCAGTTTCAAAGTTCTACCACCAAGTGCTGTATGGGTGTGTCTACATATGTGCTTTAATGTGTTAGCCTATTTTAATGTGCATTGAAGCACCTCTTTTAAAACCAAGCTATTTAGTTAATGTGCATTAAAATACGTTAATGCACAGTAAAACATCACTTAAAAACTATGCTCTTTAGTTAATGTGCATTAAGAAAGGCTAATACGCATTTCCCTAGTACCTTACAATGGAGGTACTAGATTTAATGTGCATTAACTAAAGCAAGTTAATGCATGTGTAGATACACTCTACATAGTGGATTATGTCTTTTGCCTAATGAATACATTTGAAGATGGAGTTGGTGAAAGGCACTGCTAGCTACTGCCACCATCTAGAGATCTTGGTGGAGCAAAGAATCTAGGAACACCCAAAAGCTATGAACCAGTGACCAGGGGAAACTGAACCCAATACATTATAGGTTTTCACTCTCCATCTGAGTCAAGCAGTCTGCTCATCACTGTCAGCTCTGTCTTATCTGGATTCAATTTCAATTGGTTTTCCCACATCCAGTCCCCAAATGTAGCCAGTGGAGTCTGGGTCAGACAAGAAGGAATGGCTGGACTGGGTATCATCAGTATACTGATGGCAGCTAATTCAAAATCTCTGCACCATCTCACTTAACCACCTCATATATACATTGAACAGGAGGGGCAACAACATGGAGCCTCA
The DNA here is from genome assembly GCF_001723915.1 of Gavialis gangeticus. Taxonomy (NCBI): domain Eukaryota; kingdom Metazoa; phylum Chordata; order Crocodylia; family Gavialidae; genus Gavialis; species Gavialis gangeticus. The sequence goes on along the minus strand of NW_017729027.1, from coordinate 26,753,053 downwards.
TGATCCCCTTTGGACTGTTCCTATACAGTCCAAGGAGATTACAAGCTCTTGCCCATCACCATCTTCTGGGAACTTCCTGCTAGGAGTGGGAAGAACCAATTTAAATCTGTCCTGCAAACAACTAATAAGCAAAAATACACATTAATTAAAACCAATGAAAACAAATTAGGTTGTAAATAGAATTTAATATAAAATAATATTTCAATAAATGTAAATCTTGCATGTGTGGTGATACTTTTTCATCATCTAAAATATCATAAAATGAAAAATGGTATGTATGAGCTCAAATGGATGTTATATAATTTAGCTAAATATCTGACAAGAAAAAAATTATAAAGAGAAAATAAAGGAATTTAAATTCGTGCTGCTAATCCAAACCTAAAGCCAAACAGGTTGTTAATGGTATTAATTTAGATAAACACAAAAATAGATTTGCCCACATCCCCTTAGCATGGACTACAATCCCTTCCCAACCATTTACTTAATTTCTATATATTTCACTAAATTTAGATTTGCAACGATTTAGCATAGAAATTTTGGATTCAAATAGTAAGTCACACTGGGTGCCTATATGCTGTGACCCATTCTAATTAGAATGTTCTAGTATTGCCACAGCATCACATGTATAGGCCCCTGCAGGTTTAAAAATGGCCACCGGGGTGCTTTAACTTAAGCTCATCATCCCATGGCCATTTTTTAATGTGCAGAGTTTTAATACATGTGACCCTATGGCATTTTAATTGGAGTGACTCTCCGGGAACTGCTCTAACTAAAATGTCCCCACCCTTGAGCATATATATAGGTAGCCACTCATTTTATTACTGAACCACAGTAGATTGATCATGTAATTTAGATGGGTTTCTAACCCTCTAATCAGAAGAAAAACCCTACTTAGTTAGGCAAGGTCTGAATTCATCTGATTTCTGCTATCTTGACTTAATTTAAGAACAGCGTTAGATACATAACACAGTTGTTGATAGGTTAAGATTATATTTCTGACAGTGCAAAAACTGTGCATCTGGATCATTCTAACCATCTAGGATTGGGTAGATGTTTGACTTTGGATTTGTTAAAAGGATGTTGTATAATATATTCATTAACCTTCATAGCTGTTATATGGAATTTTGTTGCGCTGCTTACTCTTTTTGTTATAAACTCTATCACTGATATCAGAAATTAAATGCTTCATATATTCTACAAGACAGAGTAGCAACATTTTCTGCACTAACCTTCCCATTCTTTGCTCTTAAAGGCTTCAGTGACCACCAGGTACAGAAAGGTGGAATGGAAAAACAGTAAAAAGCTCAGAACATTTAAAAGTTTCAAGACTACAATGTCTATTAAAGATTTATAAACTTTTGTGAACTGTATGGGTCATTAATATTTTGGTGTCCTGTTTTCATGACAAAGATTAACAAGAACAGAAGATGGCATGGCATGAATCTGTTCTTGTGAGAAAAATTGCCACGGGAATACAAAATAGTGCTATATTAATCCATTCTCATGAAAATGACGGTAATGAAAATGAGAAATGACATCAGCTAAATCCATTCTCATTACCCTGTTATGATTGCAGTCTTGTACCCCTCAGATGTTATGCTGAGTGAAGAGGTACACTGTAGCCACATTTTAATGTCTTTGGTGCAACTCCTTGTTATTCCACCCCATTTCATTCCAGAGTTCTGTACTCTTTTTAAAGAAAGTTTTCCAGTCAGTTCCTGCTATTTAGATTTGACAACATATTTATTAATTGTCTCTGAGACAGACATTGAGATCTGAGATGCAGAGTTTAGAAAAAATTGGGATTATGGGTTCCTCAAAAGGCTTAATGGATTACTGTTTAGAAAGTGCCCTTGTGTTAAATAAAATTTTAGAAGACTAATTAAACCAGGATTCCCACATCCATTGGCATCTAGAAATTAGTTTTCCTACATTATGAAACCAGCTATGACTTTTCCGGATTCTATATGAGTTGGGGTGCTGAATTGCCTACATTTATAATCCTACTGTGGTTTTACTAGATATGTGGTCAAATTGAAAAGAATAGCTGTACATATCACAAGATAAATTTATTCAGGCTGAAGCCTTTTTGTTTGTTTCTTTTCTTTTTTATTTTATTCTTTTTTAATCGGGAATTATTTCAACAACATTTTACTTAGGAAATGCAAGAGGAAAGTCTGGCTAATATAATTAATATACAAGCTTAGTTTGCTATCCATTAGAATTGGAAAGAATTAACTGAAGCTCTAGGCATGGTACAAATTTAGCTAGGCATTGTACAAAGGGTGTAGCAACTATTCAGCTACTTATAAAGGAAAGTGTAGAGATCCCAGAACCTATTGCCCAGAAAGTAAGGAAACAAAGCCTCTGCTTCAGAAAAGATATGGTAGGCCCAAAAATACACAGTGGTATGATCTACAGAATATAATTCCACATTCAGAGCCTTTCTCACTGTAAGCCCACTGCATAGGAAGGATGCTGAGCCACTTTCATCACAAGATTTTCTTGGACTGCCATTTTGTTTTCCAATTTCATCATGAGTCTCATGAATTTTATAACAGATGCTTTTAAAGTCCTTGCTGCCACAATTAAAAGATTGCTGGAAAATCTCACTCACATTATTACCAAAAACAAATGAACTGAAGAAAAATAAACAAGGAAGCACAAAAATATCACAACACTAGAATTCTAGCCAACATTGTTTCATAATAAAGAATGAACCTATGAAGTAAGTACACACTAAAAATTCATAATCCATTATACGAGATGCTGTACCAAGACAATGTAAAGTCCCATACCTCTCTATTTTCAAAGCACCTGAATAGTAGCTGCAAACCAAGCAGGAGGAAACATTTCTTTTGTCAGAATAAATAGAAACATAATTCCCGGGCTAGAGCAGCATTAATCACAAAGCAAAGTAAATGAAGATCCCCAAGGTCTCTGAGGTCTTGTTATGCCATACATAAAAATGATTTCATTGTTTAGACTCTGCAAGGAACAGTTCCTTTCTGTATCTGGTATTGTGTTCCTCAACAAACTGGCAGGCTAGATAGGCTCTGCTTCCATTGTAGAACACATTTATTCCAGTTTAGGTCATTACCATCAGTGCCTTTGTTTTTGTTTGGATAGCTTGCATGAATGATGGCAAGAAAGCTGCTCTACATGGAACTCTCTCCCCTCAGGTGGTCTGGAAAGCTAGTTACCATCATTTCCTCTGATCATCAACCAAGGTGAAACCTCACTTCATTTTTGTACTTTAGGAGGGAACTTCTCGAAATAAGTCCATCTTGAGAAGGTCAGTGAGACCCTCGCAAGCATGTTCAGTGAGTAAAATGGTGGTGGCTGGCATTCATGTTGGGTGTACCAGTGAGTCTGAGAGAAGTAAACACTACCTTAACACCCAGGTTGTAGATTGTGTGGCAGATGGGGCCCAGGAAGGAGGGTTCTGTGTGAACTCTCTGTGATGAATCTCTTGACTGAAAAGTCCACTTGACTGAAAAAGACTATCCTTTTTAAAAGAAAAGAAAAACACTGATTGATCGGGGCTAGTGAGCTCTGGTTCCTGTTGGCAAAGGGATAATAAATCTGTCCAGTGCCACAGGAACTGAAAGAGATTGAGAGGATTCCTTCTCCCCTTAGAGGGGACTTCCTTGTTCAGAAGTCCTCTCTTCACTGTAACTGAGGGTTACAGTAGACAATAAGCTGAATATGAGCCAACAGTGTGCCCTTGTTGGCGAGAAGGCTAACAGCATACTGCGTAGGTATGTTGCCAGGAGGTCAAGGGAAGTGATTATTCCTCTCTATTCAGCACTGTTGAGCCCAAATCTGGAATACTGTGTCCAGTTTTGGGCCCCCCACTGCAGAAAGGATATGGACAAATTGGAGAGAGTGCAGTGGAGGAGGGCAACAAAAATGGGGAGGGGGCTGTGGGGGGGCATGATTTATGAGCAGGGATCCTGATTTTCTCTGATTTTAAAAAATCCCCTATATTTTTTTTGTGTGTGTGTGTGTGTGTGCGCGCGCACGCGCATGTGTGTGTGTGGTGTTTCATTTAAATCATGGAAAAATGTGAATTCAGGGTTACCTTTTTTTTAATAAAAACTTGGGATTTTTTTTAAATCAGAGAAAACCAGCATTCCTGCTTGTGAGAAAAGACTGCGGGAACTGGGCTTATTTAGTTTAGAAAAGAGATGACTGAGAGGGTACTTAATAGCAATCTTCAACTTCCTGAAGATTGAGTTTGAAAGAGGATGGAGCTAGACTGTACTTAATGGTGGCAGATGAAAGAACAAGGAGCAATGGCACCAAGTTGAAGCAAGGGAGGTTTAGATTAGGTATTAGGAAGAATTTTCACACTATGAGGGTAGTCAAACACTGGCACAGGTTACCCAGAGAGGTGGTGGAAGCTCCATCCTTGGAGATTTTCAAAACCCAGCTAGACAAAGCTTTGGCTGGGATAATCTACTTGGGAGTGGTCCTGTTAAGAACAGGTGGTTGGACTAGATGAGCTCCTGAGGTCCCTTCCAACCCTAAGTTTCTATGATACAACGATTCAGCAACTCATAGCAACTTCTCAAGCCGTCCTAGCTGACCTTATATCCCTTAGCATGGCATTACCTTGTCCAGGCAGGGAGTCCCATTCTTCAGTCTCTCTCTTAACGAATCTGCCTGGAGAAGCTTCTGCTCCCCACTGGTCAGTCAGGCTAGAGGATTGTACATATCTTTTTCAGCTACTAGGCCCCAGATTTCCATCTGCAGAGCACATGGCCAGAACAACATGGGCCATCTTGTGAATCTAGCCATGTGGACATTTTCTCCTTAAAGCAACAGACCAAAGGAGAAAAGGGGAAAAATATAGAAAAAATACACAGTACACAGCAGCCAAAGGTACACACTCTGCTATATGCAGCACAAGTATTTGTGGGTTTTACACACACACACTATAGGCAACCCAGATGGTTTGTAGACTTAATACTGCATAATCCCTACACTTGCACTGTTGTTTCCATGGAAACAAAAGGGAGGAGTCTGAATACCTTCTTTCTAATTAGAACTTTAGTAGGCAGACTGTAGGAGAGAGTACTCACTGGTCAGATACACGGGGGACAAAATCTGTGGATCACTACTGTATCCCCTGTTCTCATGGATAGAGCCAACCCTAGGGGTGTGTGGGGCCCAGGGCATATCAGTTTGTGTGTGGCCTGTGTGGTGGGGGAGGGGAGGGATGATGAGTGGCCAAAGTGCAGAGCATGGGGGGGGTGGAAAGCAGCTGGAGTGCTTAGAAGGGGGGTGGATAATGAGGGGCTGGAGTGCAGGGGCAGAGGTGAGCAGCTGGAGTACAGAGCTGGGGGGAGGTGGCAAGCGGCCAGTGTGCAAAGGCGGTGGTGAGCAGTGGCTCCACAAAGTGGTGGCACCCTTGGCACATGCCAAAGGTGCTATCTACAGGACCTTGAACGGCACTGTCCGTGGGGGCCTCCCAAAGCATGGGGGCCAGGACAGTCACCCTGATTCACCTCCCAATCCTTATCCCCATGCCCCCAAAGGATGGCTTTTCTCAGGGAAATGCATGCTCTTTTGGCATGCCAAGGGATCCCAAATTACTTTTGTGATGATTCAGGTGGTTCCACAATATTTTCAGGGCTTTTCCTTAACAAACAATTAATTGCTATTTTCTCTTAATCTTTACACGCTGATGTCCCTACACAACTGTATGCAAGTGTTTGCCCACATGTTCTATTATTAATTCTTAGACATGTGTTGAGCTTAAATAAATATTAAAAAGGAAAAAAAAAGATTAAAAAAGCATCCTTTTTTATCTTATGAGCATTCATATTAAATATAAGTTATGCAATTTAGCATAAACAATATTATTGAACTTCAGACAGAGATAATCTTGATCAAAAATATTTTCAACAGGTTTTTCCTTCCAAAGAGAAATGGCTTTTCTACAAAAATGAAACAGGGGAGAAAAAAAAGAAAGAAAATTTCTGCTGCTTATGCTCTGCAAGAAGCAGTCCCTTTCTCTTTCTGGCAAACTGAAGTTTCTCTCTCTTTTTTCCCTTCTTTTCTGATTTTTGTGGTTGACTCAACCATTTCGTGACATTTGGTATTATTTGTATTTGTCATAATGATGCATGAATATTATATTTTTATTCCTGTCATTTTTTGATAATTTCTGTGAATTATAGGAGATCAGTGTCCTCCTTTATTTTTCTTAGTAGTGCTCGTTGGCTAACTAATTAACCTTTCTTTTGCAAGTAAACATAGCAATACATATGAATTGAAACAACAAAAAAAGGAAGAGTAAAAGAATTCATAACATACCTTATTTAATGTGATTTATTAGGTACGCAATTCTCAGATGTTCTCATTACAAAGAATTTAATGATACTAAAATGTGGCTCATTAATCTATTTGTTTGAGAAGACTGTAGTAAGAGTATAAAATTTTGGAAAGCCTAATTCATATTCATTGCAATTTTAAGTTAATCTCCATCTTCCCCTTGTTTATATGTCTTTATCTACATATAGCTTATCATCATGTCCTTGGGCCAATAACATTCACAACTGAACCATTGTTTTTCCTACTAAAGTGGCTTGAAGTCCTAAGAATAAATACTAATTTGGAATTTTGCCCATCTTCTCTCATCACAAAGCCTTTATTTTGTTCTGAATACTGTCCTATCCCTTTTGTTAAAGAGGTGAGGATGCAACAGTTTTGAGCCCACCTAATAAACATTTCCTAATGATCAAAACATCCTTTTAATGATTATCATCATACACTGTTTTCAATCTTTCAAAGAGATCTTATATCTATGCTTCCACAATAGTCACATGTAGTTTAGTTTTTAAAGGAAACTGGTGTCATGTAGATACTGTGGAATTACAGAGCTCAACACTGGGCACTTTTAAAATAGAAGAAACTTTCTAAACTAAAACTTAATGGTTTTCTCCCTGCTTTGGGCATTCTGGATTTTAATACTGTATAGGCTTCAGGGATATTTGCAAGCAGCAGATATCATATTGGGCTGTAATATTATATAACTGCTGCTGTGCCAGATGTATTTGACACATGCTGACCATTACCAGTTGGAAGAAGGACCTGAATACCTATATGAGATGCAAGGATTTTTTAAGTAATAACCTTTACTGAACCAACTGCATAGTTAGGATTAGTTAAACAAGCTAAAAGTTTTGTCTAACTTAACCCAAATATGCAGTT
>NW_017729027.1:26739144-26740832 GCF_001723915.1 Gavialis gangeticus | reverse complement strand
TACTGGACCAACTGCATAGTTAGGATTAGTTAAACAAGCTAAAAGTTTTGTCTAACTTTACCCAAATATGCAGTTGGTCCAATAAAAGATAATACCTTAAAAAAACCCATCCCCTTTACATAATTCCAGGACAATCATGGCCACAACATCACTTTAACATTACCATAACATGGAGGATCTATGCAATGACTACTAGTTAAGTTGAACCACCAACACACAGCAAAGGAACACAAAACGTACCAGAATTGCTCTTATATAACAGAAAGAACAGACTAAAAATGCTAGACAACTAGAAAATGACAAAAGGTCTGACAAGCAAATAAATCATATAGGATGGACACAGGGAAGGAAAGGTCATTCTGAAGGGGAAAAAAGGCCCCAAATGGTGAAATAATATTCTGTTAAAGTTGCTGCTTCCTTAATTCACATCAGAAGCCAATTATTGGGTCAAACAATGGGTTATTGGGTCTACCATTTAGGTAGTCTCTCTGTATACACACTAGATGCTGATGTTATTCTTTACTGCTTTCTTGCACCATGGTTCTTATATGAGAGAGGGAAAAGTATCAACTTCTGAGCTGAATAAGGGACATTTTGTTGCACAAAAAAAAAAACAATGGGGTTGCTGCTATCCACATACATACAGTTCTCTCTAGACTGCATATAGTGGAGACTCAGAATTCCCAAAAGGGAACACAGAAGAGAAACACAGAATCATGGAAGGATGAGATGATGAATGAGGCAAAAGGACATGATTTTTGAGTGAGTGCCAGTCAAAGTTGAAAGAAGATGCCTGAAGGAGTCATAAAGGATTGAACTCCATGACTGAAGAGAGTGCCTGAGCTGGAGGGATGAGGTTTTATGGACCTGGAGCACTGAAGAAAATGCTGACCGAATCCAAAATAATGTTTTAAGGAAATGGAGGCAGAAAACAACATAAAAGGGTGTTACTGTGTTCCTGTAAATCACTGTGCTGTATGAGTACAACATATTTTGTTTTAGAAATTCCTTTGAAAAAAAATCTATATGGCTTAATTATTACCTATTCTTTTCCTTAAAAGTAAAACTACAAGCCAAAATGTTTGCAAAGATGAAGCCACATAAGGAAGTAGTTAAGATACTGGGCAGTTTTGAGGGAATCATTGCTGGTCTTGGAGTGTAAAAGTCCCACTATAGGCTACTGAAAAGTAGAGGCAGAGAGTTCATCATAACAGGTATGATGTTAGCACAAGGAATGGAATACAGGAAGTACGGCATGCTGATTATATCCATCAAAATAAAGTCAAAGCCAGCTGTTGGCAGATGAAAGATAAAACAAAATTAGGAACATTAAATAAAAACTGGTTCATACCTTTGGTGAGCAAACGAGAAAATTTAATCTAGCTTACTAATAATAAAGTGCAAAATGTGCTAACGATTTATTAATGTGTGTAACGCACAAAGTAATTTTGTAATTTGAGTCAGTGGAAATTATTTTTCTTCTTATAACAAAGGTCCATAAATTCCAGATAGTATCACCTAGTCTGACTTAATATATGTGGGCCTCTGGGATAGAATTACTGTTTAAGTCATTTCATAGTTTCATAGTTTCTAGGGTCGGAAGGGACCTGAGCAGATCATCTAGTCCGACCCCCTGCCATGGCAGGAAAGAGTACTGGGGTGAAATGACCCCAGCAAGGTGTTCATCT
>NW_017729027.1:26733768-26739044 GCF_001723915.1 Gavialis gangeticus | reverse complement strand
TCTACCCTCTGCCAGCTTGTGACCGTTATTCCTGGTCACTCCTGGCGGTGCTCGGGGGAACAGTGACTCCCCCAATGCCTGCTACAGATCAACATTTGGTTAAGCTTTTTTGCTTTTAGCAGTAGGTTAAATACACAAAGGCTGAACACAGACAACACATTTACCCAGGGATAAACCATTTTATTCTTGGACAAAGTACAATCATGTCCACAATGGACAGCCATAGATAGTGATTCCTCTGATGGATCTGGGCAAAGTAAATTGAAAACCTTCTGGAAAGGATTCACCATTTTAGATGCCATTAAGAACATTCATTGTTCATGGGAGGAGGTCAAAATATCAACAATAACAGGAGTTTGGAAGAAGTTGATTCCAACCCTCATGGATGACTTTGAGGGGTTCAAGACTTCAATGGAGGAAGTAACTGCAGATGTGGTGGAAATAGCAAGAGAACTAGAATTAGAAGTGGAGCCTGAAGATGTGACTGAATTGCTGCAATCTCATGATAAAACTTTAACGGATGAGGAGTTGCTTCTTATGGATGAGCAAAGAAAGCGGTTTCTTGAGATGGAATCTACTCCTGGTGAAGATGCTGTGAACATTGTTGAAATGACAACAAAGGATTTAGAATATTACATAAACTTAGTTGATGAAGCAGCGGCAGGGTTTGAGAGGATTGACTCCAATTTTGAAAGAAGTTCTACTGTGGGTAAAATGCTATCAAACAGCATCGCATGCTACAGAGAAATCTTTTGTGAAAGGAAGAGTCAATCGATGCGGCAAACTTCATTGTTGTCTTATTTTAAGAAATTGCCACAGCCACCCCAACCTTCAGCAACCACCACCCTGATCAGTCAGCAGCCATCAACATCGAGGCAAGACCCTCCACCAGCAAAAAGATTACGACTCACTGAAGGCTCAGATGATGGTTAGCATTTTTTAGCAATAAAGTATTTTTTAATTAAAGTATGTACATTGTTTTTTTTAGACATAATGCTATTGCACACTTAATAGACTACAGTATAGTGTAAACATAACTTTTATATGCACCGGGAAACCAAAAAATTTGTGTGACTCTCTTTATTGCGATATTCACTTTATTGCGGTGGTCTGGAACTGAATCCGCAATATCTCCGAGGTATGCCTGTAATTTACCCTCGGGTATTGCAAATTACATCTCAACAGTTATCCTGAGATTTCATCATCAAATCAATGGCAGAAAAGCAGGACTGCATTCAGCTACTCACTAAACCCTAATTAGAAGGGCAACGTGTGTACATGCCAATTGCAGGATATTTTTTGTTTCAAGATAAACACTGGCATAACTCATGCAAATATAAATGCAATATCTGTTCCTAGCCATATTGTATCCAACTTGTTACTGTCACCCAGATTAGTATCACGGTGGGGCTGATGATGTGAAATAGAGTCAAAAGTGCTTTGTTGACCTTTTCTATACTGTATAACTCAGTTGGATGATCAGTCCCAGCATCTGTTCTGAGAAAATGGTAGAACTGTGATTGTTAACATGTTCCAAAAGATGACTAAAATGCTGATAAGGTTACAGTAGTTTCAAGATCTGTTATACTGCATAAACTATTCTAGCCAATTAAATACTGGATCTCATTCTTATGACAATGATTATAATGAGAAAAGGAAATTGTACAGCATGAATCTTTTCCTGTGACAAAGATTATAGCAAGGATTTGACGGGTACAAAATTAAACCCACTCTCCTAATAATCTTTAAATTGTCATCCTCTGTTCTCTTCAAATGCCATGAGGGAGGTGACTGCTCGGACATTATCAGTCACAAAAATAGAATGTGGAGCCACACTTCCTTCAGCACAGTGAATCATCATGCAGAGATTGTGCTGTAAGTGATAAAGGCTGCTACCTATGCAAATTAATTAACAGGCAAGAAAAAGCAGTTCTTTCTTTTCATGTTTCAATGAAAATAATTTGGGTAATAGGACTGAGAGGAAAGATGCTCAGTTTTTCTCAGCTTCCTATTTTTTTTCTTTTTTTATGTTTTACTCTTTATATCTGTTTTCTCTGATGCTTTATTGTCAAAGGTGATATGTTAAACTTACCCACTCACTTAAGTCACTCAGCAAACTAAACTTCAAAGTCCTTTTCTTTTGAGAGAAGCAAGGGTTTTTTCGTGGTACCTTCTTTTGTTCATTTTTGACTGAAAACTTGTATAACATCTCCCCAAATTATACAGTCAATCCAGTGAAAGGCGTCACCAAAAATCCTTGCTTCTCACATATTTACCAAACCATCATGCCTCTGACAACACTTCCACCTTACTTTTTATTTGGCATATACAGGCTTAGCAATTAATGTAGCAAACAAAGCTCTGAATAGTCAGAAAAACACAGCACTTAGTAAAAAAGTCTAGTGATTATTATTATCAGAATAATACATCATGGTCTTACATCGGTCTGGAAGATAAAAGTTCTGAAATTTAAATCTATTAATTGCCATAACAAATGTCCTTTATATTACATAGGCTTTTAGGTTGTTTATATTGAGAAATGGACATTTTATTAGAAAGATTATTTATATTGCTGTACTGACTATGCAGGGATCATTAACACTGGTAGGCTAAATGTTCAAAACACTGTAGCCCTGATTCATGGTTCACCTGGTTTGTACCAGACTACCACCACTGAAATCTATGGGGTTTAGCATAACCCTGAAGTAAAAGAATTATAAATGAGGACCACTTAGTCTACAATTTCTGAATGGTTCACCTCTAAAGAAAGATAGTCCACTAGGTAAAACAGTAGCCTGGGATTGAGGACAGATGGCTCAATCCCCTTTTTGTGCAACCTTGTTCAGCTTCAGTTGCCTACCTGTAAAATGCATTGAATACTACTTCCATACATTACAAGGCTGTTATGAAGATAAATACATTAAAGACTATCATAATAGAGGCCAGATAAGTACTGTAGACATATCCAAGAATACAGAAATAGTAAAAATACACTGAGAATGTTTTAATATATGTATTTATATGTCAAGCTTCTTCAAAACAAGTGCAGCATGATAAACAATAATAGTGTATTACTGTGTTTCAGAGAGAGACTCAGAATATCAGTTGCTTCTTTAGCCAAAAGTATTATTATTGTCTATTTCTAAAATCTGTGAACAATGCAAGAGCATGCCAAGGTCATAATGGCCCAGAAATTTTCTACAGCCAGGTCATAAATCACCATTTAATTTTCACTGCACAGATCCAACCTGCACAGATGCAAAATGAAAATAAATTATTTCTTGGGTGACAAGTGGGAAAATACGGACATATTGTTACAGAAAGTGATTCATCCGTGTGGTGGTACAATGATAAGGACATATACATTTAATGGTGTGGTGTCCTAACAGTGCCTTTTTTATGTTTACACAAGTATAAATAACCACTGGGCTTTCAACAATACATCATCTATGTATAAAAGAACAAGCATGTATTGTAAAACATCAGGGACAGAAAAGACATGCCAATCAGCAATGTTACATGTGAATTACTACTGTGTGATTTGCAAAATATCAGGTTACTGGCCAATTAACTGTTTACATAAAATGAACACAGGGAATTATTTGTATAACACTGTCTCTACAGAAAAAGAACAATGCAATGAGATGAGTAATCTTAAAAAGACCTAGTTTTTTACTCAATCATGTCATTATTAAAACTTTAATAAATAAATAATAGCTGTAAATTAACCTGATAAATGCTAAATGCAGGGGTTAAAACATCGAACCCTTAGGCATTAATAAAATCCTTGCTTTCAAGAGAAATATTTTCACACATGGTGTGCAGTCTTGTGGGGAAGTTTTCAAAGGGACAAAGGTAGTTATGCACGTAACATGCATTAGTTTTAGCACCGTGCTCAATGAGAACCTGTGCATCTGATTCATGACTTGAAGTTAACAGGAAGATTCATAGTTTTCAACAATACACGTGGTAGTAAGGCATCAAACCTTCTCATCTTTCATTTCTCATTTCTTTCTCAAGGGTTCTTACTGTTCCTCAGTATTTCATCTCAATTGAAGCATTCAGTACAGGGAAAGTTTATCTTTGATGATAAGGTATGTTTGCCTTTAGAACCTCTAGCTTTTTTTTCAAACTTTGTTGTCTTCTTTCCTGAGGAGGACAGCTACATTGAAACCACCTCCATACTCATGAACTGAGTACCAGAACCAATTAACATCTTTAGGAGTAAATTTAGTTGGCATCTGGCCTACTTGACTAGAAACACAGACAGAGACAAGAAGTGCTGATACTGCTTATTTCAGTTATATGTTTTGAGATAAGAAATCCTGCATGTCTTATTACCCTGTGCACAGATGTCCAATTAAGTAAACTTGTTTTAGTTTCTCCAAGGTCGTATTTTTTTTCTCTTTATCTGTCTTAAGTATAAAAATGCTCGAAAACGTAGAGAGGAGGAGGAATCCTTTGAAACAAACAAGTGGGTAAAGCCCCTTGCTGTATGAAATCCTCCCTTTGATCACAGTATAGCCCTAAATAAAGAAAAGCTGGCTCTGTCTGTTCTGATTCAACCACAATGTGAAGTTTGATTTATTCCACAATTTGGTGCCGTGACTCGGATGGAGACGCCCAGAGTGATCAGTTGGGACACAGACGTCTCTTCACTGAAGCCCTGGCACCAAACCAAGGTAAGAGACCTTTTGAAATCTCTACTGGGGCTTTTCAGTGAGAGGCTGTCTCTGTGTCTTCCTGATTCACTGCTTGAGGCTCACCCTATTTGAACTTTTTTTTCCTGCCAGAACTGTCAGACCCACTGTGTAAGTAGTAACTGTGAGTAGAAGGAGTTAAGGTTAAAGACTCTGTGATGCTGTTGTCAATGAAAGTATTTCCCTGTGTGAATTAAGTTCTGTAAAGAACTATGAGGTCTCTCTGAAGCCAGGAGTGGAAACCTTGTGCAGCCACCCTGAAGACAACAGATTTGTTCTGAATGCTCTTCGAAAGCAAGGGTGTAAGGTGGAAACTCTTAGAGTGTGAGTGTTTTCCACGATAAGCATTGACCAAGGCTGAGACTAAAGAAATGCTCTTGAACCTCGTGCCTCCATGCAGAAGTTCCCTTGTGTGAATTGAGAGTATGAATTGAGAAATATGAGCCACTGACCAGGTCTGAGACTAAGGTTGGGTTCAGCCACCCCAAGGCTGTCTGGCAGGGCAGTTTTGAATGCAAGGGGGCCCAACTGGAACCTCATGACCCAGTGGACAGGTCTGCCCTTTCCCCACCCTCA
>NW_017729027.1:26726839-26728214 GCF_001723915.1 Gavialis gangeticus | reverse complement strand
CCCCATCAATAGTACCATCAGCACCAAAAAAACTTTATCCACAAATAATTGAGAATGAATCTGCTGAAGATATAATTGATTTTCTTAATGTGCCACCCCCATATCAGTCCTAGGCACAATCTGAACCTGAAGAAGTCCAAAGTAACCAAATAAACTCTTCCAGCAGGATTAGCCCACCTCACCAGGAAACTATCACTCAACAACTGTCACCTGCCCCCGGGGCATAGCCATGTTCACCGGAGGCATGGCATCTGTCTCCTGAAATCTCAACCCCTTCCTCTTGTTTAAGTTCTGGTACCCAGTATGGTCCAGCCCCATCTTTAAAATCTAAAAAGGCTCAGTTTATGCCTTTACACCAACTTCCAGGGTAAAGTCCAAATGGGGAAACTACAATCACAGGCCCTGTCCCTTGGACCCCAGGAGATCTCCTAAACATTGTTAAACAATTTCCCAACATTAGAGAGGAACCCCAAACATTTAGAGTTGAATTAGACACTGTAATCCATTGTTATAATCCAACATGGGCAGATTTGAACCAATTAATGAGAAGTGTTCTGCCCTCTGAGGTCCACAACCACCTCATCGCACAGGCTACTTGGCCTACTCAAGACCCTGGAATGGGAGATCATTTAGCAGATGCCCAAAGATGCTTCCTTGAGGCTGTGCTTAAAATTTTCCCCAGGAAAACTGACCGGGCCAAAATACATAACCATAAACAAAATAAAGGAGAATCCCCAGCAGACTACATGGCCCACTTGAAAATAGTATTTGAAAGACATTCTGATATTGAAAATGCAGCTGAAACTGCCCCAGAAGCAGTTGCTTCTGCTTTTGTCCACAGACTTCTTTCTAAAGTCCAGGAACAATTGTGCACAATTCCTGCAGGTTGGCAGACTAAGCCATTTGCAGAACTGGTCACCATTGCCAATCATTATACAACCTGCCAAGAAAAGAAAAAGGAATCCATGGAAACTAAGCTAATGTCATTACAATTACAAACTTTAGGTAGGGGCAGAAGCTAAGATTTCCATCAAGGACAGTTCAGAGTCAGGGGATGTGGTTGTAGGATGGGACGAGGAGGATTTCAGTCCTAAAATAATGACAGTTGGCATTTTTGTGGCCAGTTAGGACACTGGAAGTCTCAATGTCCTCACCTGCCTGGCCAGCCAGAGATTAGGTTTAGCCCGCCACCACCTCCTCTCACTCAATTTTCTGTCCCGAATCAGAGAGCCTCCTGTTAGGCCACCCTGAGGAATAGTAACATCATCACAGCCCTGTTTCTCCCACTTAATCAAGATGATCCATTTGTTTCTTGCGTGATAAATGGCATCTCTACAAAATGTTTAGTAGACACTGGTGCAAGCCGCTCTACTCT
>NW_017729027.1:26721169-26721839 GCF_001723915.1 Gavialis gangeticus | reverse complement strand
CCGCCACCACCTCCTCTCACTCAATTTTCTGTCCCGAATCAGAGAGCCTCCTGTTAGGCCAGACTGAAGAATAGTAACATCATCACAGCCCCGCTTCTCCCACTTAATCAAGATGATTCCTTTGTTTCCTGCTTGATAAATGGCATCTCTACAAAATGTTTAGTATTTTATAGACACCAGTGCAAGCCGCTCTACTCTTTGAGCTGAAGAATTTTCCACAACTCCCCTCTCCTCTGCTGTTGTAAACACTGTAGGAATTTCAAATCAAATAGTTCCTCATCCTGTTTCCCAACCATTACATGTTTCTCTTGGTCCTGTTTCTGATCAACATGCCTTTCTCCTTAGTCCTTGTTCTCCTGTTAATTTATTAGGCAGAGATTTGCTTTGTTAACTCAGCTGTCCTATCTATTGCTCTTCTAATGGTGTTTATTTATATGTCCCCTGTGATAATGAGATAGCAGTACTTGCCGCTTTAGCTAGCTCACCTCCTGAACCTGAGTTCCCTAATCTTTCTGTGTTGCAAAAAGTAATTATAAAAGCTGTCCCTCCATTTCTCTGGTCCCAGCATGCTGCAATAAATTCTGCAGTTTTACCTACTTTTTCTGTTGTACCAATTCCAGCTACTATCTTGTCTTGTATTCCTCCTAATGCTTGTTATTTTACTGTTGTT
>NW_017729027.1:26720530-26721158 GCF_001723915.1 Gavialis gangeticus | reverse complement strand
AAAATGCTTGAAAACTTAGAGAGGAAGAGGATTCCTTTGAAAAAAACAACTGGGTAATTCCCCTTGCTGTATGATAACCTCCCTGTGATCACAGTATAGCCCTAAATAAAGTAAAGCTCACTCTGTCAGTTCTGATTCAACCACAACGTGAAGTTTGATTTCTTCCACACATCTTAGTCATCTAAAGCAGGCCTTGGTGGGTGCATTTACATGAAATGCTAAATGTGTGGTAGACTAATTCTACTGCACATTAGTGTGGCAAGCAAAACCATGCTAATGTGCTAATGCACACTAGAATTTGTCTACTGTGTATTAATGTAGCACTAATTACAATACTTTGTTAGTACCTGTTATTACAAGTACTAACCTTAATGCACTGTAATTATGGTGCACTAATGAACATGTAGACATGCCCAGGGAGGACTTAAATATTTAAATACAAACTGCAATCCAAAATACCCCTGCTCAACACCTACCTAAACATGGATATGCATCAAATTTGGGGCACTTTACTTGACTTCTGTAGGTGCTTATAGCTGTTTTTCTCCACATGTTCAACTCTGCCCCAGCTTGCTTGACATCTAGCTCATGCCTAAACTTCAAGAAAGTTCTTCCTCAAAGTTCTGTT
>NW_017729027.1:26709734-26715530 GCF_001723915.1 Gavialis gangeticus | reverse complement strand
TAGCTCATGCCTAAACTTCAAGAAAGTTCTTCCTCAAAGTTCTGTCCTCAAAGCATGCCTAACACACAATAAGAGGATTAGTTGGTCCATAAAACAGCAAATGATTTAAGGCAGAGCTAATACAGTAAAAAGAGGTGATGCTAGACCTGTTAAGTAGCAGCTTAATAATTAGACTGCTCATGCAGGAAACAGGAGTCCTGGGTTAAATCCCCCCCCTTGCCTAAGGGTGAATCAAATCATGTTTCTCATTTCCATAGAGAATGCTATAATCATCAGGCTATAAACTTTTTCTGGGAAGAGTTGGCCTGCTATTTTGGCATAATGAACAACACTGCATAGTTTTCCATTTCTGTCTGAGGACAGGAGCCCCTTCTGCCTTTTCAACTAGAAAAAATATATTTTTTTCAAATACATTATTCACAAAACAAAAACAAAAACAAAGAAGCAAAAAGTAACTAGTAGCAGTTGTTTTAGTCATCCTTGACTACTTATGAATTTGAGTGAACTTTGCCTAATAATTTCAGCTGAAGGGGAAAAAAACAGGCTTGCAGGCTAGACCATGAATACAACTCAATGTTGTAGGATCAGGATATGTTCATGTGGTAATAGTTGTCCTTTTGCCTTATAGCACAATAGTGAGGGTGTTTGCACAGGCTATGGAAGAGGAGCTAGGATCAATTCCCTGTGCTTTTTCAATAGATTCAAATACATATCTTCTATTTCTTAACCTAATCACTGGACTATGGAGTATTATGGAATGAGTTGTCCAAAACTTTTCCTCTTGACATTGTTTGGTGATTTAGGTACTGGAAGCAGGAGCCTTGGTTTGAAATCTTCTAGATAGAGGAGGACATTGCATCTACATCTCTCAGCTACTGCACAAGATTTACCACGGAGCTTATGAGCATCACCTCTCTCCTCTGATAGTTCTGCGAATCTAATAAATTATTTCCTTTCCTACACAATTAAATATATTGCTTTATTGAGCTGGTACTAGGGATGTGCAAAATGGGCCCTATTCAATTTGGATTCAGCCTGAATCAGGGACAGTGATTTGATTCATTGATTTGGATCACTGTCCCTGATTCGATTCGACCAAATCCAAATCTGAAGATTCAATGCTGATTCAGAGAATCAGTGATTCAGCCAGAGAGAGAGCTTTAAATGTTTTTTCTACATACCTCAAGATACCAGGCACAGCTCATGAATGCTGCAATGCTAGGACGGATGGAGCATCCCACAAGAGCGTGCATACATACCAGCCTCTGGCTGCTTTACTATTAATTCCATCCAGGATGAGCACACACCAACTGCAGATACTTCTTCAGTTTGTTGAACAGTATTTATACCCAAAAGCTTGCAAAGAAGAATTTTTCCAACTATTTGAGTTGGTCTAATAAAAAATACTGGATTAATGATATACTCAATACTGAATAACATATATGTATGAAAATAAAGACAGTATAGTGATATAATACATTTTGCCTCAGACATATTGCCATACAATAAGTACCTACATATTGTGAAAAGTACT
Organism: Gavialis gangeticus; assembly: GCF_001723915.1. Taxonomy (NCBI): domain Eukaryota; kingdom Metazoa; phylum Chordata; order Crocodylia; family Gavialidae; genus Gavialis; species Gavialis gangeticus. Next base: position 26,713,996 of record NW_017729027.1, on the reverse strand, counting down.
GGAGCAGAAGTCTTTTGAATTTACTTTACAAAATGCAAATGTGAGAATTTCATTGCTATCAACCAACTTTGATTATAAGAGACAGATCTGAGTACTATCATATTGATTTTATTTTATATACCTGGGTCAGGAGTGTAATCAAAAAGAACATTCAAAGGAAGAAAGTCATCATATTCTAAAAGAAAGTGGTAATTCAATTTAGAATTTAATTGCCAACATCTCTCTGTAGAAAATGGGCATAAGAACCTTTAATTATGATTATGAGAATACCGGAGTTACACTACAGGTACTTAATCATAAGTACAAATTCTATGTACCATGCATTTTCATAAGAGTATTATTAAATTTGACCCAGATTTTGCCACTTTTACTTACAGTCTGTACTATATTACGTGCATGTAGTTGTAGCAGTTTTAGTGGTGCTTATTGGTTCCTCACTGAATAAAGGTATCAGAATATACTTATACAAAACTGAACATTTCCTTTTACCTTGTCTATTCAGTATGGTGAGGGTATGTATTTGCTGGAAGTTCTGAATTTTATTATCCATATCCTGCTGCAATAACCAACCAATAATAGCAGGACTGTTATGTATTACTTTAACTACTATTTCACACTGGCTGTATGCAGTTGACATTTATTCAAAATCTGGACAAATGTTCCCTCAAAGCATTTGGTATGAGTTTTAGAATAAAATAGCCTTGGTTTTCTGACCAGCTTTTCCTTCTTCATGAAATGCCACACCTGTACACACACACAGACACACACACACACACACACACACACACACACACGCACACATTTGTGAATGTACCAAATAAGCCTTTTGTTTCTATAAAATGATATAATGTCTGTCTTAGTCAGTAAGGTATTTTGATTAATCAGAGCCTAAATCATGCAAATATTCCCACTGAGTTCAGTGGGATATTTCATATTTTGCATTAAATAAATTGCTTTATTGGGTTGGTCAAAATAGTAATATAAAATGATATAACAGAGATGAAAGATGTATAAGATAGTAACGATAATATATAGATATATATGCATATGGTTAGGTCTGCCTCTGTATCTAGCTATCTAGCTATCTGTTATATAAAAGATACCTGTAGCTTCTTCCTTTCATAAGAATATGAATAAATGGATATATTGGAAATATGTTTCTGAAAATTATAGAAAAGATGCTAATTTCCTCAATATAGTACACTGTATTGAAATAGTTATACAGAAAACTTCTTTTAAATATAGACGATCTTTGAAAGCACACTGTCCAAATTCGCTGATGACACAAAGTTGTGGGGAGAAGTGGACACACTGGAGGGGAGGGACAGAATCCAGCTAGATCTAGACAGGTCACAGAGGTAGGTGGATGAGAATAGAATGGAATTCAATGCAGACAAGTGCAAGGTGCTGCATCTAGGGAGAAGGAACCAACAGCACACCTATAGGGTGGGGGACACCTTTCTCAAGAACACAGTGGGTGAAAGGGATCTTGGAGTCATTGTTGACTCGAGGATGGACATGAGCCGCCAATGCAAGGAAGCAGTCAGTAAGGCTAACCACGCCTTGTTGTGCAGCTACAGATGCATCATAAGCAGGTCCAGGGAGGTGATCCTTCCCCTCTATGCAGCGCTGGTCAGGCCACAGTTGGAGTACTACATCCAGTTCTGAGTGCTGCACTTCAAGAGGGATGTGGCTAAATTTGAGAGGCTACAGAGGAGGGCCACTCACATGGTCAGGGGGAAGCAGGCCAGGCCCTACGAAGATAGACTAAAGGGCCTGAATCTATTCAGCCTCCACAAGAGAAGACTGAGAGGGGATCTGGTGGCCATCTATAAACTCACCAGGAGTGACCAGCGGAAAATAAGTGAGGCTCTGTTCCTCTGGGCACTACCAGAGATAACAAGGAATAATGGCCACAAATTGATTGAGAATAGGTTCAGGCTTGATATCAGGAGGCATTTTTGTACAGTTAGGGCTCCCAAGGGAGGTGGTCCTCCTCTCCTCCTCTCCTACCTTGCGGTCTTCAAGAGGAGGTTGGATAGATATCTGGCTGGGGTATTACAATCCCAGAACTTGTTCCTGCCCCGGGCAGGGGGTCAGACTTGATGATCTGTTCAGGTCCCTTCCGACCCTAGAAACTATTAAACTGATTGTGTCTAGAAAAATAAATGCCACGAGAGGGTTGTATTATATCTACTTAAATTCCCAGAAGTGCCATGGCAAGGAAGTTTGATGCCTGGGGCAAAGCCTGCTGCAGCAGCCCACCCTCCCCCATGCACAAATCCAGGGGGCACATGCCCCCCATGATTTTCCTCTATCTCCACACCCCCCTGCGGAGGGCCAGGGCAGGTAGCAGCCAGGTGCTTGATTGTGGCAGCCTTTTTAGAGAGCAGGCTATAAATAGGGAAGCAGCAGTTCCCTGCTAGCAGCCACGAGAGGGGTATCAGCTGGTGGAGCTGAGGCTCAGGAACAGCTTGAAGGTTTATAGGATGGGGCTATGGGGATGAAGGAGGCTCCAGGTCCTGCGCATGACCTAAAACTGCAACCTGCAGGGAAGGGAAGCTGCTGGTGGTACAGCAGCCCTATGAAATGCCAGACCAGTTACCTCCCTGATGAAAGCTGGGTCAGGGCTGCCTAATAACCTCTAGCCCCTTCACAGTCCTAGCTGGGTAATGCCCAGACCTGGGAGAGATTGGGAAGGCCTGTGACTCAGTTTGTTCCAGCGGAGTTGTAAGGGTAAAACCAGTCAAGCAGCTTGGACCTAACCCAAGGTAGCTAACTAGTCCATGCTAGGGCCAGGACCCAGAGATGGGTCAAAAGGTCCAGGGGCCCACTGTGAAGGATGCCTACAGAGGACAGAAGCTCAGGGTCCTGACTGGCCTGGGACAGGGCCAGGGCCAGAGCCTAAGGGGGACCTGAAGGTCTCCGAGAGGGGACCACAGCTAATGGGCAAAGGGTCCACCTGAGTTTAGCTGCCTGAGATGCCATCTGCAAGGCTTGGGCCACAGTGTAGGGGTGGAATGGAGCTGTGGAGATCCCCCAAAACATCAGGGTGAAAAATAGGCAGCCTCCCACCTGAGTAACAACATTAATTATCAAGGTACGGCAGGCGAGAGAGGCAGGTGATTACGCCAAAGACAGGTGGGTGGGCCAACATCAAACTGGCCCCAGGTAGGCCCCCTGTTATATCCCCAAATGAGCCAATTGTGGCTCCATCCTGCATCGTGCCCTGGCTGGGCAGCATCTGCTGGTGCACCTTTGCTTCGGTGCCCAGGGCAGTTGCTCCACTCCCCGCCTCCACCCACCTCCCTTGCTATGGTTCTGAATCCAAGTCTTTTTAAGATCAGTAGACTGTAGGCCATGAAATTTCACTTAGGCCCCCTCAACATGTTCAGGTGAAGGTACAATTAGATCTAATGCATGATCTATGCAATCTCACATTAGGTCCAATTACATCTTATTGTCCATGTAGGGGGATCCTCCTGCATTAGCAAAAAGCAGACTTCCATGGATGGGAACCACATTTGTTGAGGGGGTTCCCAATTGTGGGGCCATACACAGCCTGGAACTGAGATTGCAATGCCTGGTGGGACACTTGGTCCTGTCTTCCCATGTCAGGTGCAGGATTCTAGGTCCTGGCTGAACATGTGGGCCTGGAAGGTTCATGCACCCACAAACCTTGGGGATCATAGCTGCCATTATCCCCGAGGGCCCAGAGGTTTCATGATGGGCATGGTGTACCCATGTGTCTGAGATCCCCATTAGCTGACAGGGCATCCAGCTGCCAGGGGACCCTGATATACATGCCAGTTAAAGCTTAATGGCGATCACCTATAAAGGTACTACACATTTTTGAGGTATAACTTTATAGCTGGTAGGTCTTATTATTGTGTGATAGCTACTTTATACATGTACTAGTCTTAAGTTAATTAATCAGTACTTGTAATGTGTAGAGGGTGCCACAATGAACCAATTGCTGAATACAGTTACTTCTATTTGACTAAGGTTCCTGGCAGATGATAATTTAATTATGCAATAGAATTGAATAACCTATCCAATAATTGTCTATCCTACCATACCATGTGTGCATAGCAGGAAGCATGATTTTAGGATCATACATTAATCACACCCTTTCTACTAGACAGCACAGGTGGAGTCCAGGCAAGCATAAAGCTTTGAACTTGAGTGGTGAGAGCCAACTGACTTCCCTACCTGGCACCTGCACAGCCACAAGTCTACAGTTGCATACGTGGGGCTTCCGG
>NW_017729027.1:26691408-26704734 GCF_001723915.1 Gavialis gangeticus | reverse complement strand
CTTTGAACTTGAGTGGTGAGAGCCAACTGACTTCCCTACCTGGCACCTGCACAGCCACAAGTCTACAGTCGCATACGTGGGGCTTCCGCCACACTTGACTTTGAACTTGCTATTTGAGCCAGTTGATTTCCTCTGTCTGGCACCTGCAGAGCCACATCCCTGCAGTCCTGCATGGCTTTCAACTTGGCAGGGAAGCCAATCAGCTCCCATGCCTGGCATTTTCAGATCCTTGAGCAGCCCAGTTAAAGACACTAGGGTTCCCCAGTCCCCATGGCAACAATCAGCCAGTTGTCAGTGTAGTGATCACCATTCCCAATTAAGACAGTCAGGCAAAATGAAAAGAAATAGACAAGTGTTATTTCTAAAGTCCTTTGCCTACCAGCTAATTAACAACTCCCATAATATAAGCCACCTCTCAATTCCCAACTCTTCTAAATTAGAAAATGCCTTTATAAGATTTATTATCAGCATGACTGGGGCAGCCCAGTCTCCCCAAACAAGCTAACAATAGGAGATTGTCAGAATGGGTAGGAAGTATGCTGCATGTTCAATTTTAGGGACCATTATATGTGGAACATCTTTGGGGTCGATTTGCCATTTTATGGCACCATAAATTTGTTGAATGAGTGGTGTGACTTATTTGTGTAATAAATGTAACATCTGCCAGGAGCCTAAAGATTATATTTTAGAAAGAAATTTATTCTTGACTACAGGAGAAGTCAAGCTATGAAGAGAAGGGAAAGCCACTGCTTATAGATTCATAGATGTTAGAAGGGACCTCAGTACCCCCTGCCCTGGGCAGGAAACAACGCTGAGGTCAGAAGACCCCACCTAGGTGCTTGTCCAGTCTCCTCTTGAAGACCCCCAAGGTAGAGGAGAACACCACCTCCCTTGGAAGCCTATTCCAGATTCCTGTAACCCTGACTATGAAGTTTGTTTCTACTGTCCAACCTAAATCTACTCTCCATCAATCTCCATCAATTTCTGGCCATTATTCCTAGTTACTCCAGGGGGTGTCCTAATTTGATAAGTTTGTCTGAATGGTGAATCACCCAACTATATAAAAAGTTCCTAATGTCCTAGTTCTTTTTTTTTCTGGCTTAAACATAAAGCCATTGGTTGTTGTTGGGCATTTCTTCACTCAAGAGTACTTTATTAACTGGTATCTTAATTTATTTTTTGTGAAGGTTCTTTTGATTAGACTGTCAATCTTTTAATTTCCATTTACATATTTACTTTTATAAAATAAAGAAGATTAAGTTTTTGAAATATCTCACTGTAAGTCATTTTTTTCTAACTTTTAAATCATTTGTATGGATGTTTTCGGTAATGTCCAGTTTTTCACTGTAAACAATATTCCCAGATCAGTCTCATCAATGGCACGTACAGGTACAAATTTATTTTCCTATGCCTATTCCAAATAACTTAATTATAAAGTTACTCTGGTTTTATTTAAAATGCAAATTTCAAAGATTTGTTTTTAAATAAGCATTGTTTTTGGAACACCGTCTTTTGCAATTTCCTGAGCTTGCCATTCATGTGATGAATCATATTGATTTATTTTGACATGTAAAAATTAATAAAACACACTTGGAAAGATGAGGCCATCTGAAAAGTGTTCTTAAAATGGAAGCTGTTACAATATTTTGATAGTATTTACAATGATTCCATGCCTATGCAGCTGAGAGGTGTGATGTAAAGCATGCAAGAGATGTGTGATGTGGCAAGAGAATTTTTCACATCACAGAAGTGTAAGCATTAACACTAATTCCCATGGCAGACTGCGACAATAAAATTACTTTGAGACTTTCAACTTCAAAGCACTTCATAAACATTGAATTAATGAATAGTCATAATTCCCTGGTAGGATAGGTAGTTATTTAAGGCTGTGACAATAATTAATTTTTGTTTTGTTGTGTTTTCTTTTTTTGGTTAAATGGCCAAATGGGAAGAAAAATATCAGTTTAGATAGACACAAAATAGGGGTGGGGGATGGGGAGAGGGGAAGGTGATTTGCTTCATCCAATTTTTTGTTCTTGAAATAAAAACTACACTTTTTTTTTTTGCTTTTTTTTTTTTTTTTTTTTTTTTTTTTTGCTTTTGGCTAAACAAATAATTTTATTACAAAGCAAACAAATTTGGACACATCCCCACAAGTGTGCACATGAAGTTTGTGTCACCACAAACTGCATGTGCCACACACGTATGCATTCACCATGCTATTAACTAGAAGCACAGTGGTGGTGGTGGGGGGGGGGTTGACAGGAGATCCCTGTGTCAAAAAAATACCACACCAAAAAAGTGGCATAGCATAGGTGGCATCAGTTTTTTGCCCAAAACAGGACCCTGGCCAGCTAGACCAATGCATCAGCTGCTGGCCAGGCTCCACTCACCTGGATTGCCACCACTGCAGCCCCAGGATCCCCTAGGTTCCCAAATATGGTTGCTCAGGCCAGCCCAGGTGCTGGGCCCAGCCTCCCCAACCCCACCTGGGGCAATATGCCACAAACCAGAGCACACATGAAGGATCTGCTGCACACCAAAGCGAGCATGCAGTAGCATACCCAGATACAAACAGTAGTGGCACAAATATGTGCTGCTGCTATTTGTCCCTAGAGAAAGACCTTTTTCCTTCTCATGGGGGCACATGCTTTGTGTTTATTTGGGATATGTTTAACCAAAGCTAAGTACCAAGTTCCATCCGGGTTGAAAAAGGAATTAGACCACTGATTTTCAATCAGGGAGCTGCAGCACTTTGGGTTTCACCGGATCCTTTTAAGGGTACTCTGAACTGTGAAGAAATAAGTGAGGTATGAGGAGATAAGCAGAGGCTGACGCTTGATCATGCATGGCTTTATCTCCTGCCCCCACTTCCAGTCCCCACTCATTGACTCCTCTGCAAGGAATTAAGCACTTTAATATATAAATCTTTTTTTTTTTAAACGAAGTGCCACTAAGTTAAAAAAAAGAAAGTTATGGAGGGTTGTGTCCAGTGAAGGGTGTTTAGAGTCCAAAAAGGTTATTCTTCCACTATACTTGGAAGTATTGGTGAGACCACAGTTGGAGTACTACATCCAGTACTGGATGCCGCACTTCAGCAAGAAGGTGGTAAAGCTTGAGAGAATCCAGAAAAAGGCCACCTGTATGATCAGAGACTTGCATGAGAAGCCATACAAGGAAAGGCTAAGTGACCGGGGCTCTTCAGTCTGAAAAAGAGAAGGCTGAGAGGGGACTTCATAGCGCTTTTCCACTACAACAGGAGCATACATCAAGGGCTCAGTGAGCAACTGTTCACCAGGGCACCCTTGGGGATTGGCAGGAGTAATGGCTATAAACTTCTGGAAGACCATTTCAGGCTTAACATTAGGAAGCACTTGTTCACAACTAGGATGTTCAGACTGTGGAATAGGCTCCCTCCAGAGGTGGTGCAATTGCCTACCCTTGAAATCTTCAAGAGGAGACTGGACAGTCACCTTGCTGGGATCACCTGACCCCAGTTGTCTTTCCTGCCTGGTGCAGGGGACAGACCCAATGATCTTCCAAGGTCCCTTCCAGCCTTGCAATCTATAAAAAGTACCACTGAACTAAGCAAATTCAAGGATAATAGATTAATTAATAGCTGTTGAACAGAACAGTCAGGGGTGCATCCTCTGGCATCTCTAAACAAATGATGGTGGATACCAACAAGGATATGACAGGAAATAGATCACTCTAGATGTATTCTGGGCATATATTCTCCCTTTAAAGCATCCAATTCTGCCACTGTCAGAGTCAGACGTTGGGCTAGATGGACCACTGATCTGACCCAACTGGGTTATAGCTCATTCTCAGTGGGTGTGTCTACACATGAACTTTACTGTGCAGTAAGCTAATTTTTCTACCAGGAAATCTGTGTAGCCATTTTTTCCATACACTGCAAATTAGCAGCACCATGCATGGTTTAACATGCAGTGTGTGCAGTTTGTGGTGCAAAGAGGTTTGCACTGCTACAAACTATATGTGCCTGCATGTCTGGATTTGGCCCACTGAGCTAAAGAAGAAGGTGCCCTCCTGTTTGCTCACCTTTTTGCCCCCTGCTTAACCCTATAGTCCACTCATGTCTGCCAAACTATAAAATACAGAAATGGCTAAAGGCCTGATCCTGAAAAAATCTACTCATGTGAGTAACTTTACCAATGTGAGTAGTGCTACTGATTTCATGATATTCATGAAGTATTCACAGGCTCTAGACATAATATAATTCACAGGCTCTTGACATAATATGACAAAAATAACATAATATGATGAAAACTTCAAGAGACTTCTGACTTTATTCATGTGTTTGTTGATATAAAAAATTAAAAATAAAAAATCTCAAAAGAAAGGTGGGGGGAAATCAACACTTAAGAGCAGTTTAAAATCTAAAGGCTGTCAAGATATTTTACAACCTTCATAAATGAATATAGCTGATAGAAAAATGAATCTTTGTCTCTTTTGATTTAACAAATAGTTATTATGATTTATAATTTCTGCAATAATTGGAGCGATCCAGAAAATCAATGTTCAAGGTATATTTATAGCCATTAACAGCTTCTCCATCATGTACCTTAGAAATCTTTATTAACCTTAAATATCTTTCATGCTTTAATGTGAAATTCATGTTAACTGCATCTTAAGATCAAGGTGACTTTTACTACAAGTCTTGTCTAAGGCATGCATTACAATAAACATATGGTCATCAGCAGTCTGAGTGACAGATTGGAAGCTAATCTTGTATTCCATTTGCAAGGGCTGTTTTTCAATCGGTTTGACATTGATCATCTGTCCATTTGATTTGTTAACCTTATGAAACTGATTTTTTTACACAATAACTGAATGCCTGCAATGTAGTATAGAAATCTTCCATTATACATTTTACTTTCTTTTTCCTTAGGTATCCTGTTCAGTTGGATTAGTTTGGTAAATGTACCAAAGTTCATTTTGAATTCTGTTTTGCAAAGTTAGCCTCAAGAATATGGGGCTCAAAAGTAATTTATCTAATTTCTGGAAAGGAAAATAGATGTAGCCCCACAAGTGGCGAGTGCATTTTTTGGGATGCATCCATAGAAGCATTAGGTTTAAGACATGGGAAGTGATAATCCTTCTGTACTAGGCAATGGTTAGGCCTCATTTAAACTGCTTTGTGCAGTTCTGGGCACCACATTAAAAAAATTATGTAGATAAGTTAGAGAGGGTCTTGAGATGGGGAACAAAGATTCTTAAGAAAGCCATATGAAGAGAGTCTTAGAAGCAAGCCATATGAAAAGAGGCTGAAAGAACTAGGCATGTTCAGTTCATGGAAAAGTCACTTAAAGGAGGACATGATAACAGTCTTCAAATACTTGAAGTGCTGCCATAAAGAAGAGGGTAACCAGACTTTTCTCTCTTGCTGCAGAGAGGAGCACATAGACCAATGACTTGCATGTGCAGCAAAGTAAATAGATTGAATATCCAGAAAAAAATCTTCACTGTGAGAATAGTGAGGCACTGCAATAGACTGTGTAGGGAAGTTCTTGACTATCCATCACTGGAGGTATTCAAAAAGAGGTTGGACAGCCATTGGTCAGGGGTGGTCTGGGCATAGCTATGATTGTGTTCTACTATGGGTATTTCCCATGCTTCTGAGCATTCCTGATTGCTTCCACCCTCACTTTGTTCTTCTGTATGTGCCAGAGGCATTGGGTGTTGGCTACAGTTAAGACTGGAGACTTCAACTGGGTTGTACCAATTCTCCTGCTAGGAGCAAAGCCAGGGGTCCTGGCTTGCTCTTCCACTCAGGGTCATAACAATCACCATATTTGGGGTTAGCAAGGAATTTTACCCTCTAGGCATATTGGTATGGACTATGGTATGTTTTTGCCTTCCTCTGTACCAAGGGGCATGGCTCTCTACCCAGGACCTCTTAAGGTGTACATTGAAAACATGTTCTGGAAGCAGGACATTAGCTGCTGTGATTCCCCCATTTTACCTGTGGCCAGTTAGGGTGCTGTATCTCTGTTGTGTTAGGGTTGAGGGTGGTCTTACATAGCATTTAGATAATAGTTTGGATGGAATGGTTTGGACTAGATCATCTCTAAGTGTCTCTTCCAGCCCTACTTCTTTCTCTATCTATGACTATAAGGTGCCAAAATGAGGAAATGGTATTAGTAATAAATATATATATTTCACAGCAAAAAAATCATAATGTTTCTAAATTTATCATAGTTAGTACCTGTCAGTATTTACTTTTTATAATAAATATAATCTCTCTGGCATCAGTTCATGGATTTTTCTTTCTTTTTAGAACCCACAAATCAACCCAAAATGTGATACTAAAAAGAGAATTAACTCCCATAGTTTATGCAACAGAAGTTGTCTGGCTATGTATTTAAGAATATTATGCCACCATTTTTATCATTGTTTTGTTTTTTTCAGTGTTGTGTTGCCCACTGGTTGCCCAGAATTTTATCTCTTTCAAAAGAATTTTAAAAATATTAAAATAGATATTTCCCTAAATGCACAGTTACTATTTGGGAATTTGAATAAAGCAGTAGCTTCCTACCCATGGGCTGCAGACCAATGATAGTTTGCAAGATTATGGTAACTGATTCATAGAATGTGGGCCTTTTTGCCTTTGTAATGTTTTCCATTAAAGTTTTATTTTATGGGAGGGTTCATGATGGTCAACAGGGAAGAATTAACGATGGCCCACTGGACCTCAAAGTTTGGGAATAAATGTTATAGACAATGAAAATTCCCAGATAGGCAAATGAGAAAGAAACTGCATGGAAATTGGCAGAGATTCCAGTCCCCTATGTAACATAAATTCATTCAAAAGGAGAACGGGCTCCTAGATCATTATAAAACTAAAAGACTGGTTAGCTCAAGAAGCTAGTAATTTGAGACATAACTATCTCCTCTGAGATTTCGATTTGTAACTTCTATATTAGTAGGAACTGCAAGTTGGTATCTGAGTTATGTCTATGAATCTATATCAAACATTTTCTGTTATAATTTAAGATCTCTCTTTTTTTAAATTTTTCTCTCAATTTCTATAAAACAAATGCAAGTTTCCTGAATTCGTTCATTATTCATAATTGTTACCAGTCATTTTTTACTACCTAAATTACATTATATTGTTTCTGTTCGGTGATTTTGTAACCAACACTTTCTAATGAGGAAGACTGCTAATAGGAAATACTTTGTTCTTATAAGAATACTAATATATGTCTCCACAGAACCTCCACAAGCATTAATATAAACAGAGATCAGTCAGCTGAGTGTTTGAACTAATGTGAATAAAGGCACAAATTTAACTAAATAGATTCAGAAACATTTTTAAAGAACATGCCCACAAAAAGTCCATACCCCCTTATTCAGATGGCTCATATTATAACCTGAGCACTATGCAAATGAGTTTTGTGATCTCAGTTGAATCATTAGTCCACAAATGCCCATATCACAATGAATTGCTGGAGCCTGAAAACTTAATGAGCACAGAAACTGAATTATCCATTCACTTGCAGTTCCCTCTAGGTACTTTCATGGCCCTCATTCCCATATTGGCTGAGTATCTCACCATCTCTAATGAATATTGTCTTCAAAACACTCGTATCAAGGAAGAAAATGCTATCTCTATTTTAAATATAGGATATTGAGGCATAGGTTAGATTAAACAAGGGCACAAGGAGTTCTATCCAAGCATTCAAGATCTAACTCCAGTGCTTTTATCCACTAGCTTTCAACATTTCTTGGTCTCTCCAGTAAGGTTTAAGGGACCTTTAGGGGGCAATGTGAATAGAAAAATGTTTCTTTGCATTAGGAATGTATTTACACAAAATATTGAAATGTTCATATTTATAAAAAAGGAAGCAGAAGTACCCAAATTGCTCGTATTGAAAAACAGGGAAAGCATATATTTTCTGGTTATTTTTATGCTTCTACATTTTCTAATTCTGGCTAAGACTCACTGTAGAAATGCAAATGTGCTGATAGGAGGAACTAGAGAGACCCAGGTTTCTTAAGATTTCCTTTTTTATTTAGCAGGCTTTGTAAGCTCAGAATCTAAAATTTGGGTTCTTAATACAGTAGAATGTGGATCGTTCATAGGACTTGAAAATGCCCTTCATAGAGCCTTGGCAAAGTTGTAGGTTTCTTAGGCAGCTGAAATTACCTACATCTTCTGTAAACAGCTATTTGCTGCTGTTTGCTGCAGCTTGTCAAAAGCCATTGCTTTTCAAGTCAGCTCTTCAGGATCACATACTCAAGCTGAGTGGAAAAACTGTTGAAATAAGAACTATAGCAAGTATAGTGTACAGTTTGTCCTTCACTCAGCAATTCATTGTGAATAAAATTAATTGTGAACTACCCTGATACAAATGGCTCTACAGTACTCCCACTGTCTCCCATGGGCATGCTTGCATGGTATACTCCCATGGCTGTGAGCCACATCAGACGAGGGTTTCCAGCTGCAGGACCTGGCTATTTGTTGGCCTGGGATTATGATTCTGGGCTCCCCTTCACTGACAATAAGGCATGATGGGATCTGATGCTTGATTCGCAATCACTTCTCCTGCTATGAACGTATAACATGGCAAGAGTTACGATGATGTGGATCACACATTGGATCCTATCACGCCTTTACCTGCGTGTCTGGCAGGGGCCTTATAGTCACAGTTCCACTCATGCTTCCCTCTCTCAACCATTCTTTCCAAAGGGACCTAATCTGTACCAAGGCCAGATTATTCCTCTTCCCGCTCCTCAACCCACTCAGTTCTACCGATGGAATGGATTGGGTAAATTTGAGGATCTACTGATTCACTCTGCCTGTTTGTGGGCCGGTGTACTAAAGGAGGTATACTAGGATGGTATCTGGTCCCTGTGGGCCCTTCTACACATGTAGGTAAAGGAACAACTGGATCTAATGCATGATCCACATAATCATGCTTCTTCCTGCAATGTGATTGTTGGATCAAGCATCCATTCGTGTGATTGTGGGATCGAGCATCAGATCTCATTACACCTTATTGCTGGTACGGGGGAGCCCAGAATCATGAGGTGTCCCCATGGCTGGGAGATCACAACAGCTGCAGTCTCCCAGTCACAGGGGTGCATACAGCTGGGAACCCTGCGGTGTGTATTGAGTGGGAACCCTGTCAGTTGATGGGGCTCCCAGCTGCAGGGGCATGTTCTCCCACAGTTGAGAGCCATCATTAGGTGGTAGCTTCCAGGCTCAGGGGTGCGCATTGGTCCCCACAACTGTGGCACAGGCTACACACGCAAATTAAAGCTGTATAGAAACCAACTATAAACACATTATGTATTTTTCAGCAATAACTTTATAGTTAGATGGACCTTTTAAGGCGCCATAATTAATTTGCACATGTAGCCAGTCTAAATTTATTGAACAATTAAAAAAATAATTACGTAATACATATAATGTGTAGAAGGTCCCTTTGTGTCCTCTATCTGCAGGAACCAAAGTAGAGTGGTACTGTTGGGGGTGTGCATCTGATTTCCTTACTCTTCTATCTAGGTATTTTGAAGCCAGGCTTTCGTTGTTGTTGCATTATACTAAATTTCCACATATATCTTTCTACATATCCTGGATATGGGGAAGGAGAGGTTTTCTAATATTTATTATGAAATACAGGTTTTCCAGAAATCACATGGAAATGGTATATTACATATAAAAATGGTGTCAGTAGTGAAAATCATAAACATTGTCTATTTAGTACTATGTTCACTGATTAAAGATTGACCAACTTGAGGTATTACTTTAAGAAGGCTTCAAAACAATGCATTTGATAATCCTGAGTATCTTAGAAAAGAGGTTAAGCCCTTAATTAAACAGACATACTGCCTGTATCAAGTTCTTAAAGGCTTTGTACTAATTACAAGTAATAGCAAACAAATCACTCAAAAAGTATAACTTGAATTTATGAATAATTATCTACAGCTTTTACAGCTAATTAAAAGTCTGTATACTGTCAATGCATGTATCTTCTACTGAAAAATTATTCAATGCAACTAGAAGTCTCAAATGGTAAGCTCAAGGGACCTCACAAAAGGTCAGCAAAGATATTGGTTATGGGAAAGCCTTCCTTAATGATCATTGTAGTACCTCTTCCTGTTTCTTCTAGATGCTGTTTCACATAAATAAAATAGAAATGTATATTATTTTGTATTCTGATACATATGAATTTTTTTATGAGATAGGTATTTAATTTTTCCTCCTCCTTTCTTTTTTTAGTAGAAGAGTGGGCTAACACATTATAGTATGTAGTCTTTATCTATTTGTGTAAACTAGGTAGTTGTCCCAAACCCACAACTTATCTATTTTAATATATATCATTATTTTTCTGATTGACATTACAGCATTTAACCTATTGAAAATGTCAGTCTTTATGTTTATGAGAATTTATTTTTAAAATGCAGGTTATAATGTAGACTTATAATATTGCTCTATAAGACATATATTGTTGAATCTATAAAGTTGAAATTCATTTTTTTTCTAATGCATTATTAATTCTTTTAAGGATTCTTGTGAAATGATTTGTTTTGTATATGTGAACTATATAAAACAGAAAAAACTCTTTTAAATAAACATATTCAAGGGTAACAAAAATTACATTTTGTAACATCAAATTAAGACATATTGCAGTGCTGCTATATGCGAACCACATGTTGATTCTGTTTGTTTGTAGTTATGTCTTTTAGCTGTCACCATATATCTTGAGCCAAATCTAACTGTTTCTGTGAACACTAACAAATAGATCAGTTTATTGCCTGCATATTGCTGGATGATTTATTTGCTATTGTTAGCCTGGGAAGCAATACCAATTTGAAAACAGTGACCTTCCTTCCTAGTAACTGGTAATACATTTGGAATACGTCTACCTTTGTTAGAATTATAATCAAACAAAATTAAAATTTTCTAAAGTTTAATCTCTTAAATAAAACAGTAAAACACTTTGCTGGTAAACTCATTAGAACATGTGCAGACTAACATAAGGCCTAGACTTTATCTTTCTAATCTGATGATGAACATAACAGGCCACCATCTGGTGTTCATGTACATCCGTAAGTAAAATACAGCTCTATAATTTAATAATTTCAAACTTTAGCTGCTACTTACCACTTGTTTCCATGTACCGGAAGTCTCAGACTTAATTTGTCATGAACCTTGGAAAGACAACACAGCATTAACTGTTTTTGTTCTGAATTTCAGATGCAGACAGTTGGGCAGAGAGAGCTCCTCTGTTGCTAGGACGACCTGACACTGAGGGTTTAGTGACAGCATCAGATGGTATTGTGCTGAATGATATTGCTGGCTTAAGAGCCTGAAACAGGAACCTGTCTATGGAGAAACAAGAGTGAACGTGGAATATTATCCATCTACTATACTATAGTAAGTATGCAACAGGATACGGAATCGTTTTCTTCCCCAAACATTAATTTTGTTAAGAGATACAAGGGGCGTACCTTATGTCAGTGAAAATATGCAAATGAAACATAATCTGTCTTTGATCTGCTTGGATAAATAAATAATCTTCCTAACACGCTATAGGTTATGCAAAGTTTACAAAATTAGCATTCTTTCCAAAATATCCATCTTGCTTAAACAAAAAAGACCCCCCCCCCGAATCCTAGCATTTAAACAACTAACATCATGCAAGTATTGTAATTCTTTTGCTTAAGCCTGCTGAAGAGTAGTCAGCATTGTTGGGGATCTTGCCATCATGGTTTTCCATAGTGCAGGTCATGATGGAATTTCTCTTTCCCCCATGCTGGCTAGCTATCCCATCTGTGCTCGAGCTGGGAATATTTGTGCTAGGTGGGAAGACATGAGACACCCCCCCCCCTCCTTCCCGTAGCATAAAATCCCAAATGAACATCCTCACAAAATGTGCCTACCCCTCTAGAAACTGCAGGCAGCCCCATGGAATGGTGGGTTCCTTGGGGAGCCTGGAAAGGCTTGGCAGACTCAATATGATTCTGTAGTGTGATGCAGCTGCACTGAATGTGAATATATTTTTCGGGTGAAGCAACGGAAGCATTAGGTGCAAGACATGGCAGGTAATAGTGATACTCTGCTTATCTGGTTAGGCCTGATATGGAGTACGGTGTGCAATTTTGGGCTCCGAATTTTAAAAAGGACAAGAAAAGTTAGATAGAGTCTGGAAATGGGCAACAAAAGATGAACAAAGGCTCAGAAAACAAGCCATACAAGGAAAAGCTGAAGAAGCAAGCCATTTTCAGCTCACAGAAAAAGCGCTTCAGAGGAGACATGATAGCAGTCTCCAAATACTTGAAGGGTTACCATAAAAAAGAGGAAAAGCAGATTTTCTCTCTCGCTGCAGAGAGGACAATATAGACCAATGGTTGCAGCAAAGTAAATTTAGATTGGATATCCAGAAAAACTTTCAGGAGATGTTCTATTCAATGTTAGAATAGTGAGGCAGTAGAATAGACTGCTTAGGGCAATTGTGGATGCTCTGGGCATGTCCACACATGCAAGCATGTTCACTTGCAGCAGCTCAAATAGATGTGGTGCAAATTTGAGCCGGGGCTTTTTGCTTCAGTGAATGTGCTCGGACATGCACTTTGGTGTGGAGCAAACTGTGTCACTTAGGGCAAAATAATGCTGCCTGGCTCCTTCCAGATCTGCAGCCATGGGGAGCTAGAGCTTGGGGCCAGCACCTGTACTGTCCCCAGCAATATAAAAAGCTGCCCTCTCCTGGTCTGAGCACTACAAAAAGCCACCCTGGCAAGTAGCTCAGGGCTACTAGCTCTCAGGAGCTTCTGGGTCCCAGCCAATTCGTACCTGTGGACACTACCCCTTGTGCCAGCTGGACTGCTGAAGCAGCCTGGAGAGTTCCCTGCACACTCTACCCACTGCAGCAGTCTGGCGGTGGGGGCTGATGCCTGGTTGTGACCAGCTGTGTACCTTTCAAACCCAGATGGGGACTGCACATGCAGTAGAGACATCTCTCCTTCTGGGCCAGCTGCCAGTGGACTGTGGTTGCAGGGTTGACCTCTGTGCAGCACTACTGCTTGGACATCTAAGCAGCTGTGTGCCCCCCTGCATGCCCCCTGCCCGGCCATCTGGGCAGCTATCACCCAGAAGATGTTCCAGGTGTGTTGGCCTACTTTGAACTGTCAAAGCATGTCCACCTGGCCCCATTTGGCCAGGAGGTCAGCCACAGCCAGCTAGGTCCAAGGTACCAGCTCTGAGAAATTAGGGCCCTGCTACTAGCCTCCTTAGCAGGAATTCTAGGGTTCCCTATTGGAAAACTGAAAAATCCCTGATAAAAAAAAAATCCCAAA
>NW_017729027.1:26684345-26691182 GCF_001723915.1 Gavialis gangeticus | reverse complement strand
CCCCTCCAACAGGTCCCCTCCCCCCTCCTCCAGATCCCCGACCCCTTACTCACCAGCACTGGAGCCCTGTTGCTGAAACATACAGCCTGGCTGGCCGCGTGTTTCAGCACCAGGGTGAGGGCCAACCATAGAGACACTCTGGCAGCCAGAGCATCTCCATGCAGGATCCAGCCCCTGGTTGCTTCAGGGCATGGTCTAGGACGTGCCTCAGGGCACAACCCTCTAGGTGTAACTATGTCCATTTTCTTCTATGGGTATTTCTCATGTTTCTGGGCTTTGTTGGTTGCTTCTGCATCCCTCCTTCCCCCCCCCACCCCCCTTTTTTCCCCTGCTATATGTGTTAGATTGTCTTTAAACCTCCCCAGACACATTGGGTGTGAAGCAAGAGAGTTTTTGATCTAGCATGTGAATGGCTAAAGTTCACATCTTAAGCCTGCACAGTAAATGTTTCCATCCTACGTCTCCAGAAGATCTAAAATTATGATCAACTACCCTACTTTAACAGATAGGACATGGCAGGAAAGGTGTGTATGGCCCTGAGATAAAGTTGAGGTTCTTGGTTTGAGTGATAGCTGAATGTATCTAGTGGATGAGTGAACTAAAGAGAGTGGATGCTGTTTGACTGACATTGAGTGACAGGCCTTTTACTTCAGATGATTGGTTGGTGAAAGTGGAGTGGTTGAGGCTTTTAAGTACCTGCATATTGGCAATGGCGTGTGTGTGTGTGTATTTGTGTGTGTGTGTGGTGGTGAGTGAGGACAGTTCGGGCTTGTGCATGTTGAGCTGTTTGGATCTGTTTGAACTGATATAAGGAGAATTTCTGGAGTTGATTTCATTTTATTTTTTCTCCATGTGTGGTGATCTGTATGTATTTAGCTGTACTGGTGTCTGATTGAGCGAGACTGGTGAGGAGGAAGCTGACCACACCTCATGGAGAGTAAGAGGTAACCCTGTTGAAAAGTCCAGTTCCTTGAGCAACTTTTCTGTCATTTTACCACTGGATCTTGACCTTTCAGAGCATTTAATGGATTTTGAACTTGGATTGTTACATGGACCTGTTTGCTATTGTCTGTTCCATTGTTCCTGTTCACCACCCTTGCTGTTACCTGATTGGTGTTCTGGTGCCATTTGTTTCTAATTGTTGATAAAGTATATTTTTTGTTTGTTGTTAGTGTGTTCACAATTCAGTTCATTAATACCCACTTCCTTGTTGTCATCCATTCTTTTAATAAATCCCTTCTGTGTTTATAGCCTTTAACTTTCCTTGTGTTTGCTATTCTGTTATCAGCTAAAGTTAGGGTGAGAATCTCACCTGACAGTGAGAGGGAAGCCTGATTCATCATAACCCTTGAGAAATTGTCGGGACCATTTAACTTAGTGGGAACATGTTTTGAGGTTTGCCACCTTAAAATTTGTCCTCACAACAGGTGCTGGCTATAGCTAAGGCGAGGGACTTCACCTGGGGTGTGTCAATTCTCCTAGGAGCAAAGCCACAGGTTCCTGGCTAGAGGGCCTTGCCCCTCAACTCAGGGTTAGACAGATTGCCATACTTGGGGTCAGGCAGGAATTTTACCCCCTGGTTAGATTAGTATGGACTCAGGAGTTTTCACCTTCCTTTGAGGCTGGGGCCAAGTTCTGGGTTTGGGTGGTGCACGCTGCCACCACATGCACTGATCCACTTTTTTTTTTAATCCTCAGGAGTTTTTAACCCCTTGCAGCATGGAGAACAACTGAACGTGCAGTATGTGGCACCACAGACATGACTGCAGCACCATATACTGCATGGCTGTGCTTGTCTGGATGTGGTCCCTAAGTCCATTTAAATTGATAAAAACATTACACCCTTATGTACCCTTCAATATTCCAAGCTTATCCAGTTCAATGGGTGCATTATAACCTAGAATGGTAATCCTGTATGAGATTTGAATTTAGATGATGAAACATGCATTGAGTGCAGTCTTGTAGAAGGCAGATGGAGGAAGAAGCAGACAAATGTTTTTCATCAATTTAATAGATTTCATAGACATTAGGGTTGGAAGGGACCTTGGAAGATCATCAAGTCCAGCCCTCTGCCCCAGGGGCAGGAGGTCAGCTAGGGTCATCAGATCCCAGTAAGAAAAATATCCAGGTTTCTCTTGAAGGCATTCAGAATAGGCCCTTGAACCACCTCCAGCAGCAGGCTATTCCAGACCTTGGGGGCTCAGACAGTAAGTACTGGGTCATCAAATCCCAGTAAGCTCTTCCTTATGTCCAGCCTGAAACGGTCTTGCAGGAGTTTATAACTGTTTGATCTAGTCATCCTTTGGGGCACTGTGGTGAATAAATGTTCCCCCAGATCCTGGTGAACAACCCCTATAAGCTTATAGGTGACCATCAGATCGCCCCTGAGCCTGTGCTTTTCCAGACTGAAGAGTCCCATAGCTCTCAGCCTGTCATTGTAAGGTCTGTTTTCCTGACCTCTGATTATGCATGTGACACTTCTCTGGACTCTCTTAAGCTTCTCCACATCCTTTTTGAATTGTGGAGCCCAAAACTGGATGCAGTACTCCAGCTGTGGCCTCACCAAGGCTGAATACAATGAGGGAATGATGTCCTGGGATTTGCTTGAGAAGCATCTATGGATGCAAGCCAGGGTTTTGCTCGCTTTACTAGCCACAGCATCACATTGAAGGCTCATGTTCATCTTGTGGTCAATCCTGACCCCCAAGTCCCTCTCGTCCGTAATGCTAGTCAGCATAGCACTGCCGAGCCTATAGACATGCTCTGGGTTTTTCCTCCCAAGGTGGGGAACCTTGCATTTCTCAGTGTTAAACACCATAAAGTTCTCGTCCGCCCAGTTGCTGAGCCTGTTCAGGTAAGCCTGGATTGCCCCCCTGTCCTCAGGTGTGGATGCTTTGCCTCAAAGTTTGGTATGATCGGCAGACTTGACCAGTCCACTTCTGACTCCAATGTGCACATCATTAATGAAGAGGTTAAACAAAATAGGTTTACGGACAGAGCCTTGAGGGACCCCACTGGTCACAGGGCACCATGATGATTGACTTCTGTCAGCCACCACCCTCTGGGTCCAACCAGGGAGCCAATTCTCCAGCCAACAGATCATGGTGAACCCAAGGCTGCAGTTGGCCAGTTACATTGCAATAAATTATTACTAGGAAGAAATAGGTGTTATAGTTAGATTGGTGCAACATTTATCCTACTTGTTGGAACTCTTCCTTTTAGAAAAGTGTAGGAGTACATTTATCAGACAACACAAATGGCATCTAATTTTTTTTAAATAGAACTTATGTTTGACTTAATTTTTTTTGTGCAAAAATGTAGTATCAAAGCTCTTATATGGGTTATTTATATCCTTGTTGAACCAAGGAGTATTTCTACTAATACTAGTACTAGCATATAGAATTCCAAGGGATTTTCAAGAAACTTAAGAGAAAATGTATTACATAATCTGCTCATCAGCAAAATTTCTTCCTTAACCCTTTCATTTGGTGATTTCCTTTGCACTGAAGCATGAAAATTTATAGCACTGGCTTTTACCTATGTACTGTAATTGCATATATTCACAATAGAGATATGTATAGCCAAATCTTTCTTTCTTTCTTTCAAGATGGCTGCCGACAGGTGAAGCCCTTCTGAGCTCCTGCAGCTCAGGTCCCTTCTGTGCGTTCCCCCCACTCCCTGCTCCCCGTTCCTCTCTCCCCCCCAAACCTTGCCTCTCCCCAGCCTCTGCTTGGGGACCCCCTCTCTGCCCCTTTCCCCCGCTTTCTGACCATTTCCCCCGGGCTCTGGCAGCCTCACTTGCCTCTGCCCCTCCCCCACCCCCACCTGGGCTCCCCCTTTGATTCCTGCTGCCTCCCTCCTGCAGAGCCCTTTACCTTGGTCTCTGCCATCTCCTCCTGCCTTAGGGCTTGCCTACAGCCCATGCAGGATTGCTCTGCCCCCTCCCGGGGCCGATTTTGGGGCTGTTTCAGCCCCCTCCCAGTCCCCAGCTTCAGTTTGAGGATTTTTTTTTTCTTTCTCTGTGGGAGAGTTAACCCTCCCAGTCCCTCCCTGTCTCAGTTCCACCTGGGGCCCTGTCAGGTGGAGCAACCAAGACCTCCCCTCCACCCCTGCCTCAGTCAAGGCAGTGGACTCGGAGGTGGTGAACCCCAAGCAGCCCAGCCCATCCCCTTCAGGGAAGGTGCCGGCTGCTCCTAAGAAGGCTAAAAGCAAGAAGCAAAAAGGAGCTTCAAAAGGGGCACCTGCTCCTTTGGGGCCTGCCTCTGACAGCACCAGGGAAAATGTAGCCAGGGAAGCTGACCCCACCCTGCCTGCCCCCCTGGAAACCTCACCACCTCAGGCCAGGACTGAGGTTGTCCCAGCACCATCTGGCAACATTTCGCCCCCATCCCAGCTCGTGGGGCTTGTGAGCAGCAAGGTAGAGAGAGAGTGCCTGCCTCCCCAGCATCAGGCACAGGAGACAGCAGAGGGTCCTGCCACCCCCCTGCCCACTCCCCTGCTCACTGAGGCTGATGAGGAGGAGATGGAGTGCCTGCCCTCCAAGAGCTGCAAGCAGCCCTGGGAGTGGGATGACATTTGCCCCCCAAAGCGGATGGGGATTGATCTACCGGAGACGGTCCATGACCCAGATGCTGCGGGGGGCCTGCTAGGGAGCTTGGCCATTGATGGCACCTTCACTGGTCTCACCGGGAGGTCCCCTCCCAGAGTACAGTCCCACCGGTTCTCGGTCGGCAACATCCAGCTCCTGCTGGAGAACCCACCCTGGGTGGCACGCAATTATGGAGGCCTCCTCAACCTCTTAGACCAGACCAAGGGCCACAGGAACATGGCGGAGAGTATCCGGCAATGGTGCCCGGACCCTGCACAGTTTGTCCATGCCGCTAGTATCGCAGTGAGGCTCATGCGCCGGGACCCAGGCACGCATCAACATACCTTCCGGCTTGAGAAGCTGGCGATCTGGGTGAGGGAGGTGTGGGGCCAAGGCGGGCCTACGGAATAGGGTCGGGCAAGAACAGGCCTTCCCCTGTCTCTGTGGTATTTGGCCAGATCTGTCCCCTTCTCTCCCATTGGTACTCTGCCTTCGCTTCCTCTCTATTCTCCTGCTCATGGTGGTTACCACCATTGCCTCACTAAACACCAATGGCTGCAGAGACCTGGTGAAGCAGACAGCCATCCTGGAGAGCTTGCAGCAAAAGCGGTTGGCTATCACCTTCCTCCAAGAGACGCACAGTGACGTGTATGTCCAAGCTGACTAGCACGCTGGCTGGAGAGGCCACTTATTTTTGAGCCACGGCACCAACCTCAGTGCAGGAGTGGCGACCCTCCTTTCGCCACAGCTGCAGTACAACTCGGCAGTGGCATGAGAGGTTGTCCCCGGCCGGCTGCTGACCATCCACGTCACCCTGGCACACCAGAGCTTGCTCCTCATCAACGTCTACACGCCCACCAATGGGAGAGAGAGGGTAGCCTTTCTACAGACCCTGGGCGACCTCCTGTGTGACTCCAGTGAGAAGGCTGACCTGCTCCTCATCGGGGGCATTTCAATTGCACTGTCGACGTGCTGTTAAACCGGATGGGCTGGAGCCGCACCTGCCTTCAGCCTGCAAGCTGCGGACCGTGCTGGGGGCGGCAGACCTCGTTGACGCCTGGTGGGTCCTCCACACTGACGCGTGCCAATACACCTGGGCAAAGATGAGTGCCAGTGGGATGTCCATGGCCCTCCTCGACCACCTCTACATTGCCCAGCACCAACTGCCGTTACTACGCAGCAGCCGCATCATCCCCTCAGGCCTTTCGGACGATGCCCTGGTCCGCTGTGAACTGAGCCTGCCTGTCAGAGCACACACATGGGCCCCTTACTGGTGCCTCAACACCAGCCTCCTGCAGGACACCCACTTCTGGGACTGCTTTGCCCACCTCTGGAGGAGCTGGGAGGCTGCGTGAGCAGACTACCCCTCCTGGCGGCTGTGGTGGGACATGGGGAAGACCCAGATTTGGGCATTCTGCCAGCAGTATTCCCAGCTGGCGGCAAGCGAGATCCACCGCCACACCCAGGAGCTGGAGGAGGACGTGGTGGAGCTTGAGACAGCCCTGCTCTGTGCAGGCAGAGGCCACTCAGCAGCTGCATCAGGACCTGACGCGCCTCGGCGCCTTGCAGTTCGAGGCCCTGGAGCGCAAACTTTCCCTGGCTGAGCTCAAGGCTGCTGTCAGGGGTCTTGCCTCGGGCAGGGCCCCAGGCCTGGATGGACTGCCCATGGAATTCTACAAAGCCTTCTGGCCCCTCCTTGGGCCCAGCCTCCTCCGTGTCTTCCACAACAGCCTCGCTGAAGGGACCCTGCCGAACAGCTGCCGACAGGCAGTGCTCACCTTCCTGCCCAAGA
Organism: Gavialis gangeticus; assembly: GCF_001723915.1. Taxonomy (NCBI): domain Eukaryota; kingdom Metazoa; phylum Chordata; order Crocodylia; family Gavialidae; genus Gavialis; species Gavialis gangeticus. The sequence goes on along the minus strand of NW_017729027.1, from coordinate 26,684,802 downwards.
AGGAGGACCTGGGCTGCCTTAAGAACTGGTGGCCCATCTCCCTTCTGTGCGCTGACTATAAGATCCTGGTGAAGGCACTGGTGAACCGTCACCACACTGTCATGGCCTCCATCATCGGGCCAGAGCAGAGCTACTGTGTCCTGGGCAGAACCATCCAGGACAACCTGTTTCTGCTGCGTGACCTGCTCACGGCCATGGAGCTTTTTGGCCTGGACGTCAGCTTGGTCTCCCTGGACCAGGAGAAGACCTTTGATCACGTCGACCACCGTACCTGCTCGGCACCCTCAAGGCTTTTGGCTTCGGGCCTCTTTTCATCGCGGCCCTCCAGGTCCTGTACCATGACGCCTCAAGCCTGCTCAAGGTGAATGGCGTGCTGTGCTCCCCATTCCCGGTGCATCGTGGCATACCCCAGGGCTGCCCCCTCTCATAGTTTCATAGTTTCTAGGGTCAGAAGGGA
>NW_017729027.1:26653996-26669798 GCF_001723915.1 Gavialis gangeticus | reverse complement strand
ATGGAGACTTGACATATAAAATGGAAACTTGACATGACTATGGTTCACTTACAAACACACGCCTAAACCATACATTATCCATATGAAACAATAAAAATCGATACAAAAATGATAATAATACAATATACAACAGTAAAAATCAATGCAAACCTAATAATAATACATTATAAAACAGTGATATCCAAAAACTTGCTACCAAAATAAAAATCTTTAAAGCTTATCCTAAGTTTTAGTTCACTTATACTTATCTATAGAGAATAGAGAGGGAGAGAGCAAGTCAGAAATGGTTCTGGAAGGGGAGGGAATGAAATTTAAAAAAAGAAAAGAAACTCATGGTTTTGCTACATGTGGATGACAGCAAGTTGGGTGGAGTAGCAGACACTCTAAGGGGTTGGGCTAGAATCCAGAATGGCCTGGATAGACTGGAGAAATGGTTCAAAGTTTATAGTTTCATAGTTAGTAGGGTCAGAAGGGACCTGAGCAGATTGTCAAGTCCGACACTCTGCAAGGTGATTGTCAAGCCCTGTCTTAAGACCCCCAGGGTAGGAGCCAGCATTCCTTCTCTTGGAAGTTGGTCCCAGATCCTAGCTGCCCTGACAGTGAAGTAGCGCCTGATATCTAATCTGAATTTACTCTCTTCCAGCTTGTGACCGTTATTTCTAGTCACTCCTGGTAGTGCTCAGGGAAACAGGGACTCCCCCAATGCCTGCTTGTCCCCTCTGACTAGTTTGTAACAGGCCACTAGATCCCCCCTCAACCTCCTCTTATGGAGGCTGAACAGATTCAGGTCCCATAGCCTGTCTTCATAGGGCCGGCCCTGCTGCCCTCTGATCATGCGAGTGGCTCTCCTCTGAACCCTCTCCATGTTGTCCACATCCCTCTTGAAGTGCGGCACCTAGAACAGTACTCCATCTGCAGCCTGACCAGTGCCGCATAGAGAGGGGTATCACCTCCCTGGACCTGCTTGAGATGCATCTGTGGACGTATTACAAGGTGCGGTTAGCCTTCCTGACTGCATCCCCACACTATCGGCCCATGTTCATCTTGGAGTCAATGATGACTCCAAGATCCTTTTCTGCCTCTGCACTGACAAGAAGGGAGTGCCCCAGTTGTAGGTATGGTGCTGGTTCTTCCTCCCCAGGTACAGCACCTTGCACTTGTCAGTGTTGAATCCCATCCTATTCTCATCTCCCCATCCCTGTCTAGGTCTGATTGCAGCCTATTCCATCCTTCTAACATGCCCACATCCTCCCACATCTTAGTGTCTTCAGCAAATTTGAACAGGATGCTTTTTATCCCCTCTTCCAAGTCACTGATGAAGATGTTGAAGAGTGCGGGCCCGAGGTCTGAGCCCTGTGGAACCCCACTGCCCACATCCCTCCAGGTCGAAAATGACCCATCCACTACCACTCTCTGGGTGTGACCCTCCAGTAAATCAGATTAAATTCAATAAGGAACATGCAAAGTCCTACACTTGGAACAAAATGATTGCATACACCAATACAGGCTGGGGAATGACTGGCTAGGCTCCAATAATCCAGAGGAGAACATAGGGGTTACAGTAGACAATAAGCTGAATATAGGCCAACAATGAATTCTTGTTTCAAAAAAGCATGATAAAGAGCAGTGGCCTCAAACTGCAGCAGGGCAAATTTAGGCTGGAGATGCAGAGGAAATTTCTGCCTATGAGGGTGGCCAGGCATTGGAACAGGCAACCTAAAGAAGTTATGAAATTTCCATCCATGGAAACTTTTAAAAGCAGGTTACACAGACACTTTGCTTGGACAGTTTACTCAGGGTTGATCCTGTCTTGAGCAGGGGACTGAACTAGATGACCTTATGATTTATAAGGTCCTTTCCAGTCCTATTTTCTTTTGATCCTATGCTTTTATGACATAGGGCATGGAGAAAAGTATACATAACCAAATATAATTTATATTGGTTTTGTATACTAATGCAAATTACATTAAATCTGAAATGGACACATGTTTACCCCCTCCCCCCCAGGCTATTCAGGCAATAATCAACTATTACTATGAAGTACGATTTCTAGTTGGGGGCTCCACTCTTCAATTTTTGTTCATGGTTTGGAATGTGTTCCAAAAGGAGTCAGGAACCAGATAGGGGCTGCAGGGGGAGCTAGAGAGATGCTGCAGGTTCCTGGAGCCAGAGAGGGGCTGTGGAGAACTGGAGAGGGGCTGTGAGGGAAAGCTGCAGATGCCAGTAGCCAGGTTGGGGAGCCAGGGAACCAGAGAGGGGATGTGATGGAAGCTGAGGAGAGGCTGTGGGTGCTGGGAGCCAGAGAGGGGCTGTAGGGAACTGGAGAGAAGCCGCAGGGGAAGTTGCAGGTGCCAGGAACTGGAGAAGGGTTGCGAGGGAGCTGGGTGATCTCCAGGGGAGCCGCGGATGCTGAGCACCAGGTCGGGGAGCCAGGGAGACTGTGGAGGAGCTGGCTCAGCTGTGGGGGAGCTGCAGATGCTGGATGATGGGTCGGGGAGCCAGGGAGAGGTTGTGGGGGGTACCACGGAGATTACGGAGAAGGCGGAGGCAGTGAGACACAAGTGGGAATGGACAGAGATCAGGGAGAAGGCAAAGGTGCCGGGACACAAACTAAGAGGGATCGAGAAGAAGGCACAGGTGGCAGAACACAAACAGAGAACAGAGGGATAGGGATCTGGGTGAAGGCAGAGGTGCAGGACAGAGCAGGGACTAGGGCTGGGAGACCAAAGAGTAGGGCCGGGAGGTCAGCAGAGAGGGAGAAAAAGCTGGAGAAGCCCAGAAGAAGGTCAGAGAGACAGGGATTTAGTTGGGAGCCTTCATCAAGACAGCAACCAACTTAGGGTAAAAAAAAATATCAGTTTTATTAGACAGTCAATGTGCTATACAGCTCACAATGTTATTGGTTCCCACACACACGCACACACACACACACAATGGTAGCAGGAGAGGAAAAGGCTTGGTGGAAGGACTGAAGTCAAGGTATGTAGGGACAGAGGCCAGGTCCTTTGCTTGGGGGAGGAAGGTGGGTGATAGCTACCTATCCAGGGCTGTGAGTTGATCCTCGGTGGTCAGTCGAGGACTTCTCCAAGAAGGTGTTGTCCTGAGGGGGTCTCCAGCAGGGCCTCTGGGTGGATAGGTGGTGTGGCATAGTGCTGGTCCAGATAGAGAGGGCATCCCAAAGAGATCACACTCTATGACCCCTTTTATAGGGGTGTGCTACCTGTGTGTCCTATGGGAAGGACATGGACAGGCAAGGACAGTCCTGCTCAGATGCATATGTGCAGATCCAGGTGTCCTCATTGTTTGGTGGGACACAATGGTGGGGTTGCTGGTTTCTGCAGGGTTTTTGTCTTCCAAACGTTGGGTTGCTGTAGGTTCTTTTTCTTTCAAATACTGAGTTTTGTCTGTTCCTGGATGAGGTCTGCAGTTTCTGGGTGAGTCAATGCAAGGCAATGATCCAGTCATTGAGTTGATCGTTCAGCCTGCTACCATTTTGCCTCAAGCACCCTCATTCATTCCCATTCATCCAGGAACCAATTTACATGAAACTGGTTAGACATGAATCACAGTTACAACATACTATACAATAGGTTATGCCCGGGTAGAGGACACAAGATGGAGGTGTGATATACAAAATGGAAACTTGGCATTACTTGACCGTACTTTACAGACACAGGCCTAAATCATATAAATTAAATATAAAGGAGTAAGAACCAATACAAACATAATAGGCACATACTATGATACAATTTAACACAGTAAAAATCAATACAAACATAATAGAACACTATTTACAATATAAAAGGGGCTTGCTCCTATAAGGGAGTACGAGAACTTATCTTAGTTTACCTAGTACTACTTGTAATCACTTATAAGGGATACAGAGGGCAGATAGAACATCAGAAATGTTTGGGGAAGGGGAGGGAATGCATTTTTAATAATAATAAAAAAGAAAAACAGGGTTTTTCTATACCCCCTTCATGAGGCAGGGCCATCAGTGCACAGAATCGTGCACAGGGCCAAGAAGGGCCACTGGTGCACAAGACATTGCACAAAGCCACGAGTGGGCCAAAGGCCCAAGAGAGCCCTGATGCAGCTGGGGGCCCCCTGCAGAAGGAGGAGATGATTTGCCCTGGGAGACTGCAGCCTCATCAGGCCCCAGAGGAGTTGTGAGTTGCCTAGGAAAGGGGATTCCCACAGGGGAGAGGGGCCCTTCCCTTGGTGGCGCACAGCTGGGGGAACACCTCAAGGGAAAGAGGACTCTTGGGACTGGGCTTGACCAACTGGGTGATTTGGGAAGAGTTAAGGTTGCCCCTTAAGGAATCAGGGTATTCGTTCTCCCTTTTCCTTCCCCTTGGCCGCCTCAGGGGTAGTTTCTTTTGGGGCACAACAGTTGCACTTGGGCAGTATGCTAACCTTTGCTTTCCTCTGAGATCCTGTCCTTTTTTATTTGTGGACTCTGTGCCTTTTCTTTTGTAAATCCTGTGCCTTATGCTTTGTAACTTGGCATCCTATTATAGTATAAGACTGCATAATGTTCTATGAGACCTTTGTTTTGACCTCCTGATGGTTTATAGCGTGTGTGTGTGTGTGTGTGTGTGTGTGTGTGTGTGTGTGTGTGATCTAAATCATATATCTATCTATCTATCTATCTATCTATCTATCTATCTATCTATCTTCATATCATATTAAATCTGTATATAGTTAAGTCTCAACACACGTTCTGACTCTTCTCTCTAGGGAAAGGAGGAAAGCTGCATGCAGGCGGGAAGCTATGCCTCCCACAGCACACCTGCACCTGCTAACACCCTTCACTTGGAGAAGGGGTACATAACTGAGTACCACCCAGGTTACACATACAAGTATTACATTTACACCAGTAGAATCACAGTTCCTTTTGTTGAAAGTGCTAGACATAGAAGCATTCACATACTACCCCCTTACTAAAAATGGCACACTGCTAGAAATCTCAACCATTTCAAAGAAATTGCCTCTGGTAGAGCATCTTCTAGACTAGAGAAACAAATGTTTGTACACTACCCCACTGCCTTCTGGCATTCCAGCTCCTTTTCCCACCCACCTCCCTCTAGAGCAGGGGTAAGCCATTATTTGGGCCCACAGGCCACATCGGCAGTTCTGGGGAGTTGTCGCAGGCCAGTCAGCACTTCCTCCCTTCCCACAAGAGTCCAGAGCCTGTGTGCCCTGTGGCTCGTCCCCATCACTACCACCATTGCCCAGCAGCAGCTGAGTTTACAGCCCCAATCCCAATGCTGGCCTGTCTTCCACCCACTCTGGACTGTCCCCAGCTGGAGTGGACCAGCTGGAACCTACATGCACAGCCCCAACCCCAGCCTGCCCTGAACCTTCTCCAGACTGCCTGTCCATGCTGAGCAGAGGCAGCAGCAGTGATGTCCAGACAGAAGCTGCTGCTAGGCATGGAGGTAAAATGGCCCCTCCCCCTCATCACTGTTGGGCCCTTCAAACTGAAGCCATGCAGAGCCCATGCCCAGGCTGCCCTGTGGCTCCTTCCTACCACCACCACCTCTGGGCTGCCCAGAGTGGCAGTGGTATCAGTGAAGAGGAGCTGCAGTGTAGCCTGGGGCAGGTGAGGGGTAGGCTGGGGTTGGGGCTGTGCACACGGGTTCTGGCTGGACATAGGGTATAGCTCTGACAGCAGGATGATCTCCATGCAGGATATGGGTCTTGCTTCTGTGCTGTTCACAACACAGGTTGTCCCAGATTGAGCACCTATTCTCCAGTGGATCTCCGCCTCTCAGATCTGCAGCAGTGACACATACTCAGAGATATATTCTCCTGTGTTGGAGCCTGGGTTGTTCCACACTCAGTCCTATGATTGTTCCTCACAGTTTCTACCATTCATCCAGGGACTACCTGCTAGTCCTCCTCATTCCAGTATGGTAAGTGGAAGACTACTCACCCTTTCTTCCAGTCGCAGTGCAGAGAGCAATGCACCTATGGCACAGATAAGGGTCCATTATGCACTACACAGAAGAGATAAGGACTCACATTTAGAGAAAACATGCATACCCTCTCACTCCCACAGAGTGCATGGTCCAGACCAATGGGCAGGAAAGTACCTGCTCATAGGGACCCCATAACCCATAATTGCAAGATTGTTAACTGATGCCATTTGGGCAGCCCTTTCCCCCTTCTCCATAGCATGGAGGGGCTAATCATGGGTGTCCACACAGTCATGGGATTATACAAAAGCAGGGCTAGGAGGGACCTCATAAAAGCTCTTCATAAACAAAGAAAAGGACATGTGGTCATTTAGTTCAGCTCTTGCTAAAGGCAGGATCATCCTTGACTAAATGATCCCAGCAAAGTGTCTGTGCAATCTACTCTTGAAAGCGTCTAAGATTGGAAATTCCACAACTTCTCTAGGCAGCCTGTTTGTTCCCAGTGCTTGACTACCCTCATAGCCAGAAAGTTCCTCCTAATCTTCAACCTAAATTTGCCCTGCTGCATCTTGAGGCCATTGCTCCTAGTCTTGTCCCCTACAGCCACAGAGAAAAGTCCATCTCCATCTTTTCTGTAATTCCCTTCTGGTATTTGGAGATGGTTATGGTTCTCTACTATCCCAATGGGGTTCCAACCCCAAAGGAAAATGTTTTACAACTTGGGTGGAAAATGTGGGGTTTAGCTATTACACCTGCTCCCTGTGTTGGCAATCCACATAGCTAATGTCTGTGCATTCAGTCAGAACTTATAAGGTCATGCATCTGCCCAGCCACCTTTTCTTTGAGGTGGACTAGAATCCACCAGGGACCCTGTCCAGGGTCTTTGGCTGTTTTGCCTTTCATGACTCACTAAGGGAGAAAATAACTCATACTTAGGCATAGTGTTTCCCTCTGTTGCCAAAAGAATCAGAGCAATCTCATCTCAAAATGTTGAAATTACACCTGGTCTACCCTGCCTTTATCTACAGTGCAGCTACTCCTTCCATCACTCTTCCATCTATACTCTACTGATAACTTTCTTCCCTTTCCCCCACCCCTACCATGCAAAATTCCTGGGTGAATCTTGATCAACAAGTCATTCCCAGTGACAGGGGCCAAGCAGGCAACCCCATAAGCATTCTCCCCACTTCTTGGGCTGTGAATAAGTATGGAAGATTTTATTTCGTAAGTATGCTAAGGCTACATAACAGACGCAAATTGAAGTTTCCCAATAGTACAAACCAAGGGATGAAAGATAAGATCAGGCTGGGGAATGTGAAAAGGCACAGTTACAGGAAATGCTAGTTTTTTAATGCCTCAGGGAAAAGAAAGGCTACCCCTACTAAATGAAGGCCCTCTTAAGACAGAAAAGTCCAGCCAGTGTTGCAGGAGAGGTGGTTCTGAAGTCAAAATATTCGAGAGGTCTAGAAACACAAGACAGACTTTAAAATTCTTCCTCATTGTCTTCATAAACATATTGTAAATACTTCTTATGGTATTTTTTACTACTTTCTCTAGCAATCCAGTATTTTTATTTATCCCTGTTCCATTGTTCTCTCACATTCTTCAGACCATATTGAATGCATTAAGAATTTTTCCAGATTTTTTTTCAATAACAGTTTTTCAAGTTTTGTTCTTTAGAACAAGAAGGAAAAAAAAGGTCATCTTGTGGCTTCTTTTTCAAGCAGCTAGAGTTTCTTTCAATAGGAAAATCTTTTATTGAATGTGGATTAAAAGTATATCTGTCTAACTGCAGGGTATTAACTTTTTCTTTAAAAAAAAAAAAAAAAATCAGGAAACCAAAGACATTCCAGGGCATTTTTACTTACAGGAAGAACTATTATAGGCTGATATTAAAAGCTGTGGTGTAGCTGTGATTGCTTTTATAAGCTGTAACTTTTCCATCAGAAAAACAGAAGTACAAAGTTGTTTAAAATTACTATAACACAATGAAGGAATAGATGAAAGAAAACAATGGCATTAAATTGTAACAAAGACTTGTGAAATCTGTCTCTTATCTTCCCCACCATTAACTGAGGGAGGAGAAAAGGGCTTCAGGATATAAAGCCATATGTAGTATTTAAACTTGACTCTCCAAATAGCTGAGGCAGTGAAGCTATTTTTTCTGATCGGCTGGACTGGAGGATAGAGGGTGATTTTATCAAAAAAATAAAAGTGACTTAGGAACATGTTTTCCCTTTTCAAAAAATGACCTAGGGCCAGATGCTTAAAGATATTTTAATTCCCCCATTCCCATCAATTTCTGTCAGCTTTAGGCATATAAATACCTTTAAAATATTGCCTGTAGGCAGGTAGTTGTCTACATCCCATTGACTTACAGAGATTTTTTAGAGAATCTAAACTCAAAGTCAGAACCCTCTATCCTCATTTACTGATGTGTTGTGATGCTGAACATTGTGGTACCTAAATTTTAATAATCTTTTGCCCAATAGAATCCTCAACCCTGAGCTGGATATCTTCCTCAGAATACATGAGGATCATTAGGTATCCAGGAAAAGATGCTCTAAAAGCATCTATGGGGGGAGTTGCTTATGGCAGCCAAGAATCAAATGCACCACTTAATGCTTTTCTCTGTGTTGAACATTATGCCATGAACCTTCATCTGGAGTTAAGTACCAAGCTACTGTCTTCAAAAAAAGAGAAATACAGTATCCAGTTCCCAAAGGACCACTCTGACAATACAGTACCCAATGATGTGCAAGTCAGAGTGGTCCTTCGGGAATGCAAATGATATAGCAAGAAGTTGAACCAGAGTCTTTCACATTCCCATAGAATACTCTAACAGTATTATGATATGGGAAGATGGAAACATGTAGTTTACTTGTACATAGATCATTACTAAATAATTTGGCTCCACTGACAGAATTAAATGTCTATTTTGACTATTCCTCTTGATATCTCCTGAACCTTGCACTAGTGCTCAGAATGTTTTGTGAGTTCATGCATACCCACTGGCAGAAATTTAGGTGCCTAGGATAACAACTAAACAGCAATTCTGAGAATATCTGTAGTCCTTAAATAGTGAGATTTTTGAATAACCCAGGAATTACACATTTAGAGTTGAAATAGGTACCAAAAACCTCTCAGAATGCTGGCCTATGTTGTATTTGGAAACAGGAATTAGGTGCTTCATACTCTGATCCTTTAAGATCAGGGTATTTAGGCATCTAGACCAGTGGTCTTCAACCTTTTCACCCCACAGGTTGGATGGGTGGTGCCAGGTCCCCCCTGCAGGCTGGATCTGACAGGTGGGCACAATCTGGTATCTGAAGGCAGGAGATGGGGAGGAAGAGAGAACATGGACTGTCTCCATCCATCTGCGTGGGGAGACAGGGGCATGGCCCAGCTGCAATCTGGTTGTTCAGGGGAAGTGGGCATGGCCCAGCCTCCATCTGGCCAAGGGGATACAGCTTGGCCTAAACTGGCAGCAACAGGGAAAGAGTGGCAGTATTAATTGCCCCTGCTGCCCACCACCAAATTCTTAACCTGTGGGAAGCCCTATGGGCCAGATGCCATGACTTAACTGACCAGATATGGCAGCCCTGATCTAGGAGATTGGCCCCTAGTGGAATTTTCAATCTTCATTTTAAGGGTTTAAATACTGTTGAAAGCTGATCCATAGAATTATAGAATCATAGAAAATGAGGGTTGGAAGGGACCTCAGGAGATCATCTAGTCCAACCTCCTGCTCAAAGCAGAACCATCCGCAATTAGATCATCCCAGCCAAGACTTTGTCTAGCCAGGTCTTAAAAAACTCCAAGGATGGAGATTCCACAACCTCTCTGAGTAGCCTGTTCCAGTGTTTTACTATCCTCCCAGTGAGAAAAAAAATTCCTAATATCTAACCTAAACTGCGCTTGTTGCAACAATCTCTGAGGTCAGAAAAAAATGCAGTGACTCTAACTGTTGATGGCTTTAATGTTGGTGTTTGTGGCAGTTACGGGGCCTGGGGTGCCATGACCTCTCCTAGTGCCCCCTACCGGCCGTGCCAGATTGGGTCTAATGCACCCTTGGTATCTCGCCCACCACGTCTTTGATATTAATATGTTGAAGGGAGGCTGCCTTTTTACCCTTCCTTGGCACGGTGCTCTGATGTCTTTCGGCTAATGCTCTGCCTAGTCACCCTGGTGCACCCTAACCTACAAGGCCTGTCTCCCATGCCCTTGCAGCCCGCCCTGGGGCCTTGCTCCGAGCCCTCGCCCGCACTGGGGCCTTGCTCCGAGCCCTCGCCCTCTCCTGGGGCTTCTCTCTATGTGCTCACCCTCTCTCTGGCTTAATGCACTCCTCTCGCCCTCCCTGGAGCTTAACACAATGCATGCCCGCCCGCACTGGGGCCTCGCCTCCCGCGCTCGCGTCGCCCGCACTGGGGCCTCGCCTCCCGCGCTCAATAGGGCTCAGGCGGCCTCGGCCTTACCTGGTCCTCAGGACCCCTTTCCAAGTCCTACACCCCACTAGGGCTTTCCCACAATTGGGGCTCAGGCAGTCTTGGCCTTACCTGGCCCCCAGACCCCCTTTCTGGGTCCTGTGACCCACTGGGGCTTCCTGCCTGTGCCCACACTGGGCCCCTCCCAATGCTGCCCACTCTGGGCCAGGGTCAGGACACCCCAAAATGCAGCACCCTCTACAGTGCCAGGAACCCCCTACTACTGGGGAGCTCCCATGAGGCCTCCTCCAACCCCTACAGCCTCACCCGGTCCTCCTGTATTATACCACAACAAACAGAAAATACAAAGCCCCTGGCTTTAACGCAAATTCCCAGCCAACCTGCCTATCCTCCATACATATCCCTATCAGGGTTTTCTCCACCCAGTATCCTCATACCAATGTTGCTCAGGCCATCAGCCTTCCCTGCTTTGCCTGCCCTGCTTGCTCCAGCACAGCTCCACCCTCCTTGGCTGCCAGAGGGGAACTGACCTTCTGGCCTCAGCCTGGCTGTTTATAAAGGCCAGGCCCTGCCCCCTTCTGGTCAGCTGACCAGACTGGTTGCCCCGGCAATCTGCACCTGTGCTGCCCTGGTGATTGGCAGCTGAGCTTGTAATACTGTTGTCAGTAGCAGGCACCTTAGTGCCCTACTACAGTGTTCAATTCTGTAGGTTTTGGGAAAATGTAATCCTTAATCATGTCATATTGGGGCTGGACTCAATGGTCTTTTGAGGTCCCTTCCAGCCCTAATGCCTATGAAATATTCTGATTTACAGGCTTTCAAAATCACTACCTCTGATTTCACAGTCATTCTATATTATGTGGTCCTGAAGAAGTTTTAATTTATGATTAGTGGTTACAATCTTCAGTCAATTACAAAACTTTCCAAAAAGGACTGATTCTCCTCTCCCTTATTCTGAGTTAAATCTGAAGCAACGATATGTAGTAACTAATGTTGTTATATCAGTATAAAACTATTGCAAAAATAGAATCACACCTAAAGATCTTTCAAAAATAGCCATTGTTTATGTCCCAGGAAAAACACAAGAAGCGGAGCCCGAAGGGTCCAGGAGGGCCCCTGGGGGCCGGCACACCCCAGGGGAGATGCAACAAAGGGAAAAATATATGAAAACTCCTTACCTGCAGCAGGAACTGCGGCGGTACCGGAAGCGGTGGCGGGACCTGCACGGCTTGTTAGCCACATCTTTTTGAAAGTGCAACCAGCTGGAGAGAGGAGGGAGGAGAGCCAGCACAGGGGAATAAGAGGTGTGGCCAGTGAGGTGGGAAGAGAAGGGAGGCTGGGAAGGAGCACAGGGGGAGTATCCCCAGGACTCCTCTTGGAGGAGGGGGCGAGCAAGAACACCTCCCTCAGGGCAGGAGGTTGCCCCAGAAGTCTTCTAGAGAGAGATGCCATTGCCAGACCAGGGGAGAAAGAGGTGGCCAGGCTGCATCTCAACATAGGACCCAGGGAAGAGTCTCCAGAGACCAGACGGGCAAGTGAGGTACCGTGGGGGAACCCTGAAGAAAAAGAGATCTAAGGGATGTAAGGTACTGAGCTAAGAGGGATCTTCATAAACATAGCCCAGCCCCTGGGATCTTCCAAAGTGGGAGACGGGCGGCCACAACAGCAACGAGGCTGCTAAAAAATAGAATTGAGGACCCAAGGCAACCCTTCTGAAGAGAGTCGATATTCTGAGCCGGAAGGGACGTCAAGGGTCTGTTTAATGTATTTTGGCACTAGGGGGGAGAAAAGGGGGAAGAAGGTGGCACCAAGGGCACAGCCTGTTACGGGACCAGACAATTTTGGGCACGCTATTACCAAGCTGCCTTATGATAGTAATTAGAGGGTCACCGGTGTTGTAGATAGCTTTTGTTATTGGTTTTCTTTTCTTTGTTGTTGTTTCCATTTTTGGAAAAGCAGGACAGAGGACAACAGAAAGCCGAGGGCTCTCTCGGCAAGAAGGAAGCTTCTGCTAGACAGAGGACCAAGATGGGTATGCAGGCCCATAACGGGTAGCTTAGGATTCAGGCAAGACCCAGGATAGGGTCTTGTAAAGGGGAAAACTAGAAGACCCCACAAGGGAGGGCAGGCCGCAAAAGAACATCAGCACTCCATTGTGGCTGGGTTCAGGGCGAAGTACAGGGGAGGTTGGAGCCTCGCAGAAGACTGCCGCCCTAAGGCCTTGGATAGACGAACCCCGGTGGTTGGACCCCACCACTGAAAGAATCATCAAAGTTGTGGCAGGCGGGATTGGGGGTAAGACTGCCCAGGGAGAGACACCGACGTCCTGAGACCGTAGGGACAGAGCGAAGAATTGCCCTACATATCCAGAGCCGAGTGGCGCGGGACCAAATGATCAAGGCCCAACAGGTGCAGTTTACTTTATATTAGACATAAAACAATGTTCTTGTCCTGATGCCTTGAAACCATTAAACATCTCATGGCTTTGTGTCATCTTTCCCAGAATAGGAGGAATGTTATTCCCAGTGTCCTGAAGAAATTCCAACACAAATAATTACACTGGGCCAAACTAACTAAGTTCCTTGCCTTTTATTTGGATGGTGTATTTTCTACCCTTCTTCTATACTGTTATTCTTTACACTGTGTGTTGTTAAACAGCTGCTGAGTTTCACTTAAAAGGTTGATGTATTTCAAAAATGTGAGAAGTGATGTATATATAATAAAGTGTACAGATCGTATATCAATTTGGAATGCACTTTGGTATCCTTTGGGTGAAGACCATTATAGAGATATAAGGTAAGTTGTTGTGCTTTTGTTATTACATTCCTCTGAAAAAGTGCCTGTGAAACTAAAGAATATCAATGGTCTGTAATTGAAACGCATTGCACTGAACTTTGAAACAACCTACTTTAATCTTCAGTAAAGCTGAAAGAGGAATGTTTCTTACTTCCACAAAACTTTTTGAGATTTCAAAAAAAAGTTTCTGTTCTGCCTTTCTGTAAAGACAGGACTTCTCAAAGTCTTTTGGTAAATAAACAAGGAAATGGGGATGCCTTCTCCTTCCCCTTTTCACCACTGCCCTAGATAAAATAGCCTAAGTCTCAGGCCATTCTTTTATCATATGAAAAAAAAAAAGAAACATTCAATTCCTTGCTGTGCCTGAAACAGTGCAGGAGCTTAAATTTGATTCTTTCTCACCCTCATTTAATGTCTTCACCATCAGGCTATTGGTTATTCTGGATCTGGATTCCAGTCTATCATTTTGACCTAAGATTTCATAAGGGACCCGAAGGTAAAGTTTCACTTTGCTAAACCTGTACTGTCTGATACAAAAAAAAAGGCATAAGAAGTTCCAAACCAGCTTAAGAAAAAAAAAATTGCCTGTAATAAATGTATTGAGTTTGTCTTTATAACTCTTGTGAAGTATTAGAAAAACTCATTTGAGTTGTTTCTGAAACCTTAAAGTTGTTGCTCTGAGTTTTGCAAATCTTCAGACATGTCTATATAAGACACTTTACTGCACATTAAACTAATCTATTATGCAGTTAAGCATCACTGTCTACATGCAGGACTTACTGTGCAGTAAATTAGGCTAATGAATGGTTTGCTAGTACCAACAAATACAGATACTAGATTAACTGTGCATTAGCTACTGCTCAGTATTGCATGTGTAGATGGTGACCAGGAGCTATTTGAAGCCTAAATCTTAAGCTACCACATCACCTGGGTGGTACGGGCCCAGAGCTACTTGCTCCTGGTCAGCCTAGGCAGCAGGGGGTCTCAGGGGGTGGGCCAGAAGGGAGTTGTCCATGGCTCCAGTGCTCAGGATCACAGCTGGACTTGGTGGAGCTGGCTTGGCTGGGTGGCAGCAGTACCCTGCACTCTCCCTTTGCTTTCCTTCCTGAGGGGATTAGGGAACTCTCTGTTCCAGTCCTGGTGCTGCTTAGCTCCGGGCTCCCCCAAGAGCTAACAGCTGAGCAGCCCCAAGATGAGAGAGCTCTCTGTCCCTGGAGAGCTAGGTCAGGGACAGAGAGCTTCTCCATTCCTCAACCCTGCTGCTTTCTGTGCTCAGTCAGGATTGCATAGGCACACACACATGTCTGAAAATGTGGCCTGGCAAAAATCCATGATTAGTGGTTGTTAGATGCCAGAAGAGTAAGATATTCCTATATTGTACCCAAATAGCCTGTTGGTTAAGGACCTCACCTAGGACTCAATGTTTCCCTCATCAAGAGAGGGCTTAAGTTTACATTCTCAGCTTCCCAGTACAGCTCCTTACCTTCCCATATCTGGAATGGGAGTCACTGCACTGTGCACTTATTAGTCATTGTATAAAATGAATGGAGAGGAGTGGGGAAATTCCTGCCCCACAAGAAGCAGGAAATTCCTTTTTGCCCCACAATGGCCCAGGATAGAACCTCTCATTCAGAACAGTATTTATCATATTGAGCCATACACCCCTATGGCTTTGTCTTTCCTCCTAGCCATGGGTATCCTCTTCTTTCAACTGCCCAGGGGTCTGGCTTTAATTCAAAGGCCTAGAGATTGCCTAAACTAGAGGCGTCAAACTCATCTTGGAACCCTGGCCAGATCCAGACTGCAGTGTTCCGCATAATCCAAACCAGAGAATGGGGGTAGCTGCCTTGGCCACCGCAACAGTGGCAGATCCAGCAGTGGTTGGGGGTTCAGAAATGAAGAGGAGTCTGGATATAATTGCAGGAAGGGGTCCAAGAAAAAGTGACCAGGTGCACAGCAACAAGCTAAGTTTGCCACTGATGGCTTTCACCATCAGGGACAAAGGGTTCCAAATTATGTGGTAGGCCATGCTCCCCAATTATAGAGCTAAAGAGGCTCAATTTGCCAGATCTGAACCATGGGCTGGATGTTTGATACTTGTGGGTTACTACTTTTACTTCTCAAACAAGTATCCTAGCCATTAGGCTATTAGCCACAACACCAGAAGGCTCCTATTCTACTATGCTTTCCCTACTCACTGCTTAAGGGGTGGGGGTGTTGCCAGACCTAGCCCCAGACAAGCACTCTGAAGCAAGGCGGGGTGGGAGAGGGCTGGGGTGTGCAGTGCATGCATTTCTTGATGATACTGAGCTTTTCAATCTCCCTCTCCCTGCTTCTTCATACTGTCGGCAAACTTGAAAGGGGAGGGAGCCAGCAGGGGCTGATAACACAGGGTTTATCAGCACACCAACAAAACAAAAGCCCCTCTCATTAGTTCAAGCTGTTCTTAAACAGATTTTTCCAAAGAAGGAACAGAAGGACATTACCAGTTGACCTGTGTATTAGCTCCAAAAAGCCCTAAGTAGACACTGTTCTGTCTGCCTGTCCCAGTGAAATTGGAGACACACACACAGACATCTGTCAACATGAGCTATCATACCACGTGCCAAGGGTACATGGGGATGGAGTCCATGCTGAGGA
>NW_017729027.1:26648404-26648996 GCF_001723915.1 Gavialis gangeticus | reverse complement strand
CTCAGTTACATCAGGGAGCTGCACTTCTGTCTGCACCCATTGTGTTTCCTTGAGGGAGAAGGGAGAGAAGAGTGGGCTTTGGGATAGCTACAGCCCCCCTCTGAGACAGAGAGATGTACAGGCCTGGGAGTAGGTAGGGATGAGATGGAATATCAAGAGAAAAGAAAAAAAAGTTGCTCTCTTTTATGGAGGTAGTGACTGTGGGGTGGGGCAGGGGGAAGCAAGGCAAACTTTTTTGTGCCTACAGTCTCTGCCAGAGCTCTGGCTAGAGAGCAGAGGGGAAGGGCCAGCCCTTTTCTCTGAAGCAGACAGCACAGCCCAGAGCTGCAAACCATATTGGATGCTGGGAGACTGGTTTAACTTAAACCAGGAAGAGGTCTGGAACAGACATTGCATAAACCAGTTTGAACCAAATCAATTCAGTCTGATACTACTTTCAACCAGATTTATGTCAAACCAGTTTCAGCCATTTTCAAACTGGTTTATGTGTACTGAACATCTGTTCTGTAACAGGTTTAAACCAGTTTCTGATCACTTAAACTGGTTTATGTGTAATGCTGGTCCCTAGCCTTAGTGTCTGTAAGAAAACTAC
>NW_017729027.1:26635756-26643404 GCF_001723915.1 Gavialis gangeticus | reverse complement strand
GCAATGCCTGTCCCTAGCCCTGGTGTTTAGAAAAGTGCTTGGACTCATAAAACAAATGGAATATAGTTCTTTGTGGTAAGCAGAAAACTTAAACCTTGTTAGTGGAGACACTAAAAATCCTGAAATTTTTGTTTCAGAGGTTCATAGATTGTATGGCCGGAAGGGACCTCAGACAATCATTAGGTCCAGCCCCCTGCATGAAACAGGAAAGATAACTGGGGGGTCAGGTGACCCCAGCAAGGTGACTCTAGTCTCCTGTAGCAGATTTTCAGGGTAGCTGATTGCACCACCTCTGAAGGGAACTTATTCCACAGTCTGGAAACCCTGACTGTGAAGAAGTTTTTCCTAATATTGAGCCTGAATCAGTCTTTTAGGAGTTTGTGGCCATTACTCTGGTTTTCGCCTCGGGTGCCCTGATGAACAGTTGTTCACCCACTTGATATACTCTCCTAGTGTAGCAGTAAGCTGCTACAAGGTCCCCTCTCAGCCTTCTTTTGCTCAGGCTGAAAAGTCCCAGATCCCGCCGCCTTTCCTCTTATGGCTTGCCTTTTAAGACTTGGATAATGGGGTAGCTCTTCTTTGGACTCTCTCAAGCTTGTCCATGCCCTTGTTAAAGTGTGGTGCCCAGAACTAGATGCAGTACTCCAGCTGTGGTCTCACCAGTGCTGAGAAGCGTGGAAGAATCACCTCCTTGGTTTTCCTGGAGATGCATTGATCGATGCATGCTAGAGGGTATTATTTGCCCAACTGACTACAGCATTGCACTGCCAGCTCATATTCATACTGTGGTCTGTTATTACTGCCAGGTCCCATTCATTCATGGTGCTAGTCAGTTTGGTGCCACCAACCCTGTAAGTGTGTTTGGCGTTGCTCATACCGAGGTAGAGCACTTTACATTTCTTGACACTGAACTTCATCAGATTCCAATCCACCTGATTTGCTAGCCTGTCTAGGTCCACCTGTATCTGTAGCCTATCTTAAAGCATGACAACACTCCATCATAATTTGGTGTTGTCTGCGAACTTGTTCAGTGAGCTTTTCACCCCCACATCCAAATCGTTAATAAAGAAGTTGAAAAGTACTGGACTGAGCACCGACCCCTGTAGGACAGTGCTGGCCCTTCTCACCAGGATGACACAGATCCATTCACTATGCTTCTCTGGGTCCTATCCTGCAGCCAGTTTCTTACTCACCTGACTGTCTTGGAGTTAAGCCCACAATCCTCCAATTTTCTCATGAGGATATTGTGGGATACTAGATCAAAGACATTTTGGAAGTCAAAGTATACAAGGCATACAACGTTAACCTGCTCTCTCATGTCCAGGTGGTAAGTTACCTGGTCATAGAAGGAGATGAGGTTGGTAAGGCAAGACCTGCCCACAACAAAGCCATATAATCTTCATCTGTTTAGCCAATGGTTCAACATCTCTGTCTGAAAGCATTTACAGTAAAAGAACACTTTCCTTAGGTTTACATAACATATAAATGGTGGAAAATGTAATTTTTTTTAAGTAAAAATGTTTTGGGGATGTACCATAGTTACATCAGTGGTGTAGCAGGAGCAGGGCAAATGGAGCACCTGACCCAGTGGCCAACTTGGGAGGGTGGGTAGCAAAAAAAGCAGTTGCTGTCAGAAACTGCATAATTACAATCACGATCATGGTAGTAACTTCAAGTCACCACTTCTCCTGTGCCCTGGGCACCTGGCTGTGTCCTTACGCTGCTGGTTTACATATAGTTGCTGTAGTAATTCATTTTATGGTTAAAAAGTTTTCAAATGCATAACATGTTTCACTGTGCTACCTGAAGTTTCAGGCTGTTATTGTTTTAGAATGCTGTCATAATGATTCATTACTGTATTTGCGCCAGTGATACAGTAATTCCCTAGAGGTGCTTTCTGACCTTCTGTCACTGTATCATTTTCTTTTTGTAAAGAGAATGATCAGAGCTTAACAATTTGAAATGCCAGTCCAACATTTAGTTTAGTAATTGGAAGCATTTTTAACCAGCCCAAGGGTTTCCAATTTGTTTTGTTCAGAAATGCATCAATTGATTTTTGTAGGTTCCTATCCACGATTTGACAGCACAACACTAAGTGTAATATTTACAATTACATTTTTAGGTGTAAAGAGCAAATTGTATCTACAATATTTGCCTATGTGTTTGTATTTAGAGTCTATAGTAGATAGTGCCTTTGTCTGTTTACATGCCAGCATATGAAACATAAATAACTGACTATAAATAAAAATTAATGTTAGAAAATTAAAATAATTTCCACTGTATAAAATACAGATATTAAATATTAATAAACCAATTTCATGAAGTAACACAAGTAATTTTCCTAAATGCTTAAACTAAATTAAATTTAATTTGTTTTCATTTACTTCAACTACGTAGAAAAGAACATTGAAAAAGATAAATGCCTCCCATTGCTAAAATAAACACACCGATAATTATTTTAAACAAGTTCTTTGATGATAGAACTGGAACTAACTGCCTGGCACACCCA
Source organism: Gavialis gangeticus (assembly GCF_001723915.1). Classification (NCBI taxonomy): domain Eukaryota; kingdom Metazoa; phylum Chordata; order Crocodylia; family Gavialidae; genus Gavialis; species Gavialis gangeticus. Next base: position 26,640,895 of record NW_017729027.1, on the reverse strand, counting down.
ACAGATTCCAAGAAGACATAGCCCAAGAAAGCATAGTCAAATGAAGCCTAAAAGGGGTTGGAACTTGGGCGGAGCAATGTCAATTTCAAACCTAAAGGTGCTGAATCATAATGTGCTTATTGGATAAACCCTGATCTGGGTCGTAACTTTTTATGATAATTTTAACTCCTTTCAATCCCATAGGGTAACAGCTATAGGGCAACATTATGAGTGACTGAGGCCAACAGATTAACACAAAACTACGTATAAAAAGCATGTGCATCACATAACCAGCAGGAAGGAGGGAACAGAATGGTCATTTCTGTTCCACACCCAGACCCCAGACTCCTGGTGTAAGTGAGGATTGGATCCTGATCCAGGGACCTTCCCTAGTAACCCTCTGACAGTGTTGATCGAGGGATGCCTGGCTTCACTGGAATCACTTGATGCGTACCTGGCATTGAGGGAGTATCAATAAGTTGCCAACCCATGTCTGTCTATCTGTTGTTTTGAACAGTCCAGTGGCTAGTACCCTCTCAGTGGCCTGTTGGTCTGTGATAGAAGTGATCTATCTATCTGTTGTTATTATCTGTTATTATTACTATTAGCTCTTTAATACTGCATTATCTGTTGATCACATTTATCTTTCTGTTAACTGCTGTGTGTGTGTAAGCTATAATAAATTTGCTTTATTCACTCCCAACTTTGCCTCCTCGATATGAAACTGAATCAAACAGCCCAGTTGGCCTGTGATAAAATTGATATGCTCACAGTGCCCAGCTGGCCTGTGACAGGCTGTGGACGGAGAGAGGGGCTGACAGCGGCTGCTGCACCCTGGCTAAGCAGACCCCGGCTGCAATCCCCTGGTGGGAGAGGGGAGGGAGGGGGAAATAAGGCCCCTCCCTGCTCTCTTTGCTTCACAGGAACATGCCATCCATTGTCTGGCTGTGCTCCACACCTGCTCCAGCTAGAGAGCAGAGAGATAGGGCCAGTTCTGCTGTCTGGAGTAGACCACATAGCTTAGCCCAGGGCTAAAAAGCATGCTGGGATGCTGGGGGATACTGGTTTAAGTTAAACCAGGAACAGGTCTGGGACAGAAGTTACATAAATTGGGTTGACCCAAATCAGTTAAGTCTGATACTACATTCAGCCAGGTTTATCTTAAACCAGTTTTGGACATTTTGAAACTGGTTTATGCACACTGAACCTATGTTCTGTTACACGTTTAAACCAGTTTCTTACCACTTAAACCAGTTTGTGTGTAATTTCTCTCCCCAGGCTTTGGTGTCCCATGGTGTCCTCCAGCATCTGAGAAGGCACTACTCCCAGGTCAAATAGCTGTCCTTCTGGACTTTGATACCCCCTCAATAACAGACTGGAGAGCAGAGTAGCAGCTAGTGAGTGAATGGGGAGAAGCAGCAGAGGGGAACAGGGAGCTGCTGGTCTACAGGGGGACATGGAAGGACACACACATAGACACACCACATGCACGCACCACAACACAGACACACACCACTTACACACCATTCCAACTTTCCTTCAGTTACTGTTACTATTGAACAGCAGAGCTGGGGCATGGGGTGGCAGAGGCAGTACAGGATGCTGTTCCTGACTGTGCAGGGTTACACAAAGCCTGAGAGCACACAGGAAGCACCCTACCCCTCCCATCACTGCTACCAGCAATGGAAGCAACCAGAGGCAAGCACATGTGTGCATACACCTCAACCACTCTGCCCTCACTTGTGTAGTGTCAGATTGGAGGGTTCCCTGCAAGGTCCCAGGCTTCATATAGGTTTGCACAGTCAGAAATGGCCCATGACCTGGCTTTGGTGCTTGGTAGTAACAACAACCAAAGGCATGTCTGGGGACAATGGGTGGGTATGTATGGGTATATCAGTGCCTGAGGCTGGGGCTGAGTGTGTTGCTGTTAGACAGCCAGGTGAGTAGGACGGGCATGGAGCAGACTTGTCAGCTCCTAGCCATGCTCCTGCTCACTAGGTCTCTACCAGCAGTTCAGAGCTATGTATGTTTTAATCCCAAACATACTGACAGCTTGGAGAATGTGCTAACTTTAAAAATGACCTTAAAAAATCCTTAAAGTTAGCACATATTAATTGTAACACGTAAGCACATCCTAACAGGTTTTCAATGTGGATGGTCAAAATTCTAATGAACCAAGATGAACATGGGCTGGCAGTGTGGGGATACAGCCAGGAAGGCCAAATGCACCTTATCATGCATCCACAGATGCACTGGTCAGGCTGCAGCTGGAGTACTGCATCTAGTTCTGGGCACCACACTTCAAGAGGGATGTGAAAAATATGGAGAGGGTTCAGAGAAGGGCCACTCGCATGATCAGAGGGCAGCAGGGCAGGCCTTACAAGGAGAGGCTATGGGACCTGAACCTGTTCAGCCTCCACAAGAGAAGGCTGAGGGGGGATCTAGTGGCCTGTTACAAAATAGTCAGAGGGGACCAGCAGGCATTGGGGGAGTCCCTGTTCCAGGAGTGACTAGAAATAATGGTCACAAGTTGGCAGAGGGTAAATTCAGATTTGACATCAGGAGGCACTAGGATTTGGAACCAACTTCTAAGCGAAGTCGTGCTGGCTCCTACCTTGGGGGTCTTTAAGAGGAGGCTAGACAATCACCTTGCTGGGGTTGTTTGACCCCAGTATTCTTTCCTGCCATGGCAGGGGGTCAGACTTGATGATCTGTTCAGGTCCCTTCTGACCTTACTAACTATGAAACTAATGTAAATACTTAGTAGTAGTATATCCATACTATTTTTGTCTTAGTTTTCCCACAGAACTGAACACTGGCTCAACACTGAATTCTGGCTAAAAGCCATATCAGCAGAAGGCAGGGTATATATGCATCTTATAGATTACCTAAATAAGATATATATAGACCACAAACTTTTGTGAACTTAAGTTCACTTCTTCAGATACTGTGAAAGGACAAAATAGAGCAGTGTATAAATTGGATTATGATTTGTACACAAATTATGGGAAAAGAGGAGGTAGAAGAAGTGCAGGAAGGGAAATGGAGGAGAGGGATAGTACTGGGAGAATCAAACAAGCAAAGAACCCCTAGGAACAAAATGGTTATAGAAGCTCATCCAAATAATGGGTTAAGAATCTATGGTCCCTGATTAAACAATACTTAACACAATCCAATCTGTGGGTGATTTTTTGTTTCACAATTTCCCATACAAGCTGTTTTTTTAAAAAAATGATGCCTGAGAACAGTAATTCTAAAGTCAGCAATGAAGTGACCATGGAGGTTAAAGTGTTCAGACACAGGACTTTGTATCTCTCTGCAGATGATGTCTTATCGGTGTTTATTCATTCTTGCATTTAGAGTTTTCCCTATCTGTCCATTGTAGACACCAGATGGGCATTGTGAGCAGGTAATGGCATGCATACAAGATGTTGGTAAAGCTGCAGGTTAATGAACCTTGGATGTTATAGTCCTTCTTGTTATTTGTTCTGGTGCTGATGTAGTCTGTATTGATGTGAGGACATAGAAGATTTTTGGGTCCTTTGCAAGGTCTGGTGCCTCAGCCAGTTAGTCTTGCTAAGCCATGTCTTGCTAAGCCATGTCATTAGAACTCAAATCCTGTGTATGTTGAGAGCTATCTACTTTGAAATGGCAGTGCCTTCCTGCAGAGATGTAGAAAGATCATTCAGCACCTGTGGTTGGAGGTGGTACGCTGACCAGTGTAGTCTTGGCAGTGAGGGGAGAAGGAAAGCCTTACCTGCACAACTGCTACTGAAAATTATACTGCTGCCACTGCTCTTGCTGCTGCTGTTACTGAGGTTTCTACAGCAGCAATAGCAGTAGCAGTAGCCTTCCCCAAGTAGGGATCCTGAGCAGCAGGGGCAGAGAGTCCAACTATGTTGGCATGGGCTCTCTGAGAGCCATACCTGAGCCCCCATTTCCTTCCCCCATACCCCCAATATGCTACTGGGCACAGGACTGTAACTACTGTGAGAGAAAGAAAAAAAATCCCTGTGCAAAGATCACAGTTTCACTGGACCACCCATCCCCTCCAGATGCACTACTGGATGTGGGGCTGTGCTACCCATATCCAATAGCTGGGCAGGGAAGCACTGTCCTTGCCATAGTAAAGAGGCAGAGAGGAGTAGTTCTGGTACCCCCTCATAGTTGATAGATGGGGCTGTTGACTGACTCCCTCTCCTCCTGCCCCACAGTTATGCTACTGCTTATTGATTCATATTTCAAAATCAAAACAATGTGGAAGAATACTGGTCATCCTGGAAGTAAATGTTAAATACTTTTTTTATTTCTGTGAAAAGACTAAATAAAGAGCATGCATTTTACAGCTTGAATATTAAAATAATTATATACAAATAAGAAACATATTTTAAGTTCCTTGAGTTATTTGTTTTAGTAGCTTCAGATTTCCATGAATCAATTATTTATGATGTTAAAGTTAATTATTTGTGCTAGGCTACTAAAAGCTTCTTTCTTCTGAAAGTATTTTAAGCGGCACTTATCATTTTTCTCCAGTTAAATCTAGTGAATGCAGGCTGTCATAATGCCAACTGAATTCCACAATGGGCTTTATTTCATTATAATTGCTAGTTATTTGTTGCATCCTGACTGCTGAAATGCCTTTTTCAATTCCTGTTGGAGGGTTTTGAAATGATGATTACTGTTATGAATGAAAATTCTCTGATGAAGTTTGCAGTATATGGTGGGAAATTATCAGGAAAAATAAGGATTTATGTTGGCAGTGTTCTCTAAAAATAAACTTTGGTTATGCATCATTTTCGTCAAATTATTTGGAACTTCCAACTTCTAATTTCCATGACTAAACTGTCCAGTATTAAGTAGAATTTAGACTGGTATTGGACTTCAGATTAATCATTATGTATGTTGGGAATAATAGAGGGGAAAAAATCCTTTACTTCTCAGAAAGACTGGATAACTGCCAGGAACCACAATTAATATAGTTTCATAGTTTCATAGTTTCTAGGGTCGGAAGGGACCTGAGCAGATCATCTAGTCCGACCCCCTGCCATGGCAGGAAGAGCACTGGGGTCAAATGACCCCAATAAGGTGGTCATCCAACCTCCTCTTAAAAACCCCCAGGGTGGGAGCCTGCACCACCTCACTTGGAAGCTGGTTCCAGAC
>NW_017729027.1:26632476-26635395 GCF_001723915.1 Gavialis gangeticus | reverse complement strand
GTATCAAAAGCCTTCCTGAAGTCTAGGAAAACTATATCCACTGCCACCCCTGCATCCAATGATTTAGTGATCTGGTTGTAAATATACAGTTAAGAAGTGACAGAATCATGCTGATTATCAATTTTATATCATATTTTCATTTGGGAACAAGTTCCTGGATAATCCAGTTTACAACAAAAGGTTAAAAATCTTTTTACCATTACACATACAATTTTGAGTCAAAGTGAATGATGAACTGTTATTGCAAAAATGTCCTGTTATAATGCTGTGTGTTATTTGTTAATCACTTGATACAATACTTGATACAATTATTTGTTATAATGCTGCATGTTATTTGTTAATCACTTGAAACAATACTTTCTCAGAATCAATTAGCAACAAAAATGGGTAAAATGTGATTGGGAATTATTGTGGTGGGGTTTCTAGGGTTTTTCATTACCATCTTTACTTGAATCTAAGGTGAGTGTTTTCCCATTTAACCTGGGGGGAAACGCCTCTGATCCTATCATCCTGAATTTGAGTAAGAGGTGGTGGAGAAGCAGGCAGCTTCTGTGGCTCCTCATCTGGGGTGAAGGCTGGACCTGCAGCTGTTGCCTGATACCTCCTTCCCCCTGTTATTCCCCCCACACAGACTCAACTCCTTGCCTGCTTCCCCATGCATCTTTGGGCCTCCATACCCCCACCACTGCTTCCTCTGCCCCCCCCCTCCAACCCTTGTGCCCCCACTTGCAGAGATTAGTGACAAGAGGAGGATAGCAGGTGAGGGTGAACATGCTGAGAGGGTGGGGAAATAAAGTACAAAGGAGGGACCAAGGCTGTAAGGGAGGCAAAGGCTGTGCTAAAGGGTCAGTGGTTGTGGGGGGCAGGCACAGGGATGACAGGGAAAGTGATAGGCAGGACAGGCAGCAGGGGGCAAGATATAGAGAGGAAGGTGCAGGGGTCAATTTGCTTGACTCCCCCCACCAGCTGCCCTTCATACTGACTGCTCTGCCACTGCTTCCTGCACCTCTTGCTTGCTACTGCTTCCCTCACCACTTGCCCCCCCTCCACCCAACCTGTCCCCTGGTGCCGCTTGCCCTACCTCAGCAGTGGGGGGAATACACTCAAGACAACCTTCCAATTAGCCTCTACACATGGAAAAAGGTAACAAATTTTAAAATTTCCCATGTGTAGAAACAAATTATTGGGCGGTCGTCTTAAATTCAGGGTCATCTTGGATTTCGTTCCTATACTGTCTATGGAGAAAAAAAAGAAACTGTATCTTATTTAGTCATTTGGAACTAATGAAAAAATATGGAACTGTTTTATTCTGGTTGTGTGGTTATATATTTTTTCTACATACAAGATATATCTACATGAGACACTACTGCACAGTAGTGTAGTTTAATCCACAGTAAGTTTTCCCAGTAAGCATGCAGGTAGGAAATTTACTCAAAATTAGCATCATTTATTGCACAGTAAGTATGCACATCTGTATGTGCACATGCTTACTGCACAATAAATTATGCTAATTGTGAATAAATTTGTTACCTGCAAACACAGATATCAAATTTACTCACAATTAGTTACTGCAGTTATGCATGTGTAGCCACCAACTGGGAGCAAATTTGCTCCCAGTTAGCCACACAACTAGGGGACTAGCCTGAGGCTAGTCCCAGGGCTCCAGACTGGAAACCTGTCCTGTCCCAGGATTGGGCTGCTTTTATGGTAGCCCAGCATTAGCCCCTTAAAAGCCGGCAGGCATTTTGATCTTGGGGCACACATGCAGGGACCCTGAGGTCACTCCAGGCCCCTGTATCCCCCCAGGCAGGCTGCAAACCAGCTGTGCCAGTGTGCCTGCACCTGGCAGCACTGCCTAGCACCACAGTACCACGTGACTTCCAGGTGCATGCCATCCAGGCATGCAGGTTGCTGCAGGGTGCTGCAGGCCCCTGCCAGGCCTGCCAGCACCCAGGCCCAGCTGTGGGCAGCTTCTGGCTACTGGGGTCAGCTCCAGCTGCCCACAGCCCACCCCTAGCAGCCCATCTTGAGCCTGCAGGTGCTGTTGGGCATTTTCTTGCTATGTGGCTCTCAGTTCCATGCTGTGCCTCTTTGCTGAGTGCTGCAGGCATTTGCCCAGGTCCAGAAGCTTAAAGAGAGCCATGCAGATGCCCAGAGAGCTACCATGGGACCCCAAATGGTATCATCCTTGCTCACACCTGTGCCTGCCACCCAGGACCCCAATTGGTCCATGGAGGAGACTGGTGACTTCATGGCGCTGTGGGGTGAGGCAGAGGTGCAGAGACAGTTCACATGGAATGGACTCTCCAGTGTCCATGACTATGAGAGGCTGTCAGGCCAGATGCAGGAGCATGGGCACAACCAGTCAGTGTGGCAGTGCCACATAAAGGTTAAGGTCTTGCAGGCTCAGTGGGTCATAATGACCACTCACAATTGTTTGTCAGGGAGTGCCCACAAGTCCATGCCCTTTATGCGGCAACTGACAGTCATCTTCATGCCCCAGGATCCAGGCCACAGCTGTCCTGTGTATGACAGTACGGGTGATATTTCTAGTCCCATGCCATGGCCTGGCACCCATAGTGATGTGTCATGGAGGGAAGGTCCCTTGGGCCTGCAGCAGCCCATTGTGCTACAGCTTCCACCAGCAGCTTGGGGAGCCTGGGGCAGCACCTGCCCCTACAGCTCTGCAAACCCAGCCCCAGCCACAAGGCATAGCCAGTCATGTCACTGTTAGCCACCAGCATCAACTTCTCCTCAGGGAATATCCCTGACTGGGCACCCACACACTGTGCCATGCCATCCAAGGATACCAACTAGAACTGTATGCCATCAGTGCCAGCTGGAACACAGTGGAACCTCTGGCCATGGCAGACCCAGCAGCATTATCAGCTCTACTCTGGGGGGGGGGGGCATCCCTAC
>NW_017729027.1:26630589-26632246 GCF_001723915.1 Gavialis gangeticus | reverse complement strand
AAACCACGGGGCCCCCGGGCCATGGCCGACCCAGCACCATTTTCAGCCCTCCCCTGGGGGGGGGGGGGCATCCCTACCTCAGCCCCTGCTTCTGCCCCTGCCCCCAACCCCTACCCCAGCCCTGCCTCCCTGCTCTGCCTGCTTGCACTCTCCTGGCCTTGGGTTCCCTGCCTCTGTTACTTCCCACAGCACTCAGGATGGTAGAGACAATGCAAAACTTTATTGAGCAGCCTGTATCTCTGTAGCCTGTACTCTTGTAGCTAGGTGGGGACATCTTGGTGAGGACAGGCCTCTCACATGCCAAGGGACACATCAATGCCAGCAGCAACGTCTCCCTCAGATGTGGGGGGTAGGGACATGTAGCCCTCCAGGAAGTGGCAGAGGTTGCGGGGCAGAGTGTGCTTTCCTCACTGTGCTGTCAAAATTAAGGGTCCTATGCGAGTTGTGCAGGTGTACCTGGGGCACCATGGCAATTAGCAGCAGCAGGACATAGCGGGCTGGGTGGCAGCAAGCCTGGGCACCATGACCTGTGTGACAGTACAGGAGACCAGCTGGCCTGCAGGAGGAGAATGAGGGGCAGAAGGGTCTGGAGCCATGGTATCAGATGCTGCAAGGAGCCTGGCATGTCCCAGCCTGGGAACGGGGCAGCAGAAGTAGGCTGCCTGTGGCCAGTACCCAGCAGCTGACCTGTCCGTGGGGAGTAAGTGGAGATGGGGGGCTTTGCTGGCAGCCTCCTAGGGCCCAGCTCTGCCTGGATGATTTGCCATAGTCCTTCGGCACCTGTGCATGCCCGACCCCTGATCTGAGGCCAAGCAGTGCACAATCCCTAATACAGAGAATTTTATTTGAGAAATGTTGCAACAAGCTTTTTCCTCATGGCTCTGCAAGTCCTGTAGCTGCATGCCAGGAAAAGGCCACATTTGGCAGTTGGGATGCAGCTTCAGGGTTGCTGCCACCCACAGCCAGGGCCCTCCGGATGTGATAGCTCTGCCACAGGTGGACTCAGGACTGCACCATCATCTTGGATCAGCTGGTGACAGGGTTGAAAGACCAGCTGGTGGATGCATGTGTCTGGCAGGCAGAAGACATCACCCATGAGGATGTTTGGGACCAGAAAGACCCAGAGTTTCAGGTGCAGCTCCTGGCCTTGGAGCACTAGCAGGTGAAGGTGCTGAGGGAGCAGAATGTGATCCTGGTCAGGGTAATGCATGCCATGGATGATGACCATCAGGTGCTGGGCATTGTTCTGTCCCTGGTGGTCCCTGGTGATCACCTTTGTGTCACCCGCTGCCCAACCCCTTACCTTAGCTCTACCTGCCCCCTGGCAGCCACCCACAGCCCAGCAGCAGCCCCCACCATGGCTCTGGGAGGAGGTCCTGTTTCATCCCCACCCCTGGTCCTAGCCCCCACACCTGGGCCTCTGCTTACCCTGGCTCCATGCTGGTGCAGAGCTTCCTGCAATGGTGCCAAGACTGAACACCAGCTCTGCTGGCCCTGGACCTGTCATCCCTGGGTGAGCTGTCCACCCACCAGGCTCACCATGGTGTATGCACCCATAGGGGAACAGCCACAGGCCGGGGTCCTGGCCACCTGTCCCTGTTCCCCCACCCCATGCCCCACCCCCACTGGGATGGCATGCAAAACACTTTGTAAATAG
>NW_017729027.1:26606041-26630333 GCF_001723915.1 Gavialis gangeticus | reverse complement strand
TGCCTGCAGTAAGCTTGGTGCTGGGGGTGGGTGGGAGGGGTGGGGGGTTGTTGGGCAGCAATCCAGGTTAGCTACAGTGGAGAGTGCAAGAGGAGGTTGTCGGCCAGTATCTCTCATACTCTGTGTCCTGGCCCCTGGTGGTGGGTGAGTGGCACAGCTGGGGTGGGGGAGGGAGGCATTACTGTCGCTGCTAATGCAGGTGGTGCTCTCACTGCCAAGTGGCCTATATCCACCATGCCTTCTCCACCTAAGCCTCACAGAATAGCTCTCCCCAGGCCACAGAGATGTTATGCAGCACACAAGCTGTGACCTAATTGCATTCCACCAGGGCATGGGTCTGGCTCAGGCACTGGTTAAAGTGGGCCTGGTGGGGGTCCAGCTGCCTGGTGTAGGGCTGCATGAGCCACAGAAGGAGTGGGTATGCAGGGTCTCTGACGAGGATTGGCAGAACCACCCTGGTGCCCCAGCTGTAGGTCTGGAATCCCCGGCATAAAGGGGCCACTCTGCACCAGGCCTGTCCAGGCAGCTTCAGAAAATGCAGGCATTGTGGGCACTGCATGCCCAGCCAACACTTATGTGTGTGAAGGCACTATGGCGGTCCACAATGGCCTGGAGCACCATGGAGTGAAAGCCCCTCCTGCTGTAGTAGTTCACCATGATATGGGCAGGTGATGGGTATGTGGGTCCTATCCAGGGCCCAATACACTGAGGGAATCCCAGGGCACAGAACCCTGACACCACCTCCAGGGGGTCATGCACATGGAGCACCGTGTGACCCAGCATGTCCTGGAGGGTGCCCCACACCTCCAGGAGAGCCTCCCAGGTAGTGGCCTTGCCCACCTCAAAGAGATAGCCCACATAGTGGAAGCTGGCAGGCTTGTCCAGTCCGAGCAGGGTGAGGGCCAGCCTTATGTCTGTGGGGAGAGGCGGCTACATGGTGGTGTCCTGATGCTCCAGTTGTGGTTGTAGCTGATTCCAGGAGGTCCTGGAAGGTGGCCTGAGTCATCCAGAATGACTCCAGCCACTGCACATCATCCCAGGTCTTCTGGACAATGTGCAGCTACTAGTCCTGGCTGGGCCAGTGGGCCCAGATGTCATGTGGCTGAATGCCCAGGAGCGTGAGGGTGGCCCCAGCAGTGGCATCCAACAGCACATCATCAGGGTCCCTGCCAGGGACTGGCAAATCAGACAAGGTCCATGTGGCATATGCATGGCAGCAATGGCAGTCCTTAGACAGTGTGGTGGTGCCAGGCAGGCAGTTGCTGTGCATGGGGGAGCTGGGAGGGTGCTGGCATGGGTCCTGGCAGTTTGGTGGCAGCATGGTGACCAGCAGGAACCCAGGGTACTGGTCATTACTGCCAGGGCCAGCGAAGGGGCTGACGAGGGAGCAGAGAGTAGGGCTGCCTTTTCAAGAGGGCTGCCAGCTGCTGGCAGCTGCTGCTGGAGCCTGGACATCCCCACAATGGCTGTAGGGACCCATGGCACGGCTGCAGGAAGTGGCACCTGTTTGGTACTAAGAGCAGCAAATCTGCTGTCAAGTCCCTTCATGTGTAGATGTCTGCCCAGTAGTGTTTACTCACAAGTAGTTTGCTTGCAAGTAAACTGAACTCGAATCAAAGGCATGTGTAGATGCATCCACTGAGGTCTAAGTTTATAAAAACAAATTAGTAAGAGTTGGCAAAAAAAAAAAAGAATCTCAACATCTTAGATGAGTGTAATTTTAAACTCCCCCAAATTAGGTTACAAATTTAATTAATTGAAAGAAAGTTTGACTCCAACATATCAGTGCCAATTGTCAGCTGGAGAGTATTTATTATGAGAAGCAATGTAACAGTTGCTATGTCTGGGACTCTCAGGAAGGAGCATTTATAAAGTTAAAACAAATATAGATTTTTTTTAATGAAATCAGTTTTGTATCTATTAAAAATTAGGTGTTAATATAATTATGTAAATAGTTACATTCATTTAAGAAGTGCAGCCTTAGCTATTAAGCAACTAAACTGTTCTAATGTAGAGTTTCCTCAAATACTTATTCAGCTAATTAATGAAATCAGATGAAGATGTAATATAATTTTCCATTCTCTTTGGGTTAGTGCTACACATCCCTATACTGTCCCAGAAATAAAGTGATCTGCAGAAGACTTTTAGTCTTAACAAAATAGCCTCAGAAAAGAACAATAACTTTAAAAATTCAGACTATATGATAAATGATTAGACTAATGTAATTTCAAGACAAAACAGGTATCAACTCATAATAAAAATGTGCCCCTGTTGCCTGTGAAACAGAGAGAGAGAGCATTACAAAATCCAGAGTTAGCTCTAATAACAGAAATTGTTACCTTTAAATAACCTGATATAGCCTTACTTCATTATTTTGGTTATCTTGTACACCTAATAAAATGACAAAAACCTGGGTGGAGATACTAACATACATTAAGAAATTATTTTTTCCTCTTTTCCTTCTTTTTTGTTTTTATTCTGTGACCCAATACAAATCTTCTGATATATTTTGTTCTCAGTATTTATTTTTTCCTTCTCATCTAACTGTCACTTCTCATCTTTTTAATATGATCAACATGGTTGAAAATGTTTCCTTTTACTTTTGACTCTAACACATCTCATACTGAGCCTGCTCATGCAATTCTTGCTCAAGCAAAATTCCTAGTGAAGTGAAGTGAGTGAAATATGGGACCTATTCTTTGAGTAGCATTTATTCAGTTTGATTGCTCAAGGCTAAATTTAGTAGTTGTCATAACTGCTAAAACCCAGCCAAAATACCTGCTAAGTGGAACCTTTCCAGTTTTCTGTTTGACAGAAATTTAACTTAAAGAAAATAAAAAAACAGCAGCATATAAATAGCATCATGTTTAGTGATGTCTGAAATAAATGGCATGACTGAACTTCACCATAATTGATTGTATTTAAATTGTCCCTTTCCAGGTATTTTTTTTCCAGATGATTATTTATAACAGATTTCTATGCAGACAGAGATGTTGCTACTAATTAGTGCTACTAAGAACATAGAAGCAATTAACACTTTTAATGGTAAACATGAAAAGCAAATAAGCAACTGCAACTGCACCAAGAACAGCAGATCTACAAGAAGATTTGAATTTGGCCCTGAGAGTCTTTCTCCAAAAAAGCAGCTTCTGTTAGCTTTTGTTTTGGTGTGTTCCTGGTTTAGCTCTGCACCACAAGGATAGAGAACAATATGAACCATAGAGCTTTAGGCATAAGGCTGCAAAGTTATAAGGAATTCTCTGAATGTGATTCCAATGGCACCACAGTAGCACTTTAAAGTCTCCTTTCCATGATAATAGAATAAAAGGTATGGAATACTATAACTTTATTGCCTATTTTAAAGCACAGACCTACCCAAGATGAGTTTTCTTTCTTTTGATTGGGAGACGGATTTAATAGATTTCATAGACATTAGGGCTGGAAGGTATTAGACCCCAACTCCATGCAATGCCCAGTGACTAGGGAGACAACGGATCAATGCCATCATGCATCACCTGCATACATTGCTCATCAACAGCTTTATTCAAAATGGGGACAGCTTTGGGCGAGCTCCAACAAACTGGGGAGCTGCGCCAAATATTAGTTCTTTCCACATTTATACGCCTTGGTTCATATTCATTAACATCTACTCCACCTTTGTCCCTTCTTTGTTCCACCCATATTCCCTCCTAACTCAAGTTCTGCCTCTGTTTACAATTGCCTATGCATGCAACTTATTTACATGTCTTTTTGCTATGAGTGCATGCTTAAAACTATGACCTCAGCTTCTTTTGGTCACTTGCGGTTTCTTGCTGATTTCTTCACCATCTCTAAGGTCTTGCTTCTGCTTTATCTCTAACAATAGCTGGTGGCTGCATCCTGTTCTCCTTACACAATGAGCTATATATCTTACGACACTGCTACAGTGTTAGAAAAATGCTGGCCTAAGTATCTTGCAATGTTACTTTTAATATATCATTTTGCCTTATGGTTAGCAGCTTTGCTAGGCCACAGGCTATAGCCTTGTATTCAGCTGCAAATTCAATGTTCCCCAAGATCTAAATACTGTCACCCTAACAGAAGAGACCTTTTAAGATCATCAGGTCCAGCCCCCAGTCCAAGGGGCAGGATGTCAGCTAGGTTCAAAGAATTCCACTAAGATAAACATCCAAATGTTTCTTAAAAGCTTGCACCACCTCTGTGGGGAGCCTATTCCAGGCCTTGATGTCTCTGACAATGAAGAAGTTTTTCCTTATGTCTAGCCTAAAATGGTCTTGCAGGAATTTGTGACCATTGGTCCTTGCCTTCCCTTGGGATGCTCTGATGAACAAGTGTTCCTCCAGATCCTGATGCACACCCCTTTACTTTTAGGCTGCCACTAAGTCACCCCTGACCCTGAGCTTCTCCAGGCTAAAGGGTGCCATGGCTATCAGCCTCTCTTCATAAGGCCTATTGTCCTGCCCTCAGATCATGTACGTGGCTCTCCTCTGAACTCTCTCAAGCTTCTCCACATCCTTTCTGAATTGTGGAGCACAGAATTGGTTGCAGTACTCCAGCTGCAGCCTCACCAAGGCCACGTACAGCAGGAGGATGACTTCCTGGGTCTTGCTTGAGATGCATTGGTAGATGCAAGCCAGAGTTTTATTCACTTGGCTGAATGCAGTATTGCATTGGTGGCTCATGTTCCTCTTGTGGTCAGTCATGACCCCCAAGACTCTTTCAGCCATGGCACTAGCAAGTGTAGCACTGCCAAGCCTGTAAGTGTGGTGCAGGTATTTTGTCCCCCAAGGTGGAGGACCTTGCATTTCTCTGTATTGAATGTCATCAGGTTTCCCCCCACCCACCTTGCAAGCCTATCAAGGTTGTCCTGGATCACCAGCCTATCCTCCAGTGTGGGCACTCTTCCCTATAGTTTGGTGTTATCAGTGAACTTATCCAGTCTACTTCTGACACCGGAGTCCACATCATTTATAAAGGCAGTGAAGAGTACAGGTCCGAGAATGGAGCCTTGAGGGACACCACTGGTCACTGACTGCCATGTTGACTCCATCCCGTCAAGTACTACTCTTTAGGTCTGACCTCGGAGCCAGTTCCCAAACCGTCAGACTGCAGGGTAGTTGAGGTCATAGTTCCCCAATTTTTCCATGGGAATACCATGGGGCACCAGGTCTAAAGGGTTTTTAAAGTCCAGAAATATTATATAAACCTCTTCCCCTTTGTCCAGGTGATGTGTCACCTGCTCATAGAAGGAAATGAGATTGGACAGGCAAGACCTGCCCACAAAAAACCTGTGCTTGTTATCCCTCAGAATGTTGCCTTCTGTTAGCCTGTTGATAATGTTCCCTTTGATAATTTTTTCCAAGATCTTTCCAGGGACTGCAGTCAAGCTGACTGGCCTGTATTTCCCTGGATCCTCCTTCCTCCCATTCTTGAAGATAAGCACTAGACTGACTCTCTTCCAATCTTCAGGTACTTTGCCCGAGCTCCATGAGTTCTCAAATATCCTTCTTAGTGGCTGTGCTATCATGTCTGCCAGTTCCTTTAGCATTCTTGGCTGTCATCTATATGGACCAGCTGATTTGTGGTTATCCAGCCTCTCAAGGTGTTCCCTCACAAGATCTATGTCAATGGTGGGTATATATTCACTCTCACCCTGGTCATCCCACATCTAGTCAGGCAGAGTGTTCCCTTTGGTCTGGTGAGTCCAATGCAAAGTAATCATTAAGCAGGTTGGCTTTTTCCTGGGTGTTGGTTGTCAGGTGCCCCATTTGGTTTAGCAGAGGTCCAATGAGGCCCTTGTTTTTTTGTTTTTTTTTTACTTCCTATGTATTTGAAGAGGGACTTTTTATTGTCCTTGATTCATGTAGACAGTTGCAATTCAGTTAGAACCTTGACTTTCCTAGTTTGCTCCCTACAGGTGCAGATCAGTGGAGAATACACATCCTTAATGGTGTTCCCTGCCTTCCATCCCTTATAAGCTTCTCTCTTTTATATGTAGAAGGTCCATGAGTTCCTTGTTGAGCCAAAGGAGTTGCTGAGCCCTTTTACTACCTTTCTTACAAGCTGGAATGGACTTCCCTTGTGCTTCTGGAATTACTTCCTTAAGGAGCAACCACTGATCTTTAACTCCCCTCCCTGTCAAATCATGGCCTCTCAGGGCCTCAACAACAAGCCTCCTGAACATATGAAATTTGGCTTTCCTAAAGTTGACAGCTTCTGCAGTCCTTATTGACTTGCCAGCTTTGTGATGAATAGTGAAAGTAATCAACTTGTGGTCACTGTCACCCAGCTCCCCTTAAATTCTTAGGTCACTGAGTAGATCATCCGCTTTGTTCAATACCAGGTCCAGCAGCACCTTACCTCTTGTTGGCCCATAAACTTCTTGAGACAGGTGGTTGAAATCTCCCATGACAATCATGCACTGAGAGCATGTAGCCTTAGCCAGTTCCCTAGTGAATTAATGGTCAAGCTCTTGTTCCTGATTTGGAAGTCTGTAGGAGACTCCTATCATTGTATCCCCTTCACCATGTTCCCCTCATATTCTAACCCAGAGAGTCTCCAGTCATCCTCTTTGGGTGCCAATTTCTGCTTGTAGGGAAGTTTACCGCTCCTTCACATAGAGAGCTACACCCACTCCCCTTCTTTCAGCACACTCTCTCCTGTACAAGGTATAGCCATCTATACCTATGGTCTAGTCATAGAAGGAGTCCTGCTAGGTCTCCGTTATACCTATGAGATTGTAGTCATTTTTGTTTAACAGAAGGACCAGTTCCTCCTGTTTATTCCCCAAGCTCCTGGCATTTGTATACAGACAAGTAAGTGTGATGTTGGAGCCCCTAGGCTTCCTTACACTCCTGATAAATCTCCATTCCTGTGCTGGGGTACGAGTGGGTTCTACTGAGAAGCCTAACCTCCTGATTTTGTGGTTGATGCTTGGTGAACTTGCACTGATGGTTGTCTGCCCATCCCCTGGTGAGTTAAGTTTAAAGCATGGCCAAGCAGGTGATCCATTTTGGTTGAGCAGAACTTCTTCCCCAGTGCAGTGAGGTGGAGGCCATCCTTTCCCGAACAGGCTGCCTCTTCTGTCTCCAAAGTGTGGACTGTGAATCCAAAGCCAACACAGTGGCACAAGCACCACAGTCATCTTTCCACTACTTCAATTTATCTCGCACTACTCAGCCTATAACCTGTAACTGGAAGAACTGAGGAAAAAGCCACCTGTGCTCCCAAACCCCTGAGCCCCACACCCAGAGCCTTGTAGTCATTCATGACCCAGTTGGGATTACTCCAAGCCATGTAATTTGTGCCCACATGGATAAGGAGCATGGAGTAGTGGTCGAAGGGCTGTATAAATTTCTGGATCCTCTCACCTACATCCCACATACAGACCCCTGGGAGGCAGCAGACCTCCCCAGCCAAGGGGTTGGGATAGCAGATCACTCCCTCTGTCCCCTCAGGAGACAGCCTCCCACAATGACTACCCTGTGATTCTTCTTAGGGACGGTAGCAGATCATGTTTCTTTCTCACTTGTAGGAGCTGGCTGGCTCTACTGGTGCTGCAAGAGCTTTGCACGTGTTGCAGAGAACCAGGGGGGTGGTGACCCTAATGCAGTGAGCCTTGGTGCCAGTGACAATCTTTATCCAAAACCCTGGTTGGACAGTATGGAAGCTCCTCTTGTCCACCCTTGATCTGGCAGGCCACTTAGCTCTTTCCTCTTCTTTCTTGGGGTGAAGGAACTGGCAGTAGGAGTCAATCTCCTGTTCACTACCTCTGATGGCACACAGTCTCTGCACCACTCTGGAGTCTGAAGTTCCACTATCCAACACTCCAGAGATTCCAATATGGAGCAAATCTCATAAGGGGAGGTGTCAATCCTCCTGATCCCATGTGCCTGGAGTCATAACAGGCAGCCCCCACAGCCAAAAGCCAGGAGCTCCACCTGAATGGAGGCTGGAACAATGGGTTTTTATTTTATTACAAGTATGAGGAAAGAAGGGAACACAAAAGAATGTTCAGGAAGGAAATAAATGACAATTTTATTTTTATTCCTGGTGTAAGCAATAAATGGTAAAATAATGCATGTTGAATGTTCACTTTTCTATTGTATAGTTAGCAAATCAAATAACAGAGCACCTCAACACAGGATTGAAATAATTAAAGTAGGATGGTTATCAGGAAAGTGACTGTAATAACAATCCTACTTTAATGACAAACTAAGAGTTTGATTTATCCTATAATAGTTGATATTCTGCCCCTCCACCAACACTGCTTTTTTGTATCATCTTCCTGTTTTGTCACTTAAATTGTAAGCTCTAGATGTAGATTTTGTCATTTTTTCTGTGTAATATAGTGTCTAGTATAATGAAGTCTACTGTTGAAGGTTGTTTTGAATTTTTCCTTCCCAGCCCCACTCCTACAGAAGGAAAAGCAGATGCTGGGGAGTTGGGTGGCTGGGTGGGGGTCAAGCTTCCCCCTGAAGACTTCCTCAACCTCTGCCAGCTGCACCTTACCCAAACCCCAGCTCCCCATAACTCTACCCAGTTCCCCACAGTCTCTGCCTTCCCCCTGACTCCACAATCTCTGCCTCTTCCCCCCACATGGTCCCTACCTTTTTTTCCCAACTCCTTCCAGTCTCTGCATCTTCCTCCCCACTCCCAACACCCTCTGCTTTTGCCTACTCCCCCTGTGTACTGTCAGATGCTGCTCAGGCTTTATTCCCTCCCCAGAGCACAGCATGTATAAGTGTATCCCTTGCTGGGGCTATGAAGCAGAATCATTACTGGACGGAGGATGAAGTTTCCCTTTGCCCTGTCCCTGGGAGGGAATCCAGGCCACGTTAGAGCTGAACTGTTCCTGACAATAAGGGGACAAAGGGAGAAGAAACTACTGTGGGTCAGACTGGCCCCAAGCCAGGCTCAGGGCCAGAGTCTAAGGTGCAGCCACCACCTGCCCCACATTCTGCTTTGTACATGAATCTAACATGAGGGGCACCCCCCGCCCCCGTCCCTTTGCTGACTGGAGAAACAAACCTCATCTTAGATTTGAGTAAATATGGTAATTTTTAGACTTGCAATGTCTAATTGGAGGTAACTGTTCAAATAATTTAGATTTGGCCCTAAGTCCCTTTATACAAGTAGACCTAAACTTTCTACCCTCTTCTCTCAATATGCTACACAAAAAAATCAGCTATTGAACTTATTGCATTGTAATAGCTTAATTTTACCCAGAAAGGTTTGGGATATTTGATTCACTGTTTGATTTCATTTTGTGGAGTTCTAACCATAAACATACTTAAAATAATTAATGGACAAGCTTCCAGCTGTTATATAGGGACTTGTGTGTTACATTAATAAGAGTTATGTGTGATTCAGAACTTACTGAAAGTCTTAACATTTTTTTTTTGTGGGGTGGGGATTTTCTCTTTAAATTAGAGGCAAATTCTTTAAATGAAAATTTCAAGGATGATTCACTGAAAAAAGTAGCATGGTTCTGTTGCTAACAAGAAGCCTACACATTACATTAAAGGAAGAAGAGGCTTTTCAAATACAACACATGTATTTTATACTCAAGCTGCCTCAGATATTTTATTGCACTGAATGTCCCAAAATGAGTCATAAAGCATCTGTCTTTTAAGGTCATATGAAGTGAGATTGAATTACTTTCCTCACAAATGCATTCTAAACTCCCACCCACTGAGCTAACCACAAGTTATTCTAGCCATTTATTCATGCCTCTAAAATATCACATTTTGATTATTATTTTCAATCTAACTTTTGTTATATGTGGTATGTTCTAGTCATAAAAATTCTAAGTATTAAAATTAGATATATTTAAAAGAAGCATAATGTTCAGATTATGATTTACAAAAGGATGTCCCTACATTCCTAAAACACTGCTTCATGTTATAATGATAATAATTAATATTAACGGGAATACATACAGTACAATATAGCATATTATTTAATTCTAATAAAAGATTCCTTTAAAAAAGAATAAAGAAAGAAATCATTCAGAAAGCCTTCACTAATATTTGAGATTTGCACTCTATAGATAATGAAAAGATTTTTCCCAGCTCGTGAACTGAAGAATTCTTTCCTATTCACAGTCTATACATTTACTGAGGAATAAAAAAGCAAGAATAAAAAATGCCTTTTCATTCAAATACCTTCCTTTCTGAATAGAAAGCTCCAATTATGTAGAATAATAGACAGCAAGATCAGTTTTTTATTTAAAATATAAACATTTTGAGAGAGAACAATTGCTTTGGCCAAAAGCATTGTACTAGTTAAAAACTATCTCATTTTAAAATGTTTAATTTCTATCCCATATCATAAGACTGGAAGGTGCAGAAAGTTTTCTGTAATATCTATGTAAGTAAAAGAGCAAAATATGAATTGCTGGGGATATAGAGCCAAATCTACTTTACATTCTATCAGTATATGTTAGGTACGTGGTAGTAACTGGGGCAGCCAATTGTCCTTCTAAGGGGGTGGAAATTAAAAAAGACTCTCCAAAATAAGCAACATAATAGACAGCCTAGGGCCTTAGCCCTTAGCAATGACTGATCCTATTCATGTGTCTGTGGACTCAAGAGATTGACTAGATACCAAGAAGAAGCAAACTGGAGTGCAGACAGAAGTGCAGTTCCCCACTGTGACTCTGAATGCCTTGCAGGAAGCATTTTGAGTTACAATGATCCCCCAGTTCGAATATAAGTTCACTGTTGGTTCCAGGGGGAAATCTAGCTGCAGCTGGTTTCCCCTAGTAACTGCTCCTCTTCGAGCCTGTCCCAGGTTTCAGAATGGGAGGAGGAAAGGGAGCAGAGGGAGCTTGTTCCAGGGGCTCCCCCGCTGGTGCTGGAGGATGGGGTGGGTGAGTTGGAGCCCTCCCACCTTCAGGGGGCTCCAAACCACTCACTCCACTGTCCAGAAGGGGCTGAAGAAACCCCAGACCAAACTCCCTCTGCTCCCTTTCCCCTTCCCATTCTGAAAACAGCTCAGAGGCTGTGATATAATACAGCCATGAGTTACTGAAGACACTATGTGTTGAAATATCTTCATCTGAACTCTTATGCATAAGGGTTCAGATGTTTGTGGGTTTGGACCATTTTAAAACACTTTGCAGCCATGCATTTTTGTTTGGTCGTGCTTGTAGAGTGCTTTCAGGAGCCAGCATGGGCAACTGGTGCCTCTTGAGTCAGGGGGGGCATGTGCCCCGCTGACACTTGTCAGTGACCAGGGGGGCTCCCCCAGTGTCCGATCATACTGACGGGGGGGTCCAGAAGTGGCCTGGCCGCTTTTGCTGGTGGCCCCACTTCCCAGCTGGCTTTCAGTGGGGGCACTGGTGCTACTGCCTGCACCCTGCCCATCACCTAAACAGGGAGCATGGCCTGATTGGGGGTGCAGCAGCACTCTCAGGGTGTGTATGTGCACCCCCATGCACCCCCTATGCATCACCACTGGGAGCCAAACTGGGCAAAAATGGTCACTTCTGTATGCCTCCTTGTAGTTCATCTCTAGCTAGGACTGATCTTTTGGTTTGGAACATAGGTGGGTTGTCAAACAAAATATTTGAGCAATCGTGGAGAAGTTTTATTAATGATTTTGATATTGTGATTCTACAGAAAACATATGGAAACACGGTGTCCATTCTTGGAATTTATTCATTTTATAAAAATGTTTGGAAGTATAGAACTAAAGGGAAGTTGCTGGGAGGTTTGGTTACTCTTATCTCATTAAGGAGTCTGACTGAAGGGTTAGAAATTGAATTACAGTCTGTCATCTAGTAGTATGTATCAAATGCCATGGCAGAGGCCCCTTAATTCTTCTTAATATTTGTTTTCCACCCTTTAAATCAAGAATGGATGCAGTCTTAAAAATAAACATGTTAAATAGTGCTCTGAACATGATCTGAAATAAATATCCAGAGTTAGGAGTAATTCTAGCAGGTGATTTCAGTGCTAGAATTGGTGGCACTGATATGCATGGCAACAAAGATGCAATAAATCAAATATGGGAAATCTCCCAAGCAATTTTGTGTGATAAGACATTAAATGAATGAGTTCAATTCTTAAAATATATTGCAGAACAGAATTTTAGAATTCTTAAAGGACAAACTGAAAATGATGTACCTGGGGCATTCATATTTTTCCAAATAAATGAGCATGTGTCATATACTATATTGATAGAATGACATATGTTGTATAAGTATAAATCATTTGAAATTCTGTCACACGTGGAGAGTGACCATTTTCCTCTCTCCCTGAAAATTCTATTAGACTTATGAAGAGCCTTCCCTACAACCCTTCGATGAGTAGGAGGCTGGACTAGATGACCTTATGAGGTCTCTCCCAGCCCTACCATCCTATGATTCTACAAACTATACAGCTAGCTCCCAGTTTAGAAGTAATCAATTAGACAAGAATCAAACAGAATAATGAGTTAAGACACAAATATATTTCTCTTCAAAAATACTGTCTCAGGTCATTTATCTCACATTCTCAAAGAAAAAAGAACCCCAAGGAGCAATTATTCAGTATGAAATAGTTGTTCAACACTAGGAAAATGTTATCACAAAAAAAGGAATGGGCACTGGCAGCACAAACCATGATTTGATGAGGACTGCTCTAAAGCTAAAGTCTCCTTAATAGAAACCTTGAAGGACTACAAGTCTAAATATGATTTTGCCAGTTTCCAGCAGATCAAGACGA
Organism: Gavialis gangeticus; assembly: GCF_001723915.1. Classification (NCBI taxonomy): domain Eukaryota; kingdom Metazoa; phylum Chordata; order Crocodylia; family Gavialidae; genus Gavialis; species Gavialis gangeticus. Next base: position 26,617,623 of record NW_017729027.1, on the reverse strand, counting down.
TTTAAAAAAATTGTAGAAGTCAATCAGGGCTTTTGCTCTTCAGCTTTGGAACTCTGTCCTTCTGGAAAATTGCCTGAGCCTGGACATCTCCCAGAACTGTTGTAGGACCTTCATATTTGGACAGCTATTTAGCAAGCAAGGCAAAGCTGGGAAATGATTTGGGGACTTCTGTTTTATTTTGATACACTATTTGCTTTTATAAGTTGTTATGTTCTCTTGCTTTTTTCTTGTTTGTTCTTCTGTTTAGTAAGTTATTTTCTTTTCATCCTATAAGCCACCTTGAACCTCCATTGGGAATATTATATAAATCATATCAATTAATAACAATGATTATAAATGTATTTACTATATATTTAATATGTACTTGCTATATATAAAATTACTTAATATATAGATACACACTATCATGTATATACATATCATATATATACTTACTATATCATACACACACACACACACGCGCACACACACACACACACACACAAACACTAAATTCTATGAAGCCATTGATAGCATATAAATAAATAGTCTAGAGCTGTTGAGGTATTGATGGTACCTCAGTTAGTTGTTTATACTAGACAGAAAAAAGGCTAGTTATTATTATGGACAATACACTGAAAATGTCTGTTTCATTCATAGTGGCTGTCAAAAATGAATAAGATATTAGAGTCTATTAACTAGAACAGAGGTTCCCAAACTCTGACAGATTGTGCATCATCAGTTTAAAACAATACAACATTCAGTAGCACCAGCAAATTTTTCAGTTCAAACTTAAGTACCACTGGCAAATTTTTGTCATATAAATTATAATAAATCTGTTAACGCGTACCACTGGCAGGTTGTCCACAAACCACTGGTGGTATGCATACTACAGATTGGGAACAGCTGAACTAGAAAAACAGTATCATAGAAAAAATATTGTGATGCCATTATATATATTTTTGGTACTCCACTCCTTGAATATTGAGTATGTTATTCAATTTCTTTTCCTTTACAAATAAGAAGTGCCTAGAGAAGCCATTAGAAGTATGAGAGACAGATGTAGGTTAAAACAAATTATGTGAGATGAACACTTTAGCTATGCATTTTGATAGGATATTTAACAATATATATTTCAAAAAATAATGGGCTAAATGAAGCCAATATACATATCATATCATTCTTTACGAAGCAAAAAATATTTAGGTGAAAGAGGTTTCTTACATTTAGACTTTGCTTTCATGCACAGATTATATTTCCCATTTCCTCCATGTTTTAAATGTCATTTTTTCCCCTATTTCTTTAAAATATAGTTACACTGTCTAAAGGGAGATACTTTTGTGGTGGTGATGCTACTGCTGTGGCTGCTGCTGACAGAATGTTAAATTTACTTAATTTTTAAAAAAACCCATAAATTCTATGGGCTTCCTTTTTTTTTTTTTTCCATTGGCTATTCAAAGCTAGAGGGTGGAGGGTATGTGCTATCAAGGGAAGTGGACATTATTTTAGTTTTGAGCCAAATCGAAGAGAGAGGGCTAACACAAAATAACTTATTTTATCTATATTTTTTAAGACTGAATAATTGTAATTTGATGTTTTTGTATGAGCTGCCTCATTTTTTTAATTGCTAGTGCATGAACACACAGTTGTGGCATAGTCCACACAATACTGTTCTTTAAGTACCAAGCACTAGCTAACTGGGGCAGTGGAACACCAGTAAAGTCAATGAGGCTGCAAGTCTCTATCCTAATAAAGATAGAATCTTGGATTCCAGTCTCTGATGGGAATAACATTTTAAGGGACCACAGTAATACAATGATATGGGATTAGTTATTGTTTATGTAGGAAATTATTGCTGTTTTTTGAAGACTGGTTTTAAGTGCTTAAATTAACTTAATGTACTGCATACAAATTATATGGCTCTAGACTCTATTGGATGGCAGACTACCTAATTCACATGTTGAAACAATGAAAGATTCACTTCCCCTGATTTGCAAGACACCCTTCTTCATGCAATTCAGTAGGCTGTTGACTTTTCTTTTTCCCAACAAAAGCATACCGTTGGCTCATATTAGAATCATAGAATATTAGAGTTGGAAGAGACCTCAGGAGGTCATCCAGTCCAACCCCCTGCTCAAAGGACCATCCCCAACTTAGATCAGCCAGGGCTTTCTCAAACCAGGACTTAAAAACCTCCAAGGATGGAGATTCTACCACTTCTCTATGTAACCTCTTCCAGTGCTTCACCACTCTCCTAGTGAGAAAGTTTTTCATAATATTCAATTTAAACCTCTCTTGCTGCAACATGAGACCATTGCTCCTTGTTCTGTCATATGTCACCACTGAGAACAGACTAGCTCCAATTCATGTACATATTCATGTAGCCTGTCACCTTTACCATGGAAGGAAATCAAGTTGGTCAAGCATGACTTGCTCTTGGTGAATCCATGCTGGCTTTTCTTGTTCACCTTATTTTCTCCTCAGTCCTTTGAAATAGATTATTTGAGATCTTGCTCTATGCTCTTTCAGCTATTGAAGTCATGCTGCCTAGTCTAATTCCTTGGATCCTCTTTTTTCCTTTCTTAAGGATGGGCACCATATTTGCTCTTTTCCAGTCACCTGGGACCTCATTCAACCTCCATGAGATATTTAAGAGGACAGCTAATGGCTCTAAAATTTCTTCAGTCAAATCCTTCAGTATCTTAAGGTATACCCCATCTAGACCTGTTGACTCAAAAGCATCTAGTTTCTCTAAATTACCCCTAGTACATTCTTTCATTTCCCCACACTATTTGTCCTATCTTTGCAGCCAACTGTGCTCTTCTTCTGGCAGCTGACTTGTGAAAACTGAAGTAAAAAAGATATTAAATACTTCAGCCTTCTATGAATTATATACATTAAAAGTTGTAAGATGTTCAGATGCTGTAGGAAGACTACAAAAGTGCTTTAGGTAGCTAGGTTTACAGTAGAAAGTCTCTTACTGTTACACTGGGGCATCTTTCATCAACCAGTTGTGGTTCAGGTTTACAGAATTTCCATGACCAAGTAATTCTAAATGACACAGTGGATAATATACTAGGAACCACCAGTAAACTTTCACTATTAATGGTAACAAATGGTAATGCAACTATGGCAGATTTGGAAAAAAAATGTATTGTGATGAAAAAGCCAAAATTAAAAGTAGCATAAATCATGATAGAGAACTGACAGGAGTTAGGGCCAGGAATGGAGAGTGCCTTATTCTATGTGAGGGTACAGAAACTGCCTTTCTATGAGAATGAGAAACACAGTTTGGATTGCATCAGTTGAGATCTACCAAATCCATTTCTGGATTAAGCAATCATGGAATGGATTCTTAACCAGCATAAAATTTTAGCCATCTGATCAAAAGGCCGATGACATGAGCAAAACAGGTTGTCCAAAGTTGTGACATTTGTGCCAGGAAAAATACCTTTTTCTTGGCACAGAAAGCTGGAGCATAAATGTCAACATTTTGTTGTTGCTGTTGCTGCTGTTTTTGTGGAAGAAAACCAGATCTTCCATGAAAAAAATGATTGCACTAAGAATCCAAAACTTCTCTAGAGAGAGTTTTCTAGCACCACCTCTAACACCTGTACACTTGTGGTGGAGCCCAGAGGACCCTCATAATTCCACAGTACTTCATTCTCCCTCCCACCTATGTGAGGGAGGGTGGGAGAGAGGTGCTTCCCTGATGGCCCACTCTGAGGCAAGCAGTCAGGGAGCATTACAGGGCCCCTGCTGCTTGGTGCTTGTACAGTGCCCATACTAATCAAGAGATCAGCACCTCTTCCACCCAGCCCTCACACAGAACTGCAGTGACATGGAATAACATGGAGGATTAAGGTGCAAGGGGTGTAGCAGCAAGTCCCCTGTGGCTCTAATAATCCAGGTGCCTCCATGATTGCTAGAGCCATTCCACCTCTTCCCCCCAACTTTGCACAGAATTTGGGTGATACTGATGGACCATTTATAGACGCAAGGTAGCAAGTGGTTCTGCAAGGTGGGAGGGTGGACACCCCCTCCCCCCCTCTTTTCTGCAGCTGGCTCTCTGCTGTGTTTTGATAGCTTAAGTTGCCGCTCTGAGACCAGTCATCCTGTCTACTATGGAAGCAAGGGAGAAAAGGAGCTTGTGTTTTATGTTTTATTTTATTTATTTTTATTTATTGCCTCCTGGGTGGAGATTGTGCATCCAAGGTGATTTTGGGAGAAACACCTGTACTCTTCACCATTCCCCAGACACACCATTCCCCATAAACACATTCAACACATTTTCGAACGGGCTGCAATGTCCCTATCTCTGGAATTAGCTATGAATGTGATGCAAATTGTCTGGTTTTGGTGCATGCTGTATGTGCTTGGTTGCTATGAAAACAATTCTGGCAGTTTTTCTCATGTCATTTGTATGTTATCAAAGTTGGTGTCCATTACTGTGTAGGCCACCTACATCTTAGTTCAAGTTTTTGAACCACCTTAGTGATTTGAAATCCCAGGTAAACAGGTAGTTAACTAAATTATGCCTTCTCTATGCTCTAATAAGTGGAAGTATCTGCATTTGATCTTTGACTCTAGAATTCACTTTTCCAGAAGACATGGCTAAGGAAGAAGTATGGTGTCCTAAATATGGAAAGCTAGGGAATACAGAAACCTGAGTCCTAACTCTTATTTTGTATCCATTGTTGTAAATCAAGAGCAATTTCAGTGAAGTTAATACAGCTGACCCAGTATTAAAAATAGTTTATATGGAAACATAATGCTATCTCCTAGAATCTGTTTACAGAATTGTCCCTGACTTGCTATCTGGCTTTTGTCAGACATCTCACTTCTGCATAAAGAAGGATAGTGGTCCTTCCCAACACTGAGCTGTGTAGACGAAAAGTGCTAAGTACTGTATTTAATTGACCTAACTAGGGTTAGGTCAATCTAAATGTCCTTCTGTGCAGGCATGCATGAAGCTAAATTACCCCCAAAACGGCAGGCCTGACTTGAATCCGTTAGTTCACTGTTTCTCAACTTGTGGGCTGTGACCCAAAAGTGGTTTGCAAGAATGCATGAAAGGGCTGCGAACAAACTTTAAAAAGGGATTAACATACTTTAAAAATTGATTCTCCTTTAAAGGAGAAAAATGTAGGAAACTGGCTTTTCCCTTGCAGGCTGGCAGAGTTGCAGCTTGCAAGGGGCTGCCTCATACCCCCCTACCCCGCACACCCATCCCCTGCCTGCACACTGAGGGGCTGGGACTTGGGGGCAGGAGGTGGGATGGAGGGCAATGGCTTAGGAGTGAAGGATACTGGGTCAGGACTGGCCATCAATATGTACAAATGGATCATGGGGAAAAAAAAAGGTTGAGAACCACTGCAGCATAGTTCACATTTGGAGCACAGCCCCAGGGCTGAGAAAGCCCAGTCACTTGCCCCATCCCCAGGGCTATGCTCTTCCTATCCCCTCTTCCACTTTAACTAGGCTATTTTTAGGTTCCCAACCTCCTCCCAAGACAGACAACCCCCCATATGGACCCACCATTCCTGCTCCAGACCTGCTAACTTCCTGCCAATAATCCCAGACCTGCCAATGGCCTGCCCTCAGAGACCTGCTGATCCCACCTGTTCACCACCCCCCATCTAGAATTACTTACCTTAATTTTCCTATGTGGCAAATACTTGCACACACCTATTTTAGCAAAAGGTCTTCTTTTGACAGTATAGCTAAACCACTTCCCTAGACAACATAAACTGTACTGGTTAAATAATTGTTTATAATGTGTGGGGAGAGGGGAGGGGGAGGTTGGTTTGCCTCTCTCCAAGAAGTTTGGCCAGCATGGCTTTGTTAGAGGACACATTTTCACAATCTTACCCAACATATTTATGCCAGAAAAACTATGTCATGTGGAACTCAAGCTTCTCTACCAGAAATATAGAATGTGGTAGATTCATATTTTGGTTGCAGATGAAAGACTGTTTTGCTTAGATTCTTTCATATGACCTTTTGCATTATAGAGATGTTAACAGGTATCTGGAAATATTGCTATGAGTGCACACTTATAAATTCAAAAAATAAATATAAATGTTTCCTAGTATGGTCCCTGTGTTTTCTTGAAAATTCACACCATGAAAAGATTGTCAGTGTCAGAATTTTCTCATGCTTTAAGGACACGTTCAATCTCATTACCCTGCAATCATTTCTTATCAGTTAAGAGGGTGAGTGGGTTTAAGTGGAAGAGAGGAAATTTTACCTATGCAGAGATTTAATCAGTAGAACAATTTTTAAAGACCTTTCTACTGCAGGTTTTGATTTGACTTTAATTTTTTTTTGAAGAACAGCTTATTGCCGAGAAAGTGTTTTTCTTGAAGCAGTTTAGGGGATTCATAATTGTTGCAGAAACCCTGAACAATAAAAAAGCCTGATTCTCTTTGTCTTGATACTTAATAATAAACACATATTATTTAAATTCATATGTTTGGGGTCGATTCTGATCATCTCAGTCCCTTGGGAAACTATGATTATCTATTTAAACTCTAATTACAAATTACAATGTCAAAAGACTTAAATTAATTAAAGATTAAAAGTTATTTTTCATAGAGTCCACATTATGTTTTCTATGAATATTTTATTTGGTGGTTATGAATCAGGATCTAAGCTCTCTTGAACTGGCATCTCACCATAGTTTCAATTATTTTTCTTTATCTTCTGACTCCTGTTACCTATTCATATTTTAAACCATTAGTAACAGCTTCAATTATTCATTTGGCCTGCGTTGGGTATCCATTAAAGTATATTTAATTATCTTTCTTTTCCAAATCTTCAAAACTCATTTTTTTGTTTTGGTTTATATTTTATTTATTATCCTACATTTTCAAGCTTTCTATTTTTTTTATACACATTTCAGACATTGTACTTATATCCTATTATAAGATATTTTTAAACTGAGTTTTTAGTACTCAAATTATTTTATTTATATAAATTATATATATAATTAAAATAATCTTATTCATATAAAATTTGTAATGGACACCAAAATGTATATAAATTATATATATATATGAATAAAATGATATATATATATAATATATATAACCTGGCAATGAAAGTAAAGAGACTTTTATATATATATATACACACACACAATAAAGTGTATGTAGTGTATTTATTTACTTACTTACTTTATTTACTCTCTCTCTCTCTCTCTCTCTCTCTCTCTCTATATATATATATATATATATGTATGTAAATAAAGTCTCTTTATTTTCATTGCCAGGATTCCACTCAGATCATCAGTTTAACCATCATCCCAGATCTGGTGGAGATTCATAGTACCCAATTTTTTTCTAAGGAAGTTTATTAACAAAATATATTTGCTTTTTATGTATGTAACATATCTGATGAGCTGGTTTTATTTAATAAAATATATATTTTTGTTTAATATATATCTTTTCCAGTTCTGCTGTTCTCCACTGTGCTAGTGTTTATAACTTTGGCAAAATATTTAATTATATAATATAATCATAATTACTGAATGTAACCATTGTTTTTAAGTCCCCAAATTTATACAATTTCTACAAGAGAAGCAAAATGAATGTTTTTTTTAAAGTTTATATTAGTGCCTTATGCACCACAACAGTGACACTGAAGGACATGCATTTTATTCCAGGTTGGTTTCAGAAAGATGTTTGACTGCATTATTAGATAGCTGGACCAGATAACACTGAGGCTCTCGTTCCATCTGCTTTTATTAATTCCTCGTTTACTATGCCAGGAAATTCTTCATTTTGGAGTCAAAGCCTTTCCAGATTGTTTTCAAGTGATATTTTGCTTTCCAGGTCTCTCTTAATCCACACATCAGTTTTGCCTTAAAATCCACCTGCACAACTCCCAGTGAACCCAAAGGAAGGAATACATTCCAATTGGAAAGTAAAATGTGTTACCTATCACTGCCATTTGTATATTGATAGGGGGAAAAAAAACTTGCAGAGATGTGGATCTGAATTTAAATCCCCAAAGAATAAAAGCCATGTACAGCTTGTCAGAATTCTCCACAGGATCTTGCTGCAACATAGTGCGAATATTAAATCTCAGCCTTTTTATATTCTCAGTAACATACACTGTGAATAAATTCTGAGTAATTCTTAGTCTGTGATATCTTTATAAAAACATTCATGGAGGATTATGAATAGTGAGCTTAATAATGTAAAACTCCTGAACAATTTAGGAAGAGAAAAGAGGGCAAATATTACTTATTAGATTGCTACTGTATCCAATGCCAATATCTTTCACTGATTAATATGTAATACATATCAATTCAAACTAAACACTATGGATAACATTTTCAAAAGCACATGTGTGACTTGGAGGCCTAAGCATCATTAATCGTCAGTGGCCCTTTTGGAAAATTTACAGCAGGAGAAATTTATTTTGGAGAAATACTTCCAGTATTTTGAAGCTGTCAGTGTACACTGTGTGTGTAACACAGGAAGCCACATCCTGCACACAGCAGGCAAGATACATACAGGATATGGCTCCCACAGTGCTCTGACTTGCGTCAGACACAACATAATGGATCATTAATACGGACTCTACTGCATCCAATCTAGGCATTCAGGCAGGCAATGAGGAGGAGAAGATCACTTGGGCTAGGTAAGTGGGAGTGTGGGAACAACATTGGCAGCAGAAGTGTTATGGTCCAAGAACTGCAATAAATAAAATATAAATAACTTTGATAGTAAAATTGTAATAAAATTAACCGTAGTCTGTCACAGAGCCAAGGTTTGAAGCAATGCCTGATTACAGCTGTAAAGTGACATGTTTTGTATACAAAGGCAAATGAGAGATAGAGTAATATTGAAAAAGTAGTAATGTAAAATCAGTGAATTTAAAAACAAAACTTTGTTCCTAAGGTCAAATCAATTAGGATGGCAGTGCTAGAAAAACAAACTACTACTAATACACTCACAAACTTCTCTATGTTTTAGTGTATTTCTTCTATGTCACACATTTGCTTTGTGTATAATGTCTTCAATGTAGGCAACATGTCTTGGTCAACACCTCATACAATGAGACCCCAGTCTGGATCAGTATCTCTGCATGCTTTTATAGTATTTTAATTAATTAATTTTTTTTCAGGAAAATTAACTTTCATCTTTGAACTGCTACTGCTATTCAGCTGAGCATTCATTCAGTATTCTAGCTCTTTTCTCTCAAAAGTGTTTCTGGTTCAGTAGAAGTTAATGACTTTGGTTCCCACGGGGTTCAACTATTACATATTTCACTGCATACTAACCATGTATTAGACAAAGTACAAGACCACAAAGTGTTAGGGCCTGTCCCCTCATCCAGTCCAACTGAGCTAGTGCATTCTTATGTTGCAAAGCAGTCAGAAGACTAGCTTAACTGACCATGTGTGAATTTCATTCTTATAAGAATGAAAGAACTAGTTGAGTAACTATAGCCCCCTAGTCTTCTTTGGATCAACAGGTATACTGCAGGAAGTAATAGAGTATGGAAGGAGAATCTCTTCACTCTGCTGGCAAGAATGGTCCTGTGGGATATAGGATGTTGGGCAGGAATCAAGGCAGGTTTTGATTCAAACAAAAATTCTAGGCTGAAGAAGAGAATAAGGCTATGGAGGAAAATGGGATTAAATACAGCATATCTTTTCCAAAAGCATATTGTATCAGGCTAACCTCTTTGATAATTGATTTTGTAGATAAGGGAAATATAATAAATCTCATCTGTCTGGACTTCAGTAAGGCATGGGATATTTTTACTTAAATTGGAGGAGATAATAATAATTATGAAAGAGACAAAGGACTGGCTAAAAGGGAGACAGAAATAGACAGGATTGAAAAGGAAAATATCAGGCAGTAGGGAATGTGCTAGGAAAATTCCTCAAGGATGGGTTTCTGGGACTGATCGACTAATCTTGCTTAATGTTTTCATTAATGACCTTGGTACCAAAAGTAAGAATATTCTGAGAAATGTGTCAATGACACAAAATTTGGAGGTATCATAAATCCACACAAGGATGGAGATGTCTGAAAAGAACTTGATGACCTTCAAAGCTGGAATAATAAAAAAATAGATTAGAGTAAAAACATACAAAATACAAGTTCATGCACTTGAGAATCAGTTAGACCTTCTTCAATAAGGTGCATTGATCAGCTGAAAATGACAGGGGAGGATAAAGACCTGAGTATCCTAACTGGCCATGTGATGAGTATAAGATACTGGTATGATGCAGTCATGGAAAAGACATGTAAGCTATATCAGCTGAGGTGTTCTTAGTAGAGATAGATTAATGTTCTTTACAAGGCATTAGTAAGGCTTCATCTTGAAAACTGTACAGTTCCAGCAACCTAGGTACTTGAAAGATTAACTTAAACTGGAGCAGGTTTAGAGAAGACTTCTGAGATAATCAGGGTAATGGAAAGCCCCCTGATCACAAGATGAAACTAAAAATATCTTGGTTTGCTGAACTTAGGAAAACAAACATTGAAGCAGGATTAAAAATTGTTTTCTAAAAAATATTATGGGGTGAATGAAAGAAGAACCATTTAAGAAGGTGAACAATGCTGATGTAAAAACAAATTTTCTTGAGTCATGAATACATTATTCTGGAAATTAGAAGTTTCCAACTATCTGTTCAGTGAAGTTCTAGAACAGCCTTCCAATAAGGGTAGTTGGGACGAGAAATATAATTACGTTTAAAATGGAGCATAATACCAGTGGACATATCTATGAATGAAATTAGTGCACCTCAATAAACTCTGGCAGTTTCCACTGGAGTCAGCTGCTCCCTGGTGTAGTATCTTCACATGCACCTGGGACTGCGGCAGTTTGAGCTGGGGTGGAATATTTCTGGGCTGGCAGCAGACCCCGGGGTTCAGCCCTGGGCTCTGGGTCACAGTGTTGGGCACCAGAGGGACTGTCTGGGGCACAAGAGTGCACAAAGAACAGAGACATGTGGCTAGGCAGAGGCAGGGGTCTGGCCCCTGCTGCCTGGGATGACTGGGTGTAATTTATGCCCAAGTGAGTGTTTACAGTATATACTGTCCCTGCCAGTACTGTCTTATGGCAGCAAAAATTAGTTTGCTATGGTTTAATAGCATTGCACATATAGATAGTGATGCTTTACACTGCAGTAAATTAGTCTCCTGCATAGTTAAACACATGTGTAGATGCACTCAGTAAGTTTATTAAAAGGATTATATAATAGGTTTCATAAATTTCATAGACATTAGGTCTGGAAGGGACCTTGTGAGATCATCTGGTCCAGCCCCCTGCCCAAGGGCAGGAAGTCAGCTGGGGTCAGAGAACCCCAGTAAGATAATGTAAGTGCTTGTGACAGTAGGGGGCGTGGTAGAGGGACAGGTACAGACATTACACTTTTACCAGTATAAGTGATCAGAAACCAGCCTGTATCTGCAACAGAGCAGAAGTTTGGCACAGAAAGATTAGTTAAAAAATGGTAGGACCCAGTCTAAGGTTTGTTACCCCCACCAAAGGGCAAATGTGTGTTCTGTTCACTACTAATCTAAACTACACCACTTACAGAAAACCATGCAACTTTGATCGACTCTCGTAGTCAAGTC
>NW_017729027.1:26588783-26604983 GCF_001723915.1 Gavialis gangeticus | reverse complement strand
GGGACCTGAACCTGATCAGCCTCCAAAAGAGAAGGCTGAGGGGGGATCTTGTGGCCTGTTATAAACTAGTCAGGGGGGATCAGCAGGCATTGGGGGAGTCACTGTTCCCCCGAGCCCTGCCAGGAGTGACCAGGAATAATGATCACAAGCTGGCAGAGGGTAGGTTTAGGTTAGATATCAGGAGGCACTACTTCACAGTCAGGGCGGTTAGGATCTGGAACCAACTTCCAAGAGTAGTGGTGTAGGCTCCTACCCTGGGGGTTTTTAAGAGGAGGTTGGATGAACACCTTGCTGAGGTCATTTGACCCCAGTACTCTTTCCTGCCATGGCAGGGGGTCGGACTAGATGATCTACTCAGGTCCCTTCCGACCCTAGAAACTAGGAAACTATGAAACTATGACTCTGCCTTGGGCTTTTTAAATATCTGCACCAAGGCAAGAAGACCTTTCTAGTTCCACATCCCCATTTTTTAGTGGAATTGTCCATATTTTCATTAGCAAAAGGGGCATGTGCTATAAAACTTGCATATAGTTTACATGGGTCTATTTGAATATTATCCTAGCATTAACAATTTATTTTTGAAGGATCTTTATTATTAAAAAGAAAAAAAGGGAATGGAGGGAGTGTTTTCAAGAGAATCTATAAGAAGAATAGATAAGCTGTATTACATACAAATTGTACAGTCTTTATCTACATGTTATTGTTCCAGCAACTTTTTTTTTTATAATAAAGTTTTCATACAAGAATAACTGGTCAACCTTGAGATATTTAGTATTGTAACTTCATATATGGTGTAGCTCATGTTGACAAACTAATGTGCCTATAAGCATTGCTGTCATTGGTACATATGGAAATTCCAGCTTCTATATTTAAATTATTAAAAAGATCAATCTAACTGTATGTATACACATTGATTCAATGCCCAGAGGATACATGTAATGTTAGTTGTGTTGTGAATTAGATTAACTTTGAAAAGGGTAGTAACCTCAAGCACCTTCCAAAATTTACTATTTAAAAGGGTATGTTGAATAACAACTTGTGAAACAAAAAATGCATATATATATATACATATACACACACCAATGTTGGCAAAGTTATTTTCCTACCACCTTACTTATAGTATCCTTTAAAGCATCATGTACTGTGCCATACATAAGTTTGGGTTGAGTTTTTCAGGGGTTCAAGCTCAGTATAAAAATACAGTAAGGGAACTGACAGATGACACTTTTAGCATAACAAGTGTAAAACAAGTAATGGATAGAAGATGCAGACTCCCTTTACAAAGTCCACTTCTCCATCCAAGATAGTGGAGAATTACCCTTGAAACAAGTTATAGGTAAAATTACCACTATAATTTATAACAGTGAAAATAGTGTCTGTTGATGTCTTCTGGGGGCAGATTTTAGTAAAGAAAAAAATTTCTAGTCAATAGTTGATTATTGTTTGAATAGCCCTGGGATAACTATACATGTGTCTATTTCTGATCATGATGTAATTTGCATTGGTATACAAAGCCAATATAAATTATACTGAGCTATGTGTATTTTTCTCCATGCCCCATAACAGAGAAGCATAGGATCAAAGGACAAAAGGGCTAGAAACGACCTCATGAAATCATCTGCTCATGGCAGGGTCATCCCTGAGTAAACTCCTAGTTAAGTGTCTCTCTAACCTGGTTTTGAAAGTTTCCACAGATGGAAATTGCACAACTTCTTAGGTAGCCTGTCCCAATGACGGACCACCCTCATAGGCACAAAGTTCCTCCTGATCTCCAGCCTAAATTTGCCCTGCTGCAGCTTGAGACCATTGTTTCTCATCATGTTTTGTTCATAACAAAATAATATGTTAGTGACTTATATTCAGTCTATGGTGTAGTGTAACTGCCAGCCAGGTCCTTTTCTGCTGTACTGCAACCTAACTAGTCATTTCCTAGTTTGTATTTGCTCATGCAATTATTTCATCCTAAGTCCAGGACTTCACACATGGCCTTGTTGAGTCTCATTTAATTGATTGTGGACAATTTTTCCGCTCTATCTGGATTATTCTAGTTCCTAGTCCCTCCCTCCAGATTGTCTGCGGTTCTATCCATTTTGGTGCCATCCGCAAATTTGCTAAATGTGGACTTCATCCATTCATCCAAATCATTGAAGATGTTGTACATTACCAGTGCCAGAAGAGACCCTAGGGGAACCCCACTTGATACTTTCTCCCAACTAGACATTGAGCCATTGAGGACTACTTGCTGATCCAACAAATTATGTATCAACCATACAGTACTTTCATCTAGTCTGTATTTTGTTAGCTAATGAGAATTTTGTGGGAAACGGTGTCAAAATCCTTGCTAAAGTCAAGGTATACCATGTCTACCGCTCTCCCCTCATCCACAGAGCCTATCACTTTATTATAGAAGGAAATCAGATTGGTTTCAATCATATTTGGCAGCAGAAGGGAATCAGTGTAGCACTTTGGAAAAGTGCAAGACTTCAATTTCATAAATGCTTACCAGAAAGGTTGGCCCCAGTGTCCTATATCATCCTCCAACTTTACAGAAAATAAAGAATACTTTGAGCACAAAATGATTGTTTTTTTTCTGAGTATTTACAAATAACCACATTAGTGTGGTTTTGAGATAAAAGTCATTTTTAAAAATCCTTTTAAAAGTAACAGCTGTAGGCAAATATTGACTCTTCAAAGATTCCTCAAAATTACAGTTCCTCAAAATTCCACTTAACTCTTTTATCAAACCAACTACATTGATCAAATATGGATTTTTGCTTTTTTAGGTTCTGAAATCTAGGTTTAGCCATAACTTGACCTGTGCAGTGATTTTTTTCCTCAGAACTTCTTTGTGTTTCAAAGGTAGGGGAGTTTTTTATCCACCTCTTCAGGTTAATAGAGTGGTTGAATCTCCAAGGCTGGAAACAGATGTTGCCTTTGTGGCACCATAAAAAAGTGGCAGCAGAAAGGCCAAGCAAACATAAATCCATACCCCTTGTTGCACCACAAATGGCCAAAATTGTGGCCATGACAATAGGTGGTATAAATCTCTGATGCTTTTTTGGGTTTAATGTCTGAATTGGGGCCCTGAGAGAACCAGGTGCCTGACCCTGTAGGACAAAGGTGATGTTTGTTTTTGATAATCAGTGGGATCACCCATACCATGACACATCCTGGCACAGTTGTGTGCCTCATCAAAAACAGTCTGTTGTTAGCCTTAAGGCCTTCAACTATGTGAAGTGATACATCGTCATTTTCATCTTGGGCAAACTTTCTTCCTTTTCACTCTGTTTTTTCTTCCCTCCTAGCTCTGTAGGTATCCTCCATGTCACCTTTCTTTTCTGTCCCCTTTTCTGCCCCCTCCTTTTGTCCTTATGTCCTCTTCAAAGCTTCCCTTCTTAGACTCTACATTCACCTAAATAGGCATTCTCCTTCCTGTTTACTGTTCCACAAGAAGGTATAGGCAGCTCAAAGAACATGGAGGTGGCTATTGCCCACTCACTGAGTCGCTGGGTATCACTCAATGCAGCTACTCAGGCTGTGTTGCGTGAGCTCTCAGGCCATGATTGAAGTGAGGTATTCACTATTAGGGCTGTCCAGGAGGGTCTTGATGTTCCAGGTCCTGAAAATGGTGGTTTGTCTTGGTTGGTATATTCAACCATAGTAAAGGTGATCCCACTGTATGCAGTTATCCAGTCAGGAAGAAATACAGAATACTGTATTAAACAGCCTATGTTGAGGACGCCTTTTCTAGTCCCCTCCCCATTTGGGAGGAGCACAGCAGAACCTGAAATGGGCTGCTCAGTCACAGGTACAGTTGCTGAATTACATTCCTGTCTCATACAAGTGCTAGGTGACCTTCTTGTAAGTTCCACTGTAACAGGGGGCCTGCTCCAGGCCAATTTAACTGTGGCCCGCCCACCTGTTTCTGAGCTAACCTCCCACGTTCTCTCCTGCCATGCCGTGTTGTTAATTATGTAATAGATGTTATTAAGTGGGAGGCTGCCCATTTCCTGCCCCGATGCCAGGGGGCGTTATCTGTGGCTCCATTCCTCCCCTACACCACAGCCCAAGCCTTGCTGATGGCATCTCAATGTTATTATAATCACCAGCTCCCACACTGGGCCCCAGAATCCTCCTAATTGAACCACACCTGGATTCCTCCCTTCAGGCAGTCTATAGCACTTTCATACCAGGCAACATAGTTCCCTAAACTGCTTCCCCTTCAGGCATGGTCCCTCCCCCACCCCGGGACCTTCAGCTCACTAGTCCTGGCCCACTTCCAGGCCAGCCAGAACTCCAGGTGTGCAGCTCTTGGGCATTCCTCATGGTGGGCCCCTGGCCCTTCAACCCTTCCAGTCCTGGCCCCAGCATGGACCAGTCAGGGGAAGCTCAGACAGGCGTGAGTCTATGGCCTCACCTTCTCCATGGGATCCACCTTCCCAACCCTCCAACAAGGGGTAACCCACCCATTTGTGGGGGCTAGGGGTTAAGGCACCCCAACCCAACTTTTGCCAGGGTGGTAACTGGCCTGGCATTTCCTGGGGGGCTCCCACGCCACTGAGAGCCCCACCAGGCCACCTACTCTTGGCAGTGTGCAGTTTTAGGCTGTACCCAGGATCAGGAGCCTCCTTACCATCCCCTACAGCTCCTTCCTTACCTCCAGTTGATACCTGCAGCCAGGCAATGTTGTTGCCTGGCCTCCAGCAGCAGAACTACCCTGTTTATATAGGCAGCCCCAGATTCAAAATGTCTGCCCTCATCAGACACCTGGCAACTGCCAGCTCCAGGCCCTTAAAGTGGCAGGCACAAACAGTGCCCTGACAAAGCCACCTTTGTGCCACTTCATGACAAGGAGTTTCCAGACCTCACAATACTGCTCCTGTCATCATTAGCTGGTCACCAAAGGGCTTAAAGAATGTGCTGGAATGTGCTAACAACACCTGCATGTGATTCCTTTTAGCATGGAGAAGCTGCTGCATATCAGCATCTGCACAGCTCTTGACAGAATGGGATCATCATCCAATGGCAAGGAGATAAAGACAAATGGGACCTCATTTTACTGCAACCTTCATCTGCCTGCAGCCATTAAGATTCTTACATTTTCTTTCACATGCTTCTCTGCTGAGGACTTGTAGACACGTGGCTAGGGAGGCTTATTATTGTGGTGACCTGTACACACTATGTCACAGCACTGTCAAAATATATATATGGATTAGCAGGAGGGAAACCATTGCCATATGCTGTCCTTACCACATCCTGGTAGTGCTTCCACTGCTTGGTCCATGACTGCTTATTCATCAGAGTTACCCCTGCTTATTTCATAGCTAATCTTCTTTGAAGGTCATTCCACTATCTGCCACCCATGTATGTGCTAGATAGTAGTACAGCTCTTCCCTATAGGCTGTAGCATATAAGAAAAACATGTAGAATTATACAACCAAAAACTGAAACATACCTTGGAAGAAATAGCAGTAGAATTCCACCCATACTTTGAGGGTATCATAACTGAAGTGTCTAAGAAGGGGTATAAAGTAATCTTCAGACCTGATTTTAAAAAAAACAAAAAAAGAAAAGAAAAGAAAAAAAAGAAGTGTTCCTTTGATCTAGGGCAGAAATATAAGAATTGATATTTCTTTGTGTATTACAGAAAAGGACAGAGCTGGGTTTAAAATGATAACTTTGTTTCAACTTTAACCAGGGAGTGTCCATTGTTTCATACACTTAGCTGTGCTAAATTTGATCCAGGTACTTTCATGAGCTTTATGCCTGTTCACTTCAGGATGCCTGGCTCAATATCTTTATTATTGCCTCAAGTACTTTATAGTTCCATTTAATACGTAATGTTCTTTACAGACCAAACACACATCTGCACAAACACACACAGATTCAGGAGAAATCAATAATATCAACTTCTGCCTCCTGCATGAGATTCACAGAATGAGGATTTTTTGTTATGTCAAAGGAATGTGGGGCTATCTATAAGGGAACATAGAACAGCCATCTACTGTCCACTAAATTAGATAAATCTTGAAATTACCCAAAAGAATAATTTCAATAGAAAGATAAATGGATAGCAAAGCACCCCAATCCCTGCTCCCTCTCCTTTCCCTGAACACAAAACAAAATTAACCATAAGCCTGTTAAAAAAAACCCTGACCTTTTTAAATTTTCTTCTTATAGTACAATTGGGAGCTCTTCAGGGAAGCACGGATAATTTGCCAGTCTGTTTCTCATCTACATATCTTATCTCTGAACTCTTTTTGACAGACCAATGACATGGCCTCTTTAATCTTTTTCTACCTAAATCAGATATATTAACCAGACATTTTTCATTTTTGTCCCAGTGAAAGTTTCATTTGCAATAAATTTTTAAGTCCAGAGAAAAGAAGGTCCATGTACAAACTCTTGGGCATGTAAACAATCCTACAGTCCATGAATAGTACTCAGAATTGAGGAGCAATGAATTGAAGTTGGCAACCATTTTCAAGCACTCTGTGATGGAACTGCTGAGGAAGAGAGAGGAGAAGACATTTGCAGGAATGACGCAGAGGAGGCAGCAGCTTAGAGAGCAGGAAGTTCAAGGTAACAAGGACAGGGACTCCAGGACTACTGCACTAAGAAGGGAGAAAAGAGTGGTTGATGATTCCCTTTTATAGGGAGCAGAAACACCAATTTGTTGTACAGATTTGGGGGCCTGGGTGGTGTAAGGTCTGCCTGGAGCCCAAATTCAGGATATCACAGAGAGTCTGCCAAAGCTCATCCATCTTTTGCACCACTAATCCTTCCTGCTTTTCCATATTGGCACCAATGATACTGCTAGGAGTGACACTGACTAGATCAGAGATGACTATGAGGCTCTGCACAGAAGTATTAAGAAGCTTGGAGCACAAGTAGTGTCCTCATCATCTCTTCTAATGAAAGGCAGGGTTCCAGGTAGAGTCAAATATATCCTGGAAGTGAATTATGGCTGAGATGGTGGTGTCAACATGAAGGCTTCAAGCTCTTTGACAACAGGTGAATGTTCCTAAGAGGAAGACTGCTATCAAGAGATGGGAACTCTGATGAGAACAGGGAAGAGCATCTTTGGCAAGATCTGGCTAACCTAGTAAGGAGGGCTTTAAATTAGGTTCCATGGGGGATGGTGATCAAAACCCTCAAGCAACAGAGCACATGGTTCAGAAAGGAAGGGATTCAAAGAAATAACTCAGCCCTGGAAAAGAGCCAGAGAGCTACAGGACTGCAAAAAGTGACACAGAAAGGAAAAAAGAAGGTTAAAATACAAAAGGGGTCTGATGTGCATATACAAATGTGAGAAGTATACGGAATAAAAAAGATGAGCTAGAAGCTGCAGACTGCAAAAAAACCCTATGAAATGATTGGTATCATTGGGTGTGTCTAAATGAGATACTTGAGATTATAACTAATAACTATGCAGTAAGCATCACCATCTACATGTGCAGACACTTGCTGCACAGTAATTCACTCCAGTCATGAGTGAATTTACTACATAAGGATTTCTACAAGTATATTAGCAACAAGAGGGATGTCAGGGAAAGTGTGGATCACTTACTGCGTGGGGGAGGCAACCTAGTGGCAGGCGATGAGGAAAAGGTTGACGTACTCAATGCTTTTTTTACCTCAGTCTTTATAGGCAAGGTCAGCTCCCAGATTACTGGTTTGGGTAGAACAGCTGTGGGGTGGAGGTCAGCAGCCCTCAGTGGTGAAAGAACAGGCTAAGGACTATTTAGAAAGGCTGGACACATACAAGTCCATGGGACCAGGTGGGATGAACCCACGAGTGCCAAGTAAGTTGGCTGATGTGATTGCAGAGCTGCTGGCCATTATCTCTGAAAACTCTTGTCAATTGGGGGGATGTCTTGGATGACTGTACAAGGGCAAATGTAGTACATATCTTTAAGAAAGGGCAGAAGGAAGATCCAGGGAACTACAGACCAGTCAGCTTCACTTCAGTCCCCAGAAAAATCATGGAGTAGGTCCTCAAATAATCCATTTCTAAGCACTTGGAAGAAAAGAAGGCAATTAGGAACACTTAGCATGGATTCAACAAGGGGAAGTCATGCCTGACCAACCTGATTTCCTATGATGAGATGACTGGCTGTAGATGCAGGGAAAGCAGTGGACATAATAAACCTTGACTTTAGCAAGGCTTTTGATACTATCTCCTACAGCTGAGGAAGTACGAATTGGATGAATGGACTGTAATGTGGCTAGAAAGCTGGCTACAGTTTCAGGCTCAACAGGTACTAATCCAGGGGTGAGAAATGATTTTGGCCAGAGGGCCGCTTACCAAGTTTGGGCAAGCTGTTGAGGGCCATATTTGTTACCCCACCCCTTGACAGATGCCCTGCCTCTGGTCACCATGTTTTGACTAGCAGTACCACCCCCTAACCCCTGACCTTTGCACCAGAAGTTCATCCACTTGCCCCTGGAAATATTTCTTTCAGCAAAAGGTTTTGCCATCTCAGCACCAGAAAAATACCAAATTATATTCTCAAAAGCAAATATCTAAAACATTAATTAATTTGGTTTCCAAAAAATATTTTCTCCTGATTTACATGCGCTTGTGTAATGCATTTGCAACACATAGGGGTGCACATGCACCCCCTGAGATTGACCATGACCCCCTGAGAAGTGCTGCCAATGCTGCTGCCAGCCAACCCAGCCACAGGCTGCTGCAGCAGGGGGGAGGGGCATGCCTGGTTGGAAGCCAGCCCAGCATGGCAGGCACAAGAGGGTAAGTAACGTTTCTTTGGGGGTGGAGAGATCAAGACCCCCACAGTGCAGGAGGGAGTGGTGTAGGGGCAGGGACATATCATTTACCCCTGCCCCACTCCCTGCTGCACTATGGGAATTGTTCCACAACCCAGACAGGCTGGGGCCCCATTCACCGTGAATGGAGTCCCGGCCAGGCTAGGTCATAAGGCAATTGGAGCCCAGTGGCTCCTACTACTGCACACACTGGGGGAGCTGGGGGAGAGGAAACATGTTTCCCCAACCCCTTGGCTCTAACGTGCCATGGCCTTGGACAAGCCACTGGGCTCTGATTGGCCCATAACCCAGCCCAGATCGGACCCCATTCATAGTGAATGGAACCCTGGCCAGGGTGGGTCATTGGACAAGTGGAGCCCAGTGGCTCCTGCAGAGTCGTGGTGCTGGGGAGGCAAGGGTGGCACATTCTCCCCCCCCCCAATCTTTACATGGGCCAGGGGCAGCTGTGAGGTGAGCTGGGCTCTGACTGCTCTGCACTTTGCTGCAGACTATAAAAGTGGTGCAGCACTGCCTGTTGCTGCCCAGCCCACCCAGCTGTGGGACACACATGGTGACATGCCACTTTCAAAGGCTTCAGCAAGGTGGGAGCAGGCAAAGGCCGGATACTTCATAGCTGCAGCTTGCCCTCGCCCCATGTAAAGATTGGGGGAGTGGGCATGTGCCTCTCTTGGCTCCCCAGTGCCACGACTCTGCTGGAGCCATTGGAGATGACTTAGTGGGACGAGGGTCCCAGGGGCTCTGTTTCCATCAGCCTAGTGGTGAAGCTGAGGCTGGCCCCGCTCCAGCTCCAGCTCCAGTTCCAGCTCCAGGCACCTCTGGGTGATGCAGAGCTGGGGCCAGTGCAGGGAGGCAGCCAGGGCCAGTGTAGGGCTAGGGGGTGGTGAATGCCAGTGCCAGGCAATGACCCCTGGCATGGGGGAAGGGGCAGCCGCATGGGTGCAACAGACCCTGGCCTGAAGCCTAAGCCTTGCCCAATGCCAGCCCCATCCTTACTCCCTCCCTTCTCTCTCCATGGCCCTTTCCCCTTCCTCCATACACTCATCCCCCTCCATTTTTTCTCCCTCTGCCCCTGTCCCCTGATTGATGATTGGCTTGTGGAGGACTCCCCCCAGTTGGTGATTGGCTGCTGGTGCCCCCCCCCAGTATTAGGAGGCACCAGTTACCCATGGTGTATATAGAAGTGACTGCACAATAGCTTAAAATGAAACCTTACTCTTGTATATTATGGGTATTGGGTATAGGTTTGTGGGGGTTGCAAGTGTTTATGTTGTTCCCTCACATGCAGGTGGGTACTAAGTACCTCAGAAAAGGAGGGGGGATACTTTACCCAACCACCACAATGTGTGGCAGCATCGACTAGCTGGCAAGTATCCAGGTGATATGGGCCCTCTGTTGTTGCTTCCCAAGCACTGTTGCAACATACCCTGTTCTCACTCACTCAACAAATCACCAAGAAAATCTGGTTTCTAAACAACCACAACTCAGACACTGGATTAGTTGTACGTTAAATCATACTCACACACTCAGTCAAACACATAAAGCAAAGAGGGATACAGCACAAGACAAGTCTCAGCAAGCTCTTCAGCCCCCCGATGAGCTCCAGTTCTGATGATGACAACCACAAAAAACTGCCCCGATCATGACCCTAAAAAGCTGCGACAACCTCTACACTGGACAGGTTTTATAGGGCCTAAATCATATCAATGGTCCATCATGTGGAGATCCAATCATTACTCTTACATTTCCATTAAAGTCAATCACAGTAAGGACCATAAAAATCAAACTATCACAATAACCTATAATAACTCATTAGCATAATGGTCTTAACTGTCATGTTCCTCTGGTTACCAAAGAAACAATTTGGCATCAAACAAACAACTAACTGTGCATGCTCAGCTGTTAAAAGTAGGTCATGACATCATTGAGGTTAGAAGGTTAGATGTTTCAGAGAGTTCCAAAATCATACTAGAACTTCACTGTCTACAGGAATAGTAGATATGCTGGATGGTAGGGATAGGATTAAGAGTGACCTAGGCAAATTGGAGGACAGGTCAAAAGAAATCTCATGAGGCTCAACAAGGACAAGTACACCAGAAAAGGTGGGGGACTGACTGGCTGGGCAGCAGCTCTGCAGAAAAGGACCTGGGGGTTATAGTGGACAAGAAGCTGAATATGAGCCAGTAGTGTACCCTTGTTGTAAAGAAGGCTAATAGAATACTGGGCTGCACTGGTAGGAGCATTACCAGCAGATTGAAGGAGGTAATTATTCTGCTTTATTCCATATTGGTGAGGCCACATTTGGAGTACTGTGTCCAGTTTTGGGCCCTGACTACAGAAAGGACGTGGACAAGTTGGTAAAGTAGAGAGCAACAAAAAATGATTTGGGTGCTGTGACACATGACTTATGAAAATGGGCTGAGGGAACTAGGTTCATTTAGTTTGCAGAAGAGAAGACAGAGGGGATTTGATAGGGGTGGGGGCTGCAAAGATGATGAACCTAGACTTTAGTCAGTGGTGGCAGATGACAGAACAAGGAACAATGGTCTCAAGTTGCAGTGAGGAAGTTTTAAGTTGGATATTGGGAAAATCTTTTTCACTAGGAGGATGGAGAAGTACTGTGTGACAGGGCAGTAAGACTACCCTGTCACAACACCCCAGAAGAAGAGACAGAACTGGGATGGGATGGAGGGAAAAGATGTGGGAAGTCTGGGCAGGGGCAAAGATGTGTGGAAGCCCTGGATATTTAGTAAAACAATCAGCTGTGAGAGCTGAGAAGGCAGTGAATGGAACACTGCTGCCAGAGTCACAGTGGATTAGCATAGGAATTTAAAAGGGAGCCAAACAGGCAGTTGGCTCTCCTCTGGTGAAGGGAGGAGCACACACGGGAGCTCAGTGGAGCCAGAAGCTATGAAGACTGAGTGTGCCTTACACACTTACCTGAAGAGCCAGGGTGACAAGGAAGCCCTTGCAGCAGAACTGGTGAGATTGAATATGGTGGGAATATGGCTTCATCCCGGGAACCAGGGAAAAGAAGGAGAAGTGGACCTGAGCTGTGAGCTGGGGCTGATGGCTTGAAATGACCCTTCTATGAAAACAAAGGGAAAAGTGAAACCATATATTGTGATCCTTCAGGTAGAACGGGATCAGAGGCCAGTGGCCAGAGACCAGCCATTCAGCTTCCGTGCAAGTCAACTCAGAGAACTTTGTTTTCCACAAAGGAGAATGAATGAGATAGACACAAGGACATCTGGTCCTTGCATGGGCATGGGGATGGTGAAGAGGAACCCTAATCCTAAATTGCAGGACTTTACCTGAGCTTTGTCCCTCAGGACAGTCTATGTGTTTGGAACCTTCTTTAATATCTAAGTCATGGCAGGAAAAGGAAAAGGAGACTCTCCAGTCTTAAGAGGGAGGGAGACTATAATTTTCTTTGTGAACCAGACTAGGTCTTCCACATACTAGAACAAGTTACCTAGAGAGGCAGTGGAATCTCCACTCTTGAAGGTTAAGGCCCTGCTTGACAAAGCCCTAGCTGAAATTATTTAGTTTGGGATGGTCCTGTTTTGAGCAAGAGGTTTGACTACATGGCCTCCTGAGGTCTCTTCCAACTCTAATTTTCTATGATTGGAAGCCCAACAAGAAACTGTCTGGACATGATGGAAGAACAAGAAGAATGACAAGAGTCCAGTATGGCTGAATAGTTTTAAAAATGCCTTAAATGCAAAAGGCAGACAAAGGTCTTTCAGTAAATCTACTATCTTTTATTAGACCAATTCAAATAGTTGGAAAAAGTCTTCTTTGCAAGCTTTCAGGTACAGATACCTTTTGTTAGGCTGAGGAAGCATCTGCAGTTGGTCTGTGCTCTTCCTGGATAAAGGAAGTAAAGCAGCCACTGGCCAGTACATATGCAAGAAAGCCAGTCAGGGAAAATGTAAATTGAGGTGGATAGTGAGTGTGAGAGAGGTTGGGGGGAAGGGGAATGAATGTATTCTTGTCTTTAATAGATTTTTGGTATGGGTTCATTCGGGTATGGAGGTGCTTAGTTTCTCCTACATATTTTTCCGTCAGGGCATTTGGTACACTGGATGAGATATATAACATTTATGGTAATTGAGATGGATTGACAGGTTTTACATTTCTTGTCCTGGCATAGTCTGGATCCATTTAGTGCATTTTTAGCTGTAGAAAGTTTGCTTCCGGTGATGAGGTTGGTGAGGTTCAGTGCTTGTTTAAAGGCTAGGATTGGGTGTTTCTGAGAAGATCTCTTTCAGAACTAGTTTTTTTTCTAGTATGGGTTACAATTGTTTGAAGAGTACTGGTTGGACTCCTCACATGATTTGAGCGTAGCCATAGAAGGCTGCATCCTGCACAGGAGAGACAGAGCAGGGAGAAAAGGGGTAGTTCTCTATGTGAGGGAGCAGTTCACCTCTCTGGAGGTTGACATTGGCTCCAAAGATAAGCAGCTTGAAACCCTCTAGGTCAAGCTTCAGGAGGGATGGAGCGGGGGGGTGGGGAGGAGGGGAGGGGAGAGAGATCTAACTCTGGGGGTTTCTACAGGCCACTGAACCAAGTGGAGGAACTTGATCTGCAATTCTTTCAAGAACTGACAAAGGCCATGCATGCAAGGGACTTGGTTCTCATGGGTGACTTCAATTACCTGGACATAGATTGGGAAGAACACTCAGCTAAGTTGGATTGGTCTTGTAACTTCTTAACTGTAATTAAGGATCTCTTTCTGACCCAGGAAGTGCAAGGGCCAACCAGAGGCATCACTCTCCTAGACTTGGTGTTGGCCAAAGAAGATGATCTGGTGTGTGGCTTGAACATTGAGGGTAGCCTGGGTGACAGCGACCATGAGCTCATCAGGTTCACTGTCTGCCACAAGGTTGACAAATCAACTAGGAGGCTTGAAGTCCTGGGCTTCAAAAACTCTGACTTCAACAGGCTCAGGGTAGGGGAGGCAATGTATGACCAGGGATGGAAGATGAATGAGGTGCACCAAGAATGGTCATTCCTGAAGAACATGATCCTTGAGGCACAAACGAAAACCATTCCCATGAAGCAGAAAGGTAGCAGAAGGGCTGGCAAGCCCTTCTGGCTCAATAGGGATATTATGGTCCTCTTGAAAAAGAAGAGGTGTACACACAGTGGAAGCTAGGGACAGTCCTCAAGGAGGACTATACAACAGTAGTCTGCACTTGTAGGGAAATTATTAGGAAAGCCAAGGTGACAACTGAGTTTAAGTTAGCCAAGGGAGTCAAGGACAATAAGAAGTCCTTATTTAGGTATGTAGGGAGCACAAGGAAAACAACTGGAAGCATGGGGCCCCTGCTTAACACCTCAGGACAGCTGGTAATGGACATTCAGGGGAAGAAAAAAAAACTGAACTCCTGAATATCCACTTTGCTTTGGTATTTCACTGGACCAAGGGGAAAGACAAGCAAAATAACAATCACAGGGGGCATACTGGGAATGATAGCCTTCCCACTGCGGATGCTGAGCTGATACAAAACCAACTAGAAAAGCTAGACATTTATAAGTCAGCAGGACAAGATGAATTTCACCCGAATGTGCTGATGGAGCTGGCTGAGGTCATTGTGGAAACCCTGGCAAAACTCTTTTAGAAATTGTGGCACACAGGGGAGATCCCTGAGGTTTGGAAGGGGGACAACATTATGCCTATCTTCAACAAGGGGAAGAGGGAGGACCTGGGCAACTATAGGCCAATCAGCCTAATCTCTATCCCAGGGAAAATCCTGGAAAAACCTCAAAGAATCTATGTGTAATACCCTTGTTGAGGGTAAGATTTTGAAAGACAGCCAACATTGCTTCATTGTGGGTAGGTCTTGTCTTACCAATCTCCTTCTATGAACAGGTCTCTCACCACCTGGACAAGGGAGAGAAGGTCAACATTATATACCTAGGCTTCCAAAAGGCCTAGGTATATAATGTTTTGATCTAGTATCTCATGATATCCTTGTGGAAAAAATGGAAGATTGTGGGCTTAACTGCTCAACACTTCAGTGGGTGGAAAACTGGCTACATGGTAGGCCCCAGAAAACTCTCATGAATGGATCTGCATTGTCCTGGTGAGAAGTGACCAATGGTCTTTCTCAGGGGTTTGTGCTGAGACCAGTGCTTTTCAAAATCTTTATCAATGATTTGGATGTGGGGGTGAAAAGCTCACTGGCCAAGTTTTTGGATGACACCAAATTATGGGGGAACATGGTCATGCCAGAAAATAGGTTGCAGATACAGGCAGACCTGAACTGGCTGAAATGTTGGGCAGACCAGAACCAGATGAAGTTCAACGCTCAGAAGTATAAGGTGCTCCATCTGGAAGCAAACAATCCCCAACATGCCTATAGCATTGCTGGTGATGATTTCACTTGTACCATGACTGAAAGAGACCTAGGGGTAGTGACTGACCACCGTATGAACATAAGCTGGCAGTGCAATGCTGTGGTCAGAAGGGCAAACAGGCTGGCATGCATTAATCATTGCATCTCGTGCAAAACTAAGGAAGTGATACTGTACTGTACTGTACTCTGCACTGGTGAGACCACAGCTTGAGTATTGTGTCCAGTTCTGGGTACCACACTTCAACAAAGAAGTGGAAAAATTTCAGAGGGTCCAGAGAAGAGCCACCTGTATAATCAGGGACTTGCAAGACAAGCTATACAAGGAGAGGCTGAGGGACTTGGGGAACTTCAGCCCACAGAAGAGAAGACTGAGAGGGAACTTGGTAGTGGCTTTTTGCTACACTGGGGAGTACATCAAGAACTTGGTGAACAGTTGTTCACCAGGGCACCCCTGGGGAAGACCAGGAGCAATGGATACATACTCCTGGAAGGCCATTTCAGGCTCAATTCCAGGAAAAACTCCTTCACAGTCAGGGTGTCCAGACTATGGAATAAACTCCCTCCAGTGGTGGTACAGTGACCTACCCTGGAAATCTTCAAAAGCAGATTGGACAGTCACCTCGCTGGGGTCCCTTGAACCCAGTTGTCTTTTCCTGCCTAGTGCAGGGGGACTGGACCCGATGATCTACAAGGCATGCCTTATAGCCCTAGCAATCTATAAATCTATGAATTTTCTGTATATATTCCAAGGAGGAATGATATATCATAACCAGTGGTGTGTGATTCATGGGAGTTTTTCTTCCATACTTCAACAATTCTGCACATGATATCAGGTGGCTTTTTCAAAAGTGTAATCTCTCTCTAGAGAAGTGTCCTTGTTGGGTGAAAGCCCATTTGAGATTTGTGAGGTGACAATCACAGTTGTTCTCCTCAATGAAAATTCAGTAATATTGGAGGGCTTGGCTATATATTATAGCTTTCTTGGTGTGTTTAGGGTGATTGCTGGTTCTGTGTAGATATGTATGCTGGTCTGTGATTTTCTTGTATA
>NW_017729027.1:26565003-26583783 GCF_001723915.1 Gavialis gangeticus | reverse complement strand
TATTTTACCATTCTGAATAATGATCATTATATCTAAAAAGGAAATGTTGGTGCTGGAGTGTTCAAGAGTTTGTCTGATGGAGGGGTGAAGTTTGTTGAATTTCTGATGGAAATCAGTCAGCAATTGCAGGTTTTCAGTCCAAATGCTGAAGATGTCATCAATATATCTTAAGTATAAACAGGGTTTGATGGTGCAGTTCTTGAGGAGTTATTTTTCCAGGTGGCTTATAAAAAGTTTGCTATACTGTAGAACCATGTTGGTGCCCTTAGCTGTGCCCATGACCTGGAGGAAGAGTTAGTTATTGAAAGTGAAGTTGTGTGTGAAGATGAAGTGTACAAGTTCAGTAATATCTTTGGGTCTGTACTCCTGAGTTGCAATCAAATGCAAAAGGAAAACATATAGGCAATGGAAGAATGGGCAGATCACCAAGGAAATGTACCAAGAAATAGGAAGAATCTGACGGGATAAATCAGAAAGGCAAAGGTGAACGAGCTGTACCTGGTAAAGGAGGTTAGGGACACCAAGAAGGCTCTATAAATCTTTTGGCCAGAAAAGAAGGACCAAGAAATCTTCAGGTCTTCTGTTAACAAGTCAGGTGAGACTCCTAACAGAAGAGACAAAGAAGTCAGATATGCTGTACAACTACTTTGGCTCAGTTTTCACAAAAAGATTAAGGTTCAGCTACACACCTATTAAGGATTATCTGGATAAGAAACAGGGCAAGCTGAGGGAAGAGATAAGAAAAAAGACATGGGCAGAGAGCTTTTGTTGGATTTGAATGAACTCAAGTCAGCATTCTTAATGACCTTCGTCCCAGGGTATTGAAGGACCTGGCAGAGGAGATCTTGGAGTTCATGACAGTCATCTTCATGAAACTGTGGGAGATTGGCAAGATACCACAGGACTGGAAAAGGGCCAGAGTAGTGCTCCTCTTTTTAAAAAGGCAAGAAAGAATTCTAATATTATAAACGCCTAAGTCTGTCTGTCATTCTTTATTCACACTCTGATTGGCTGAGAAACAGTATGAGTCTACAGCTTGATGCAGCCACACAAAAGGTGAATGCCGTTTTGGGATGCATCAGTAAAAGCATTAGATACAAGATACGGGAGGGGATAATGCCTCTTTACTTGGCACCGGTTAGGCCTTATCAGGAGAACTATGTGCAGTTTTCAATGCCACATTTTAAAAAGGATGTAGGTTAGAAGTTAGAAAGGGAGTTAGAAAGTGTTCAGGGACAGGCAAAAAAGGTGATCAAGAGCTTGGAAGCCATGTCATATGAGGAGAGGGCGATATGTTCAGCTTGCAGACAAGGTGCTTAAGAGGGGACATGATAGCAGTTTTCTAATACTTGAAGGGCTACCAAAAAGAAGAGGGAAATCAGCTTTTCTCTCTTGCTGCAGAGAAGAGGATGCAGACCAATGGCTGTAAGTTGCATAAAATAAGTTTAGATTGGCTATCTGGAAAAATTTCTTCACTGAGAGAATAGTGAGGAAGTGAAATAGGCTGTCTAAGGAAGCTGTGGACTCTCTTTTACTGGAGGTTTTCAAGAAGTGGTTGAATGAACTAGCCAGGGATGATCTAAGTGAAGCTATGCCTATGTTCTACCAGGGGTATTTCCCATGCTTCCGGGCTTTGTTGATTGCTCCCACCACCTCCCTTTTATGTATCATAGTGTTTTTAAGCCTTCCCAGAGGCCTCGGGTGTAGGCTACAGCCAATGCTGGGTTTGGGAACTGAGTTGTACCAACGTTTTTGCTGGAATATAAGCCAGACATTCCTGATTAGAGGGTTTTGGTCTTCCACTCAGGGTCAACTGATCACCACTTTTGGGGGGCAGGAAGGATTTTTACTCTGTGATCAGATTGGTACAGACTGCAAGAGTTTTTACCTTCCTCTGTAGTGTGTGTGTGTGTAGGGGGGCAGCATCTATGATGTGATGCCACTATAAGCAGTGC
The DNA here is from genome assembly GCF_001723915.1 of Gavialis gangeticus. Classification (NCBI taxonomy): domain Eukaryota; kingdom Metazoa; phylum Chordata; order Crocodylia; family Gavialidae; genus Gavialis; species Gavialis gangeticus. The sequence goes on along the minus strand of NW_017729027.1, from coordinate 26,581,828 downwards.
ATTGGCTTCTCATGGTCCCCTGCTTTACCTGTGACAGGTTAGGGTGTGAAGTCAGTGTTGCATCTGGTTGAAGGTGTTTTTACATAGAGTTAGATTATGGAGCGTATCAGATGGTTCCGGTAGGGATGAATCTGCTTCAGGCAATGGCTTGGACTAGACAACCTCAGCTGGTCCCGGCCAACCCAACTTCTCTATGATTCTAAGCACTAAACAAGTAAAGTAAATGAAGAATTCTATTTGATATTTTCCTCTCTATTAATATAGATATTTGTATTACTTATTAAAACTAGATTTCTTCAGTTTAACCCATTAAATACTATTGCCATAATGGGTTAAAGTCATTTTGTGTGTAAAATTTCATCTCTTGATCATTTTCTCACATACTTTCAGCCACTCCTCATCTCTGTGTCTCATTCTCCTTCAGTTCTTTTTGCTTATAATACTCACATGCATAACCTCTCTCATTAAAAACAATACACCCTTGACACCTTCCTTTCCATCAACTACTCTGTCACTTTCCTCCATTTCATGTCTGTGATCATCACTGCATCTTCCACTTCCATCCAATTTAGATTTCACCCCTTGATCATCACTGGAAAAACAGTTTTTAAGGTCTCAGGTATCTTTATAGCCAAATCTCAGGACTAGTACTCTATCCTAATTATCTCTTGTCCTTGAATTGGGAGTGAATTGGGGAGTGAGAAGAAGGGAGAGAGTCTCTTAGGAGCCACATCAAACCTGGAGTGTTATGAGGGGATCCTTTAAAGGACTGAAGGAAAAAGAAAGAGGAGAACTAGCAGACATTTGCCAGTTTTCTTTTCCTGTCAGTTGTCTTCAAAACAATTAACTTTGCACTTTCTGAAATATAGTCCTCCCTCAACCAAGATCAGCTCATGGTGATGGCTCTAAACATATCAAACAAACAACATTGGTGAATATTAATTTGAGGCAGTGACTAGGTGAATTATGAAAGATTGTGAGCAATCTAAGCTTACCCTAACCAAAATTCCTGGTGTTTTACTAAAAGACTCCCATGTGCTCTTTGCAGCATAGTGCTGTCACATGCTAACACCATAAGGATTTTAAGTCATTATTCTGAGTAATTTAATTTTTATGAAATTACATTTAACAAGTCATAAGAAATAAGTAGGCTTTTTGATAAGTACAAAATAATTTAATGTTCACTTGTTTTGAGTCTTCTTTGGCATTCTGTATGACCCATAAAATAACGTTTCCTAAAAAATGTTTTAATTCTCTAAAAAGATTATATAAAATGCAACCTCTCCCTTCCAACCGCCATCTAAAAGAAAGGACATTCCTTGAGGGATTACTCTAATTCTTTAATCATATCCATTAGATCATTTATATTAATAATTTTAATCACTTATAGAAACAATTTTGCTGTCTTATGCAGTTATTAAATAAAAATGAAGAACGTTGGCACACCTCTGTCAAAGATCCGTATAGATAAAAGATCTTTTGTTTTGAATATTAGGCACCAGAAATTATTATTACGTTGTTGACAGTGTTTTTCTTCTAAATACTTGAATCTGGAACAGGACCACAATATCAGTATTAGAAGGAAAAAATAGTCACATTTACTGGAGACACAAACATGCTTTTGAATCAGTTCATTTTCAACCTAGTGAACAATATGATTGAGCAAGATCTATTCTCTCTTATTAATAAGACAACAATCATCAATAAAAACAAACCAATGAAAACATATTACTTAACCTATTCTTGGCATATGGGAAGAAAATAATAATAGAAGATTGGAATAAGGATTGAATTTCAAAACAATTCTTACTCGCTTTTTAAAAGAGGAAGCAAGAGAAAAATAGAAATATGCAAATAATAATTCCAGGTTTTTATAACAATGGATAGACAGAATGATACAAACATGTTCTAATGAGTTAGGAACTGGTAAGTGAAAAAATATATAAAACATATGGTTATAAGAGCAAACAATTTAGGGTGGGATTTTTCAAAAATTGTCTGCACATCAGTTAATGTATTTTACTGCTGAAGTTAAAGGGTAAACATGCATTGATTTTAATGGGAGCAAAATTAAGCCAAAAAATGAGCACATTTCAATGTACTGCTTTAATTTTTTTAAGTATTTTTTTTTACTTAAAATGTATGTTCAATACTATAATGTTGATTGTACCACTTTCTTGCTTATATATTTTTTTGCCAGATGAGCCTTCATTAGTGTGTGTGGTGCACAAATATTTAAAGATAGTGTATGATTACACAAGATTGGATTCCTATTTCATTTGATATTTTTCTTTCGTTTCTTTTAACAAGCAGGGCCATGTAATAAATGACATAATTTTTAATGCAAAATGATGGAAGGTTAATAATAGTTTGAAGAACTTGGATTGATTTGGATTCACTGGAATACATTTGCTATATAACATGTGCAACATACTGTACATACTCGATTCCAAGATGATGTTTTTCTCCCATATGACAAGGGGAAAAGATACCCTTATTTTGGAATTGAGCATAATGTAGTGGAGGAAGGGGACACAGATGGCTATTGCAGCTGCATCTCTGGCTATGGCCCTGGCCCTGAAGCTGCTGTCTGCAACCCTGCTCTCACACCTCTTTACCCCCCTGCAGCTCAGCCTCTTTCCCCATTGCCTGCCACCCCTGTAGCCTCTGGCCTTCCACCCCTGCCCATTTCTCCTTGAATCAGCATCTGCCCCCCAACCCCTGCCCAGCTTGACACCAGAGGTGGTAAGGTCATGGCAGCTCCAGCCGTGGCTTCAAGGTCTGGCTGGAGTTGCTGCTACTGCCATCAGACAGGATGGGGGTGGAGCATGAACATGCTCTGTACTTCAGGATGGAATGAGGCCAGAGCTGGAAAGGGTAAGCAGTGGGGAAGAATGGAAGAGATAGCAGAAACTGCATGTAGAGGAGATGAGGTAAAGAGGCAGCAGGGGGTTGGGGAGCCAAGGCTGTAGGGAGGCAGGCAAGCGGGGGGCAGAAGCTGTGCAGAACAGATGGCAGAAAACAAACTGTTCAGAGGCAAGGGGCAGGTGTCAGGATCATGTTCCCAAACTTGTCCCCTCCGTTGCCTACCCCCTAGTGCTTGTTCCACTGCTTCACCCGCTACCTGACACATACTGCTTGCCCTTCCACCTTCTACTGTCTCCTCCACTACTACCTGCTCTCTACCACCTCCCTACCAGTGGCTGTCCCCTGCCACTTCTTTCCCCACTGTAGTGGTGGTGAGGGAGCCTAAATTAAAGTGATTTTCCAATAATTAGATTCTGGACATGGAAAATAATAATAATCGTATTCCTATTTTTAGGTATTGCTATTAATCAATATTTATATTTATTATTTTTATTATTTTTAATTAATTTTATTATTTTTATTATTTTTCAGAGGGCTTCTCTGAAATTCAGGGTTGTCTTGGATTTGGGTAAATTTGGTAATAAAATTAAATGGGATGACAGACCTTGTGAAAAAGCTTACAGGTAAACAAAATGTTTTTGAAGTCTGCAGAATTGTCCAAGGCACAGTATATTTTAGAGAGAAAAAAATTAAGAAAAATAGTCTGAGGGGAAAAAAATCACCTGCATATAATAATATTTTTGAATCTCAATGTAATTTTTGTTATCTTTGTTATAAAGTTGTGTTCACCCACAGGTTCTCATGTATGCAACCTAGGGAAATCACCAGTACATGTAATGTAAGCCATTCATTATTAAGAAATATTGTCCAAGAGAAACTGATTACTCAAACTAAAAAAAAGTTCAAAACTAAGACTTTCAATATAACCACCAACCATCATTGCAGATACCTCAGTTTTGAGGTGCTTATAATGAAATACCCTGAAGGGGCCTGACTCTCAAGTACTTGGTGTTTAACACTTTCTAGAAATCTAGCTCCTGTAAGGTATACCCAACTGAGCACTTATAACTATTAGTTACTCTAGAAAATATTTGGGTTTTTTAGGTTGTTTGTTGGTTTAGAAAAAAAAGTTAATCCTTCATTATGCATGTGAAACAGTGAGCTGCAGGAAATAAACTATGTTTCCTCATGTGGTGGACTTAAGGAGTTATAAAAATCAAGATTAGAATTCTAAAAACATATTTGACCAAAATGTTTTCCAAATATTTTAAATATATATAGATGTACATCTTCATGATTGTGAGTGTTAGGGATCATCTAAAAGCCCTGATTTAGGTTTGGGTGCCATACAGGTGTTTAATAAAAAAACAGTCCCTATATAAAAAATCTTATGATTTACATGAGCAGTGAAAGAGACGAAACAAGCCAGGGAAGTAAAGACACTTTTCCAAGGCCACAGAAGGATTGAATAGAGAGGCAGATATTACTCTTTAGGTTATTATTAAGAACACTATTCAGTGCAATACATTGCCTCTTATACTTTGCTATGTCAAATGGACTACATGCATGAGTTTACAATACACTTAAATTGCTATTAGAAATACTGCGGAAAATGTTAGATTTCTAAAAGCTGAGCAATGGGTTGCTCAACTTACCTCGGAATTGATAGTTCCTGTCATTTGTAATTATGTAATTCTAAGAAATGTCTCTAAAAGTACATATGGCGGTTTTAAAATGTCAGGGAAGAAAGCTGTGACCTTTCTAGTCCAAAAAAGTTCCGATAATAACCTATGTGCTCATAAAATGAGCACAATAGGGGTGTATTCTCTTCAAATAGACTATTGTGTCTCCCACACCTTTAAAAATTAACCATACAGGTATACAAAATGCACATTTAAAACATAAACTGAAGGTTTTTTAAAATTTGGAAGCTGCATAAAGTAAGTCTTGTGTAAACTTGTTTTCATTCTATTAAATCTCTCTCCAAACTTCACTTTTCCTCACTTTCTCTCCTCTCCTTGTCCCATCTTTATTTGCACCATATTGTTCAAGTGGCAACTTTTCTTGCTTATTGAAACTGTCAAATAGTTGAGAGGATCCACCAAGCTGTTCTATGCAGCCAGCATCAGCCCAGCTGCATACATGTTTTTTTAACAACCCTGGACATGGGGACCACAGGATCAGGGAACCCCTCTCAGATCCCAGGATTTTGGCACATGAGGACTATGATGGGGACAAGCTGGGGGGCTGTGGTCTCAAGTGGGCCTGCCCACCTGTCTACATAGAGCAATCCACCCCATCTTGCCTGCCACAACTTTGCTGTTCCTATAACTGATGGTAAATGTGGGAGACTGCCAATTATATGCCCTGATGCCAGGGGGTACTATCCATAGCTCTGTACTACACCTATACTATGGCACATGCCTCACAGATGGCATCCAAGAGTTCTAACTGGCTCTGAATCAGGGCCGGGCCAAACTCGTCCATAGTTAGGCCTCTTCATTAGTGCCTAGTTATGGGCCATATGCAGACAGCCCCACTCTCACAGGGGCCTCATTCACTCTCCCTTCTCTTAACAGGTTCCCATTCATAATGCCTCTTCTTGGACTACACACACCCCACCCTTGCTCCCCCAGAGACCCCTTAGAGCCATTGGGCTTAATTCCCTTCACACCTTGGTCAGCATGCACACAGCCTTTTGGGCCTCTCTCATGCCCCCATCTGAATGGCTGCCAAGCAATTTGTCAAATTAAAGCTAACTTTGCCTCACACCCATCTCTGGGCCACTTCTCCATCCCTATTTCTCTGGGTCTTCACAGCATCCCCCTTGCCAGGCCTCCATACCAACCCCCTCACTCGGTCTGGGGCTCTCTGGGATCCTCCATCCCCACCACCCACATTGGCTCAGGTGCCTGCCTAGATATGCTTGGCCCACCCATTCTAACTAAAAATCTGCTGAATGGTGGAGGCTAGGGTTTAGGCACCCTTTTCCACCTTTCACTGAAGAGGCAAATGGCTTGGCATTTCTTAGGGACTCTATTGCAGGGCACTAAGGTGCCCTGCTCCAAGAAGGGCAGAAACTGCTTGGGGAGAGAGCCCAAAGACAGGGAGACAGAAGCCCAGGTGCAGGTTACTAGGGCAACAAGCCAGAGGGCAAATAAGTCTACACCTGCACATGGTCAGCTGACTGGAATGGGCAGGGCCCTGGGCTAGCGAGTTCAGTTCCCTGCTAGCAGCCAAAGGGGAAGGAGCCTCTAGGGAGGAAGTGCCCAGTGGTGCAGAAACGGCCTAATATGTTGCACTTAGGGCTAATGGGGCTCCACGAGCTCCACAGGTACCCTTGCCCACTAGATACTTAGTGCCGGGGATGAAGTTTGATGCTTTTAAAGGGGCAGAGCATACCCTTGTCTTTTATTAAGTTATAGCCCATAGTCTTGTGTTTTGTTTCTGGTTCCATAACAGTGGTGGTTTGGGTGAGACTAGTTGGGGAAGGAAGAGGCCTCATTGGGGGAGCACTGCAGTGTGGGGACCCCAGCACCAGAGAGGGCATGACATTTGCGGTGCATAGACCCCGGCACCAGAGTGGGTGCAGTATTTTGGGGCACATGGACCCTGCTGCCAGAGACGGCACAGTATTTGGGGTGCAGAGACAGGGAAATGGAGAACCCAGGAGCTGGTGAAGCATAGACAGACAGGGCTACAGAGAGCCCAAGTGCCAGTGAGATGTGGAGACAGGGTTGTGGAGAGCCCAGAGAGGACAAGGAGGCCAATTCATAGCAAGGCCCAGACTGGACAATGTCAATGCCATCTGCGAGGCTTAGGGCATGGTAAAGGGACGGTTGGAGCCACGCATATAGCTCATAAAGCTGGCGTGTTCCAGGACACCTATTTTGAAATGGAACCCACAAGGGGTCTGGGACACACAGGGTTCAAGAAAGTCCATGACCGTATCCAACCAGACATGAAGGCAGTTGCCCTATATTGCATTTTACAACAAGACATGGTGGGTGAGTAAAGAGAGTACCCATTGGGCTGAATGGGCACAGTCAAGGGGCCTTAGATCTTGGCCACCTTTAGGGACCCCATCCCATGACAAAGTAGTGCATTGGCCAGGAAGTCAGCCATGCACGGGGAAGAAACCCATGTGCCTGAGAAGGGAAGTGAAATTTTGGGGCTACAGTATACACAGAAAGATATTTGCAGTAAGGCAGTGGCACCTCAGCACTGGAGGCAAGGCTGAAGGGGCATTAACACTGCGAGATACAGTACAGGGGGAGTCTTTAGGCTCTGGTCCAGAAAGAGTGAGCGATGGATGAGGCAGAGACCATGGAATGTCTGAAACAAGAGAACTTCACCTGACTATTGTGGGTGGATGAGTTAAAGGAAAAAACAGCTGTGTTAGAATGGGAGTTAGAAGTGGCCCAATCCCAGAAACACCAAGCAGAAGCAAGGGTCACTGCTTTAGAACATGGTTCTAAAAGAAAGAAGGAGGGTCTAAGGAGATTAGGCACTTGATAGCTGCGGAGACCGAGAGGACATGGGTACTTGAGCAGCATATCACAAATGAGGCTCAGAAGAGATGGGAGTAGGAAGAGGCGCTGCAGAGGATGCAGAAAGAGCTGACAGTGTAGGTATTAAGGCCCCCAGAAGTCAGCACAGTACAGCCTGAGGAGCAGAAGGAGGTATTGTGGAAGCTGGAGGTGTCCCAGGGCAGCCTTCCAGACAGGACTACACCATGAGGAGGACGAGCTGTCAGAGCTTGAAGAAGAGTCAAAGGCTTCGCAGCAAAGATGCAGGCAAGCCAAACACCATGCAGAGGAGCTGCAAGTCAAGCTGGTCAAAACCCATACCCAGAAGGAAGAAACAGGAAAGATAATCTCAAGAGAGATGGAAAATGTGAAAGAATACATGGCAAACTATGAGACATTGCAGGGCCAGAAGCAATCTCTAAAAAAGGAGGTGGAGACCTTGAAAGAAAAGCATGATGGATTACGGATCCAACTGCAGAGAGTGGAGGCAGAAAAAGATCAACTTGGGGAACAGGTACAGCCTCTGAAAGTCCTTGTAGAAGCCAGCATAGCTAGAGAGGCAGTGATGAATGCAGAAAGAGAGAAGTTGCAGCTTCAGGTACAAGCTCCAAGGGAACAAGTCCAAGCACTGGAGCAGGAGAACAAACAACTACGATTGGCAGGGGCACAGGCCATTATAAAAGTCCAGGATCCCAGTGAGACTGAGGTGCCAGATGCATCAAGGAATGCAACACTTCAGAAGCAAGGCAGAACCCTGCAATGCTAATGACCACAGACACAATTAGAGGGAGGTTGTTGGTGCTGGGAGCCCAATTAGCAGAATAGGTAGCTGTGGCAAAAGCTGAGCACCAAGATCATTTCTGTGAACTTGAGGTGTTGAAAGAGTCCTTAAGGGAAGTGGAGACACAGCTATAGACCACATGACTAGGGGTTCCGAAGCCTCCGGAACAGGTGCAGCTACCCAGACACTTAGACCCTGAGAACCCAAGAGAGGGGGCTGGACTGGTGCAACTGGAGAGAAGCACCATGGCAAAGGGATCCATAGGGGTAAGTCCTACTACCCTACCAGGGTGGAGGCTGCTGGCACTCATAGAATGTCTGAACAAGAAATGGGACCAATGAATGAATAACCATGCAGACGAGATGAGCTGGGTAAGACAACAGCTGAGAGAACTCATTATACAGCAAGGCAAAGGAGTAAACATGATACCAAGTCAGGTCTGGCCAACTGGAGTAGACACGGCAGATGTTGTGATGACAGGGAAGAGTAAGCAGGCTAGCTCAAGGAGTGATACCGGTCGTCTAGTTTGCCAAGGCTGTACACAGGTAACCCAAGGCTCAGGGCTCCATGGGTCAGAGAGAGACCCCAGAAAAGAGAGACTAAGTGAGCCCAGGAAGAGAAATCAGGCTAAGGGGCCAGAGATAAGGAAGAGGGAACAACCACCCAAAGCAGGGCAAAGGCCTGAGAGAAGACCTCAGGTATATGTTAGTAATATCCCAGGGCAGGTTAGTTGGTGGACCCTGAGGAAACTGGTTGAAGCAAAGGTTGGGGGTGTGGCCTATGAGAAAATTTATAGGGGACCTAAGGGAAGACCCACCGGCTAGGGGAAAATAGAATTTTGGGCCAAAGAATATGCCCAGAAAGCCTTGAGGATGCACTGGGAGATTTGGGGAATGCTCATAGATTTGCAAGGAGCCACAGGAAAACAAGTAGTCCTATTGCCAGTCCCAAGAGGAAGAACAGGGTGGAACCGAGCCCAAGCTGAGGGGGAGAAAACCCCAACTGAGAGAGGGAAACTCTTCTGGGAGGAGGGAGAAAGTTCCGGTTGTCCCACTGCAGGACTCAGAGTGAAAGAGAAAGAGAGCATCATGCTGGAAGTCCCCTTGAACCCTAGAAGGCAGGAGGCCCGACCAGTGGAAAATAATACTTTATCAAGGTTGGCTAATGTGGGAAGACTACCTGTGGCGGGGTAATTCCCATCAAATCCCACTCGGTGTGTCCTAAGGAAAAAGGCAAGCAGGGGGCACCTGAAAACCTCCACCTCCATGTTCTAGAGTTGTCAGGCATCAAAAGCAAGGGTGCCAGGAGCCTAAGATGAAGTGTATGTGGTGACACAGAGTGAAGACCCCCCCCCGGGTGAGTTTTGGGGTTTTAAGGGCGGAGATGTGTTGCAGGGCACTAAGATGCCCTGCTCCTAGAAGGGCAGAAACTGCCTGGGGAGAGAGCCCAAAGACAGGGAGACAGAAGCCCAGGTGCAGGTTACCAGGGCAACAAGCCAGAGGGCAAATTAGCCTGCACCTGCACATGGTCAGATGACCAGAAGAGGCAGGGCCCTGGGCCCATATAAAACCCAGAACAGGGCCTAGTGAGTTCAGTTCCCTGCTAGCAGCCAGAGGGGAGGGAGCCTCCAGGGAGGAAGTGTCCAGTGACACAGCAACAGCCTGATATGCTGCACCCAGGGCTAATGGGGCTCCAAAAGTGCCACAGTTACCTTTGCCCACTAGATACTTAGTGCCAGGGATAAAGTTTGATACTTTTAAAGGGGCAGAGCACACCCTTGTCTTTTGTATTGTTATAGCCCAGGAGCTTGTGTTTTGTTTCTGGTTCCATAACACTGGTGGTTTGGGTGAAGCTAGTTGGGGAAGGAGGAAGCCTCATTGGGGGCCCACTGCAGCGTGGGGACCCCAGCGCCAGAGTAGGCGTGGCATTTTGGGGCTCATAGACCCCGGCACCAGAGTGGGCATGGCATTTTGGGGCTCATAGACCCCGGTGCCAGAGTGGGCGTAGCAGTTTGGGGCTCAGCGCCAGAGTGGGTGTGGCATTTTGGGTCTCATAGACCCCAGCGCCAGGGTGGGTACAGCATTTGGGGGTGCATAGATATGGCTGCAGAGAGCCTAGGCACCGGTGAGGTGTACAGACAGGGCTGCAGAGAGCCCAGAGAGGACAAGGGGGCAATTCATAGCAAGACTGGACAACATCAATGCCATCTGCAAAGCTTGGGGCATGTTAAAGGGGTTGTTGGAGCCACTCATATAGCCCATAAAGCTGGGATGTCCCTGGGCACCTATTCTGAAACAGGACCCACAAGGGGTCTGAGACCCACAGGGTTCCAGGAAGTCCATCAGGACCATGTCCAACCAGATATAAAGGCCTCCCTATATTACGTGAAGGCCAGATGTGAAGGCCTCCCTATATTACGTTTTACATCAAGACATGGTGGATGAGTAAAGAGGGTGCCCATTAGGCTGAATTGGCACAGTCAAGGGGCCTTAGGAGATCACGGCCATCCTTAGGGACCCCGTCCCTTGACAGACTCCTGTGCTACCAGGCCATCCTTCCCCAACAGGCTGCCATTTTAGCTTACACCCAGGACCATTGAGGCCTCCTCCTCCATAGCCTCCCCTTTACCTCCATGCAAGGAGGTCAGTAGCAAAATGTTCTTCCCCTGCTGGCAGGTCTCAAAATGCCCCCCCTTAAACCAGAGAGATGAGCATTAAATGGCCTCCCTAATCGGGCACGTGCCCTCTCCCAGGTCTAGCCCTTAAAGTGACAGGCACCAAAGGTGCTCCGCTACAAGGACCTTAAAAACTACATGACTAAGTAATCTTATGCCCTGGTGTATGGGACTGGGACTGACAATCACTTGGCTGTCGGTCCCAGCCATGGGACTGCACTGAAGTTAGTTTGAGACTCCAATGCAGTTTCAGGGCTTAGACTGATTAATCAGCTGATTGTTGGTTCCATCTGTGGGACCACATCAGTTCATGCTGGTCTGTGCATACCTGGCTTTCAATTTGCCAATGCAAGGGGAACCCAGCCTCATGATGCCAGGCTTGCCCCGCAATGGTGAAATTTGAATCTGATCCCTTATCCCAACATTGCACGTCCTATAATTCATGTGTGGTATGGCAAGAAACCTGATTGTTGCGGGGAGATCAGATCTTATCATGCTATTAAATGAATCTGTGCCAGGGGCCTTAGTTAGCCAAAATCATATGCAATTCCACTCTTTTAATTTCAGTTAATTTGCACTGGAAAGTTTTAGGTCATATACAGCTGGATATATCAGAGGTGGGTGAATAAATAAAACAAAAACAAAGAAAAAGCACAACATATTTAATGTCCTTATTGTAAATGTCCTACTACAAAATAAGGCAAAAAAGACTTCAAGTAACATTTTTGCAGTCTTATTCAATATGCTCTCAAAATGTTTTCCCTCTTTTTCACTGAGCCATTAAAATGTCATCAGTGTAGCAACATATGAAGCCATGACATAACCATTCTGACTTGCCATAGTTTAAGGGATTTTGCTTCATAGTAATAGATGGATAAAAAATGGAAATGCCATAGTAACTGATACTTCCTAATGGCACTGAACTGACCAGTTAACTGAAACTGGGAGTTTGAGATAATGTTTATGTGTTATTCTAATACAAGGGTTTTCAACATTTTTGGATCAGTGTTCCCTCGGTGGCTGGATGCAAAGCAGTGTACTCCAGTGGCCAGACACAAAGTGGGAGGGTGGGGGTGGCACGCGGCCAAATGTGGAGTGGCAGCAGCTGCCGTGTGCAAGCTTCCCTCACCCCCGTGTCCAACCAGGTGGGCAATGCCTGTGCGGTAGCGTGGGACAGTGCATGGCGGCGCTCCCTCCCTTTTCGTCCATACATATCCCATGGGGCCTTCTCAAGTTCCCATGGTGGTATGCATACCTCCGGTTGACAATCCCTGTTCTAAGTAATAAGAGTCTGCATGCAGATCTTTACATGCAGTCTTCTCTTATGGTAAGTGAACTTGTGTATCCACAGGTTCTCCATATTAAAACCACTGGCATATAACAGTATTACCTGGTGTAAAGATAACGTTAATTTGCCTTAAGGTGTTTCTGTGCCATTGAAAGGGGGTGTTTTGTTTGTTTTGAAGAAGTATCTCTAGTTAAAACCTTAATTTTAAATAAATAAGCTAAATATCCCATTCTGGATACTGTGAGTTGGGTGGGGACAGTTAAGCTTTGTTCTATTTTCGGGATTAACATTGAACAAAAAGTTGAGTAAATCAATTTGAAACTTTCAGAACACAAAGGGTGGACACTTGTACATTTGGAGGTCTTTCAAAAGAGGAACCCTGGAGGAAGCAGTGTTAAAGTTGGAGTAGTTTTGCTGCCCTTTTGAAGCACTCCCATTTTTTAAAAGACTCCAAATGTATGTATGTCCAAACCTAAAGGGTTTTTGTTGTGGTTGTTGTTTTTGGGTTTGTTTTTTTTTTCCACTTTGCATTCCTCCTGTTTGTGCCTTATACATAGAAATATGAATTGAAATACAGGAATTGCTAAAATTGATGGGAGTTTCTTTTTGGGAAAAGAAATTTAGGCTAACTATTTTCCCAACCAGCATCTATAATAACAATGTCTGTGAATCCTGAAATTACAAAAGTCAAGTTCAGTTCAAAGGGCACCAATAATTACACATCTGAATGGTTCCTAAATTTTACTGCAGCTGTCTGGCAGACATAAAATATGTTTGAAGGGGTACTGAGGGTAGTTTATGCTGAGGGCAGGATTTACAAGACACCTATTTTTCTCATAACCCTCTGAAATAGAATTAATATGTTCTATGCAAAGTATGATATAGTATTACAACATACAAAATATTATAAATTTCAGTCATTTACTATTTTAAAAAGTCTTTTCTTTGCTTTCAATATCCTCAGGGGATTTTAAAAAATAAAGGGAAAGCAGGAGAAGCCTGTGCCCTTATTATAAAAGGTGATAAATAATATCAATACACATTGTTGTGGCTCTTATATTTCTTGGTATTTCTCTTGCCACTTGGCACAGAATATAATGAAAAAAAGCATGTGTATAAGATGTTCTGGATATTTCTAAGTGCCAAAGTTACAAGGTAGCCCTCGTGATCACCTGAGCTGATTAGTGGATGTTTTCACAGAGATAAGCAAATTCAGGACTCTTGCTAAAGATTTGGTGCATAATGGGACTATGTGACACACAGCCCCATTCACTAGAAAGGAGTGCAGATATAATACAGTAATAACAAGAATCACTAAGCCTCAAAGTACCTCTTTAAGAACTTGCTATCACAAATGACAAATAATGCTGAGGATGCAAAGAATACTGGAGAGGGATTAATTTCTGTTAGGCACCTGATTTCAATGGGAACAGGGAGCCCAAGTCAAATTTATGCCTTGGAATTCTTGTTCTCTAAGAGCTAAATTAGTGATAGTTGCTTACAGACATGTCAGTCAGTGTCCTTTCAATGGTGCCAGCTTACACTGATAGATTATAACTGACTTCAGCAAAGTTATTCCAGAATCATTGTGCTTGATGAAACTAAATGGAGATTTAAAAAACCCCAAAAAATCATTTTAAGCACAATACTGAAACTGAATAATTTCCTTGTATATTTATCTTTAAGTTCCTCACTGAAGATCAGCAATATGGGACACTGATAACCCGGACTTCTGGTTCTTATTCCTCGTTATGTTTGTCTTTTCCATCAAATCATTCTCTGTATTTCAGGTCACCCAGGTCTAAAACTATATCATATTACTTACCCAGCTATCATGCCCCTTAAAGGACTAGAAATTCTTAAAATGAAAGTGGTTACAGAAAGGTAAAGTGCTATTATTTGATTAATACATTACACATAAAGTCTAAAGTGTAATGACTTCGCGATCATAAGCAATATGCCACTAAAAGAAATGATTATGTTTCTGTATTCTTATTTTAAAAATTCAGTATAAGAAAATATATGCAAAATTCTCAAATTCCCTGTTTGTCGAAATGGTTTGTTTTTTGCTCTTAATACACAATTCTTATAACAAAATACCAGGGGCTGGATTGGTTCTTCTACTAAAAGTGCCACAGAAATTTCTATTTTGTGCAGTTACCCCGTATTCAACATAGGTCAGATGTTAGCATGATGATGTCATATAAACTGCAGAGTCTCATGGAAATCCATTTGTGATTAGCGTATCGAAATGCACTGAAGTTAGTAGTAGTAGTTAGCAGAAGTCAGTGCTCACATGGTTATAACTGTAAATGTAATTTCTTTGACTAAGGCTTGAAAAGGAGAATTTACACAAAATGTGGATTTAGGTGCTCCAGTCCCATTAGTTTTTTGTAGGACTTGGGTGCTGAATATTATACATTTAAATCAAGCTTAAAACTCCATGTCAACTTCTGTGCAAGAAGCCATTAAAAACAAACAAAATTCCGCTGTATTTACTTTCATCCATCCTGGCAAAACAAGGTCTTATTAAAACAGCAAGAGAGCAACGTTGACCATGTTAGTTATCTACTGTGATTTAATTCTCTAACTTTGATTACCAGCCCTTTATAGGTAAGGTAGCAACTTAGATGATCAGTTTGTTCTTTCAGACAGATTTGGAAAAATCACCAATTCATTATAATAGCTTATTTAAAACTTAGTGAAGGACCCACCCCTGACCCCCACCAGCTCCTTGCATCCTCTTCATTTGAAGTACAAAAAAGACAATTTACAAGATGTTCCATGTATTAAGTGCCATCCATTTGAGCCAGTATATTTTTCTCTTAAAGGGCTTTTCATCTTTCTCTCTTTTTTAGATTAATCTCCATCTCTAATATAAAAAAAATTAATATGTCACTTAACAATTCAACAACTATATATTAAATTGAACAGGAATAGAATAGAAACTGCAAGCGTCACTGTTTCCATTCAAATGAATTCTCAAATTTCCATCAAGCTTAATGACCCTTCTTTAAGATAATTTGGTCATCAACAATTAAAAGTACATAGTTTGTTACACTAATTATTTTAATGTGTCATTATAATCTGTTATACTATAAAGTTATCTTGGATATATTTCTTTTAAAAGACAACTAAATTGCTTCTGAAGTGAAAAGAGTGATTTCATATTTATAATGACTCTCTAAAAATAATTGTCAGCTGTCTCACTCCACTGCTTTCAAAAGGTTCTTAACAGAAAACATTTTTATATTCCAGGCACATAATGAATGAATTGCACAATGAGTTTCAAGGTATGTGAGAGCACCCTGGGGTGTTTCTTTAACTTTTCTGTGCTATTGCAATCATCTTCTCTGCTTTCACCCATTAAAATGGAATAATCAATTTTTTATACACATAAACTGTCACCAGTCCATTAGGGCTTTTGCTCTCTCAGAGATGCTCCCTCTTTATTGCATTATGCATATGGTGCAGAAATAAAGCTATTCCAGTTTTCTATTAAAAATAGCAAAATTTTGACACTAACACTAGGTCACTAAGAGTATCTGTGCACAATAAGACTTTGATAGTCAGTTATTGTGTTAGGTATAAGGAATTTGAATATATCCAATTTGCTTTTCATTGGCCCAGTTATCAGAGCCATCACTTTGTTTAGAATGCCATTGATTTATTCACAATTTTTGACTGATGAATTCGGTTACAATATCAATCAAACAGAATTGTACCATCCAATATTAGAGTTTCATGAAATATGTCACATCTGATATTCTAGCAAAGACATTCATTTAAAAAATAGGGGTGGGAAAACATTCTTACAGCACCGGGTTTTAAGATTATATTTTTATACGTTCATGTGGAAGTAAAACTTGAGTTCCGAGTAGATGCATAATCATTAATATTTTTTTTCAAACACCCCAAAATGTAGGTACTTTAAAGAACATGAAAAAACACAGCTTCTGACCCAAAGGGCATACAGAATAATTTCAACCTGACATAAGAGATGATGGAGATAGAAATTGGGAAGAGGAAAGCTGAGACAAAAAAAAAAATTATGGCCATGATAATACCTTGGAGAGCCCTGAATCTGAAACGTGTTCTATATCAGCAAATTCTATGCCCACATAAAACCCCAGAGATTTCAAAGGTATTCCAGATAATGGTAGGGAGTTAGCTATGTGCAACAGCTAGCAGGACTACAGGGTGTGCTTTATGAATAATTTTTACTCTGTTACCTTATACATCCTTGTATCTGCACATTACGGGCATGTCCAGATGAGCCCGCATGTGCTTCTTGCAGCATCTCAAACCCCTTTGAGACGCTGCAAGAGGAATGTGCAGGAATGGGGAAAGGTTCCCCCCACTGCAAGTTTGTAGTGCAGGGGCAAAATTAGACCTCTGGATATCCAGGAGTAAAAAAAAAAAAAAAGAACGAGCCAAAAAAAGCGGAGCAGGCAACCAGAGGCTGGGTCCTCCACAGAGATGCTCTGGCTGCCATGGGCAGGCAGTGTGCCAGCAGCAGGGCTCCAGTGCTGGTAAGTAAAGGATCAGGGGATCTGGAGGATGGTGGAGGGGACTATGGAAGGGACCTCCCACCAGCCCTGCCCACTCCCCCAGCCCCCCCAGCCCTGCCCTGTCTGGCCCCACACCTTTGCCTGGCCACCACACCCCCTGATCCCTACCCTGCA
>NW_017729027.1:26562895-26564992 GCF_001723915.1 Gavialis gangeticus | reverse complement strand
TCCGACCCTAGAAACTATGAAACTATGAAACTATGCTGCAAGAGGCATATGCAGGCTCATCTGGACGTGCCCTACCTGTCCTTCGCAAGAAGGTCTCATGGACCTTGAATCAAAATGAGTTTTTAGGGGAGCTTTAAAGAGTGATGAAGAACAGATTTTAGGAAGGCACCTCAAATATAAGGGGCATCATGGAAGAAAGCATAAAACTTCTATGAGAGAAGGGGATATGGTCCTGCTGCTACTGCTGACCTGAAGGGTTGGAGAGAACATGACTGGACAACAAATGAGAGATGTAATGAATTTAGTTGAATCCAAGATAAGGTTTTTTTCACTAACATGGGGCGGGGGTGGAATGCCCCTCATCTCAGATTCAAGTTCAAGGTATCAGGGTAGAAGGCAGCTGCTGGGGCTCTGACTCTGGCCCTGACTTGAGATTGGGGATCAGAGCCACAGCTGCTACTCACAGCCCCTGCTACCCCACTGCTTATTCCTCTGTTGCCTTCCCACCTACCTGTCTCCACCTCCTACCCCCTCCCCTGCCTGCCTACCTACTGCCTGTCCCCCATACAGCCTCACTCATCACCTTTCCTATCACTGCCTCCGCCTCCAGCACCTTCCTCACTGCCTTCCCCACCACCACTTCCCCCGACCCTCACTTTCCCTGTTGCAATGGTGAGGGAGTATGAAATCAAGATGACCCTCCAATAACTAGATTCTATACATGGAAAATTGTAACAAACATATAATTTTTGTATGTTTAAAATCTAATTATTAGAGGTTTGTCTTAAATTCAGAATCAACTTGGATTCAGATAAATGTGGTAGTTTGGGGCTGCATAGAATTGAACCTTATCAGAAACTTTCAGTAAATAAATAAATGAATTGAATTGAATGCACAGTATAATAAAGTGTCATTGAAGTGACAGAAATATGAAGATGTATTCTCTAGAACTGTTGAAAAACTTGAGGTTAATTTTTTTGATGATAAAGAGAATTTTAATTTCATGAATATTAAAATATTCCCATTTCCTGACCATTTTTGGTTTCTCTTTTCTTGCTTTTCTTGCCTTCCCATCTTATCCCACAACTCTACATACTACATGATTCTCTCCTATGCGTGTTAATATTCAGCCCAGTCCCAGCTTTTTCTTCATACTTGTCTTTTTTACACCTTCCACTCACCTGTATTACTAATGCCCTTCCTGTGGCCCACCCCTTTGCCATCTCATCTCCATATTTTACTTTTCCAGAGCGGGACATCCTACTTCCTCTGGTCATTCAATTTCAGGTTTAATTATCTTAATAGCCCTATTTCCCAACATTTGCACAGACTTGGATTTCCTCCATTGATTCTGCCTGTACATCACTAGTCCCATATTGGTTGCATGGTGTGCTTCATCCATTATGTTAGTCAGAAAAGTCAGAATGAGGTATCTGGCCTCACTGATTCCAGTGGTGTTATGCAAAATTACAGCTGCTAAGGATCAGGTCTTAAGCATTTTGTGACTGACTTGTCACCAGCTTTATTGAGTAAATATATATATGATATATATGTAACATAAATGTTATCATTTTAATGAGCATTTTATAACATTTTATTTTTCAATATTTTTCTTTAAAACACAGAAATAAAAAACATATTTTATTCTTCAAAATAAAATTGAAACTGAATCCTTAGGGGATTAAAGTATATGTAGCTGCATGCACATTGCAAACACTATAAAACAGTTTATCATTTTATAAACTATCCATTTAATTCCTACAGTTTGCAACAGACTAGAGATTACCACCATAACTGTCATTTCAAATGGATCTTTCTGTTAGTTTTAAAAATCTGCATTTTTTCATAGGTCTTAAGCTTAGAGATCATTTAAATTGTATATGAAAGTTTGAAGTCTTTGAATGCCTCATAGGAATGATGCATAAATGCACACAGTGCTCTGTATCAGCTTCTATTGGCAATAGCATCTACTAAGAGATATGAACTTCATGCAACACTTTCAGGACATCAACAAAATTTACAAAGACAGAATAATATTTAGCTGTCATGATGGTTAAGGAAAAGTGGGTGAGGTCCCCATTGCTATACCCTTACATT
>NW_017729027.1:26557691-26557895 GCF_001723915.1 Gavialis gangeticus | reverse complement strand
ACAGACCTGTAACCCTCACTAGATACTCAGGAAGTATCTGGAGTATGTAACAAGGAAATCCATTTGCAAGCATCTGGAGGAGGAAAAGCTGATCACAAGCAGCCAGCATAGAATTACTATGAACAGATCATGCCAAACAAACTTGATTTCCTTCAACAAGATAACTAATGAGTAGTGCATATAACGTATCTGGATTTCATCAAG
>NW_017729027.1:26552471-26552691 GCF_001723915.1 Gavialis gangeticus | reverse complement strand
ACTGGAATACAACATAACGTATCTGGATTTCATCAAGAGGTAGACAAGGTTCTTTGGGTAAATGTGATATCTTTTATTAGACCAACTCAAATAGTTGGAAAAATTCTTTTTTGCAAGATTTTGGATATAAATACCCTTCATCAGGCTCAGGAAGCATCTGTAGTTGGCGTGTGCGCTTCCTGGATGAAATGAATAGTTAAGAATCCAGAGGCTGGTATAC
>NW_017729027.1:26541478-26547471 GCF_001723915.1 Gavialis gangeticus | reverse complement strand
CGTGCCCTACCTGTCCTTCGCAAGAAGGTCTCATGGACCTTGAATCAAAATGAGTTTTTAGGGGAGCTTTAAAGAGTGATGAAGAACAGATTTTAGGAAGGCACCTCAAATATAAGGGGCATCATGGAAGAAAGCATAAAACTTCTATGAGAGAAGGGGATATGGTCCTGCTGCTACTGCTGACCTGAAGGGTTGGAGAGAACATGACTGGACAACAAATGAGAGATGTAATGAATTTAGTTGAATCCAAGATAAGGTTTTTTTCACTAACATGGGGCGGGGGTGGAATGCCCCTCATCTCAGATTCAAGTTCAAGGTATCAGGGTAGAAGGCAGCTGCTGGGGCTCTGACTCTGGCCCTGACTTGAGATTGGGGATCAGAGCCACAGCTGCTACTCACAGCCCCTGCTACCCCACTGCTTATTCCTCTGTTGCCTTCCCACCTACCTGTCTCCACCTCCTACCCCCTCCCCTGCCTGCCTACCTACTGCCTGTCCCCCATACAGCCTCACTCATCACCTTTCCTATCACTGCCTCCGCCTCCAGCACCTTCCTCACTGCCTTCCCCACCACCACTTCCCCCGACCCTCACTTTCCCTGTTGCAATGGTGAGGGAGTATGAAATCAAGATGACCCTCCAATAACTAGATTCTATACATGGAAAATTGTAACAAACATATAATTTTTGTATGTTTAAAATCTAATTATTAGAGGTTTGTCTTAAATTCAGAATCAACTTGGATTCAGATAAATGTGGTAGTTTGGGGCTGCATAGAATTGAACCTTATCAGAAACTTTCAGTAAATAAATAAATGAATTGAATTGAATGCACAGTATAATAAAGTGTCATTGAAGTGACAGAAATATGAAGATGTATTCTCTAGAACTGTTGAAAAACTTGAGGTTAATTTTTTTGATGATAAAGAGAATTTTAATTTCATGAATATTAAAATATTCCCATTTCCTGACCATTTTTGGTTTCTCTTTTCTTGCTTTTCTTGCCTTCCCATCTTATCCCACAACTCTACATACTACATGATTCTCTCCTATGCGTGTTAATATTCAGCCCAGTCCCAGCTTTTTCTTCATACTTGTCTTTTTTACACCTTCCACTCACCTGTATTACTAATGCCCTTCCTGTGGCCCACCCCTTTGCCATCTCATCTCCATATTTTACTTTTCCAGAGTGGGACATCCTACTTCCTCTGGTCATTCAATTTCAGGTTTAATTATCTTAATAGCCCTATTTCCCAACATTTGCACAGACTTGGATTTCCTCCATTGATTCTGCCTGTACATCACTAGTCCCATATTGGTTGCATGGTGTGCTTCATCCATTATGTTAGTCAGAAAAGTCAGAATGAGGT
This sequence comes from Gavialis gangeticus, assembly GCF_001723915.1. Lineage (NCBI taxonomy): Eukaryota > Metazoa > Chordata > Crocodylia > Gavialidae > Gavialis > Gavialis gangeticus. The sequence continues at coordinate 26,546,105 of NW_017729027.1, read as the reverse complement.
ATCTGGCCTCACTGATTCCAGTGGTGTTATGCAAAATTACAGCTGCTAAGGATCAGGTCTTAAGCATTTTGTGACTGACTTGTCACCAGCTTTATTGAGTAAATATATATATGATATATATGTAACATAAATGTTATCATTTTAATGAGCATTTTATAACATTTTATTTTTCAATATTTTTCTTTAAAACACAGAAATAAAAAACATATTTTATTCTTCAAAATAAAATTGAAACTGAATCCTTAGGGGATTAAAGTATATGTAGCTGCATGCACATTGCAAACACTATAAAACAGTTTATCATTTTATAAACTATCCATTTAATTCCTACAGTTTGCAACAGACTAGAGATTACCACCATAACTGTCATTTCAAATGGATCTTTCTGTTAGTTTTAAAAATCTGCATTTTTTCATAGGTCTTAAGCTTAGAGATCATTTAAATTGTATATGAAAGTTTGAAGTCTTTGAATGCCTCATAGGAATGATGCATAAATGCACACAGTGCTCTGTATCAGCTTCTATTGGCAATAGCATCTACTAAGAGATATGAACTTCATGCAACACTTTCAGGACATCAACAAAATTTACAAAGACAGAATAATATTTAGCTGTCATGATGGTTAAGGAAAAGTGGGTGAGGTCCCCATTGCTATACCCTTACATTAGCTAGGGACCAAACAAAAAATTAAACTTGAACAGCATGCTCTGCATCAGTATTTCTACTAGTCAATAAGCCCTTGGCAATAATATTTATGAAGCTGTGGGAGACAGGCAAGGTACCTGAAGACAGGGAAAGCACCAATATAGTGCCACTCTTGTAAAAAGGCAAAAAGGAGGACCTAGGGAGCCACAGACCTGTAACCCTCACTAGATACTCAGGAAGTATCTGGAGTATGTAACAAGGAAATCCATTTGCAAGCATCTGGAGGAGGAAAAGCTGATCACAAGCAGCCAGCATAGAATTACTATGAACAGATCATGCCAAACAAACTTGATTTCCTTCAACAAGATAACTAATGAGTAGTGAACATAACGTATCTGGATTTCATCAAGAGGTAGACAAGGTTCTTTGGGTAAATGTGATATCTTTTATTAGACCAACTCAAATAGTTGGAAAAATTCTTTTTTGCAAGATTTTGGATATAAATACCCTTCATCAGGCTCAGGAAGCATCTGTAGTTGGCGTGTGCGCTTCCTGGATGAAATGAATAGTTAAGAATCCAGAGGCTGGTATACATGCAAGAAAGCCAGTCAGTGAAGATGTAAACTGAGGAGTCAGTGGGTGAGATACAGGTTGGTGGGAGGGAGAGAAGGGGAGGCTTTTTAAATTACCCACACAAACTTTTCATCAAAATATTGGAAAAATGTGGGCTAGACAAAGCTACCATTAACTATAAAAGGGTAATTATAAACAGTACTGTAGCAAGGGAGGGGTGAGTGGGGTGACTGCCCCAGGTGCTGAAGCAAAGGGGTGACAACAAGCATGTTGTGAGTGAATATTTTTTTTTTTGTTATAAATATTTCAAATAATTTTGGCTGATGTAGCTGATAATGTCAGTGATAAATGCTGCATGCATGTATACAGCTGCAGCATGCATGTAGCCAACCTGGCAGCTTGGACAGCAGTATCTAGCCGGTGAGTCTGTTGTGGGGGAAGGGGCAGGGGAAGGGAAGGGGCATTGAGGGAAATTGAGTACCCCAAGTGAGGGAGGAAGGGGGCTGAGACTGGGGCATGTGTTGCCCAGCCAGGGCAAGATGTGGGACAGAGCCATGAGCAGCTAATCCAGAGGGGATATGGGAGGGAGGATCTCCTACCACTGTGTGCACCCCCGGGCTATCTTGGGGGGGGCATATGCCCCCCAGATGTGTGTGCGGGGCAAGGGTGGGCTGCCACTCCAGGCTTCCCCAGGCACCACCAACCTTGCTACGGCACTGGTTATAAATGAATCCATGTCAGAATGGCCCAGTGCTGTTAAAGATGTTTATCAGTAGTTTGAATGCTAGAATCAAGGGCTTCTTGAGCAACTTTACATAAAAAAATGAAACTGGGAAATACGAGGAACACACCGGAGTAGAGGAGTGAAATTCAGAAGGTTCTTGATTAATTGGAAAGCTCAGCTTCAGTGAACAGAATGAAGTTCGACACTGAAAAATGCCAAATGCTACACCTCAGGAAGAATGATCAGAAATACAGATATGAAATACGTAATATCTGGTTGGATAGCAGCATGACAGAGAAGCATCTTAGTGGATTACAAACTCAATATGAGTCTGCAGTGTGACATAGCTGCACAAAAGGTGAATGTGGTTTCGTATTAATAGAAACATTAGATGCAAGACATGGGAGGTGATAGTGTCTCTCTACTCGGCACTGGTTAATCCTCATCTGAAATATTATGTTAAGTTCTGAGCTCCACATTAAAAAAAAAAAAAAAGGTGTGGAGAAGTTACCCACCTGTGGACCCAGGGTCCAGAGGTGTGTGATCAAAATGATAAAGGGCTTTGAAACCATGCAAGGAGAGGTTGAAGGAAGTAATCATGGTAAACTTCCAGAAAAACTGTTGAAGAGGAGACAAGATACCAATTTTCAAACATCAGAAGGACTGCTACAAAGAAGATAGAAAGCACCTTTTATTTTTTTCTGCAGAGAGTAGAACATGCACTGATGGCATGAAATTGCAGCACAGTAGATTTAGAGTGGATATCAGAATAATTTTTTCAGTGTTAGAATAATAAGGCAATGGAATAGACTGCCTATAGAAGTTTATTGGAGGTCTGTTGGAGGAACATCATCACTAGTGTTCAAAAGGAGACTCAACATGCATTGGTAAGGGATGATTTAGGACTATTTATGTCTATTCTCTTCTAAAGCTATTTCCCATGTGTAACAGGGTTCCCTGACCCTGTTACCTGGGTGTAAGGGAACAGGATGAGAGGAAACAGTGGCAGGGAGCCACGAAGCTCCTGCCACTAATAGGAACGCCACAGACTCAGCTGGCTGTGTGGGGCCACAGCTTCAGGAGGGTAAGCTAACCCTTGATTAACAGGAAAACCCTGTGCAGAGCTGGGGAAAGCATGTAATAAAAAGGGGGCATGGCTTCTAGTCTGGCCCTGCGTGCTGAAACAAGGGAAATGCCTGCACCAAGTGGACTAGCAGGTACATGAGCTGTTTCTTGGAGCTGCCCATAGGGAATTAAGGGGAGCTGATAGTCTGAGTGGGGCAAGAACCGAGAGCTGGGTAGGATTTTAGCTGGAAAACAGTGTATTGTATTGTGTATATTGTAATTTAAAATTTAGACTAGTGAAATGGATGTGGCCATAAGGGGTGAAACAGAAGCCGTAGGGACACCTCACATACAACCTTGCCCTGGGTGAGGGATACTGGGGAGGTGGGGGACCTGAGGTGAACCAGTAGCAGCCTTGCCTTAGCTCAGGGAAGTCAAAGGGGACTGGGCCAAGCTGAGACCAGTCTCGTCCTAGGTCAGGGATACCAGGGAGTCTGGACAAAAGCAAGACCAGCCTTGGCCTGGGCCAGGGACGTGTGTGTGTGTGTGTGTGTGTGTGTGTGTGTGTGTGTGTGTGTGTTGCTGGGGCTGGGGGGAGGGGGTGGACAGGGACGGCAGGCTGAATGAAACCTAGATTTGCCTGGTCAGGGATACTAGGGAGGGGGCCAAGACAGATGGTGAACAACTGTGAATGGCCTGGCTTCCCAGGAAGCTAGGACAAGATTCCAGATGTCCATGAGACTTGTGCAAGATGTTGATGAGGTTTGTGTTGTGGAAATACAACAGAGAGGTGGTGAGCTTACCCAGAGGGGGAGTGGATTCTCCATCCTTGGAGGTTTTCAAGATGCGGCTAGACAAAGCTTTGGCTGTGATAATCTAGTTGGAGATGGTCCTGCTTTAATCAGGGGGTTGGATTAGAAGAATTCCTGAGGTCCCTTCCATCCCTAATTTTCTATGATTTCTATGAAATGACATTTTATTTACAGGAAAAAGTCAAAGTCTATCTATTGCCTTTGCAAAGGACTGGTGCTTAGCCTTGTTACTCACCTGACACACTGAAGTTTCTGCTGCCTCACCCAGACTGTCTCCTGGTATACCACATTTCTTGGACACTGTATGTTTCCAAGTCAACTTACTCTGTGTCGCACAGTTAGCCATGACATTAGTAACAATCTTTTTTCTACATTGTACACTCCAAAAACAAGGTACTTGTAGGTATGCAAGATAATATTGTAATACTATCTATAATTCTGAGACACCATAGAGCAACATATTTTAAAAATTAAGTATTTTGATGATATACCTTGTGAAATTCGAAAACTATATTTTATACTGTTTTTCATGAATTTAGAGAAAATATAAAATACAATAAATGTACACACAAATGTGAAAATTCTCTACCAGGGATAAAACTATATTGATGAATTTCATATTTTCAATTGGATTAAATTTCATTTCAGGATTGGATTTACAATTAAAATAATGCTTTGAACCATATACAACTTGTGATGTAAGGTGCACATTTGATACCATGTTGTTGATATTCATTGTGAAGGATATATAAATAAGTATACATTAAGCATATACTAAATTAATAAACATTAGGTTTCAGTAGTAAAT
>NW_017729027.1:26528082-26536478 GCF_001723915.1 Gavialis gangeticus | reverse complement strand
TAAGTTTTCCAATAGACATCCATAGTGTTGAAAACATTCTGATCTGTTATGGCCTTTCTGAGTTTTTTGCAACAGCAGAATTGCTGTATTATTCTTTCTGTATCCATAATCAGTGTAGCAAGCAGTAGTCAGCAGCTGATACTACAAAAAATTATTACTGTTGTCTTTTGTCAAAGAAAAATAAAAAGCCAGGAACTGACTGAGGGGTGGGGAGGGGTATAGAACAGTAAGTGCTCATTTATGAGAAATATATCATCTTAAAATATTGCTACTGAAATTTCCCAGTTTTTTTTATTTTGAAATTGTGGGTGATCTCACCTCAGTCAAGCCTAAAACACATTATGGGGGAATCAGGGCAAGGTCAAAACAGTCTGAATCTACAGAGGATTTGTATTTATATGGCAATCAGTCTGACATCTTTAAATGAGAACTATACTCTAAAATAAAAATAACAGAAGGGAAAGAACAAGATTATGACTCATCCAGATTTTTACATGATTAATGCCAAAAATAACCCTTTTCCCACAAAAGTCCTTCATCTGAAACTCGGAAGACTGTGGTATCCCCTATTACAAATTATATCCAGAATTCCTGCAGGGACAGAAATAAGCCAATATGACTTCGTTATTGTCCTTTTTCATTTGTTCAGCTTTCAGGGATCATCATCTTACTTGAAGATACAGAATGACATTTAATAGAAAAATATTTTTGTCGCTGTCTAGTCAGCATTGAAACTAAATGTCTTAATTAGATTCACTACTTAAATTTAAGCCAGAGAACAAGGATTAGCACTAAAGTTGTTGACTCTTCCATTTTTTCCATTTGGTTACCTTCCAAGGAAACTTATTTTTCCCTTTATTATTTGTCCTTGTATTTGAAACCCTTGTTTAGCTTTTGTTTCCATCCAGATATTTTTCTGCCTGGATGTTCTTTTAGCTCTTTTTGCCAATAATTGCATATAGTGGGTATGTCTACACATGCAAGTGTTGCTGAGTGGTAAAACCACCCTAGGTGGGTGTCGAAACATGTAGGGATTTGGGAGCAGATTTACTGCTCCTGGCAACAATCTGCTTCTGCCCCCTGCAGCCCTACACTGCCCCTGTGCAGCATCAAGGGGAAGCTGGAGGCGCTGGCTGCAGCTGCCTGTGGCCAGTGGCCATGTTTAAAAGCCAGCCCCATGCACTTCTCCCTGGCCACCTGTTTTCTTGTCCCAGAGCAGCATGCAGAGCTCTGTGTAAGCATGCTATGGCTCTGTTGTTGCAGCCTGTGCCCACTGCACCATGGCTATGCCACCCCCTGATCCCTGCCACTCCAGTGCCTCAGGCTCCTGCTGGACACTCTGATTGCCTGCTCCACCACCACAGTGACTGCTGCCTGACCCAGGTCAGTCTTGGCTCTGGCAGCCCCACACCTCCCTGCCCCCCCATGCAGTGCAACCACCTGGTTTTGCTCACCACACTGTCCCAGCTGCCCTGCCACCATCCTCCTGCCACTCAGACCCCATGCTGCCACCCAGAACCTGGCAGGCATGCTGATGATGGATGCCACCAGCAGGGCTGTCCACATGTTCCTGGGCCTCCAGGCCCACCACCTGTGTGCCTGCCCAGCCAGCCAGGACTGGTGGCTTCATGTAGGCCACCTGGATGCTTGGCCCCAGACTCCTACCCCACTGTGCACCCCAGCACCATGCTCACTGCAGACAGTTCTCAGCAAAGTACTTTATTCTCCTCCACAAATACAAAACTCCCTCCACCCTCTCTCCAGAGTGACATAGCCTGAGTCCCCCTCCCTTCCCCACAACAGATCTTGTCCTTTTCTCCCCCACTTTCCACCCCACTCACCCCATCCACTACCAATAAAGCATCTTCTTCCCTGTGAAGACCCTGTCTAGTACATGTTGTATGTGCTGCCCTGGGGTGGGGGGCAGTGGGGTGAGGGTGCCTAGAGTGTGGAGCCTAGGGACAAGCAAACAGAACCATGGCCTCTGGTCAAAACCCTGTCAATGTGCATGTTGTGGTGAGTCTGGTGGGTGGGGAGTTCACCTAGGGGCAATGGTGGGCACTGCTCTGCTGGCTCAGGTGGCTCCCACTCCTGATGCCAGCAGGCTAGGCCATCAGGACCCATGCATATTCCTATCCCTGCTGCAGGTAGGTCATGCTCCGGGCCACATGGAGCTGGGGTGAGAGGTGAGGCTAGGCCCAGGCAGAGGGAGACTTGGGGTGAGCTTAGGAAAGGTTCTCCTGGCTGGTGAAGGTTATGCTGCACCTCAGCCCAGGACCACAAGAGGTCTTATGGCCTGGTGGGGGTGTGGGTGCCAAGGTCAGGCAGGGCTGCAGCCAGTGGTTGGGCAGCAGGTAGCATGAAGGCAACTGCCAGAGCCAGGATGGTGTCCAGCACTTGGCAGTCCTCTTCCATGGCCTCCACTGCCCTGGCTGCCTCTCCTCCAGGACCAGGATCATGTCTCTGAACTCTTGGTCCACCTGGTCCCTCTACCAGTCCCTCTCCTCCTTGCCTGTCAGCCTCTCTCCTCCTCACATGTGAGCCTCTCCTCCTTGTATGGATCCCACTCCCACTCATAGGTGATGCCCTCCACTTGGCAGGCCTGCAAATTCACCAGGAACTCCTTGGCCACTGTAACCAGGTGGTCCAGAAGTTGGGTGTGGTCCTGGGTCCTGCACAACCAGAGTTGGTGCATACACAGAGCCCCAGCTAAGACTGGCGATGACCCTGGCGGTGCATCCTGGCTGCCAGCTGTTACCTCTCCCCTGTGTGAAGCTGCAGATCCTACAGAGCCAGAAGAAAGAGTTATTTATGAGTGTTTGCAATTTTCAGGGATAAGATGCTCAATACCAGAGGGCTGTGTGCTGTCTGGCCTCAGACTGGGGTTTGTGAGTGCACAGGTGCCCATGGACCATGGTAAGTCAGCCAGGCAGGCTACAGCACAGGCAGCCAGCAGCACTTGCTCTGCAGAGGCAGGTGGGCTACTGGGTTCTGGCTGCAGGCAGTGTGCCTCCCTGACCTGCTTCCCAGCCTGGAAGTGGCCTGTCTCCTGGCACCATCTGCTTGTGTGGCTCCAAATCCACTCCCTCACCTCCTACTCCTGTAATCCAACCTATTTTCTATGCCCACAGCACCTGGGCTTGGGCCAGGCCAGGGAATCCCAGGTCACTGGAATGCAGAGCTGGTGGTGCCCCCACCCTTCCCCCCTGTAGGCCTCTCCAGAGATGCACCATTGGCCAGCACTGAGAGGTGCCTATGGTGCCTAATGCCCAGGTGTATCTGTGAACATGGCATGTGACCCTGAGCTTTGACACTGTGGAGGGAAAGCCTGCCTTACCTCACTGCCTCCACCACTGTCTGGAGGATTACCTGTGGCTGTGCTAGATGTCCCTGCCCCCACAACTGAGGATGACATCGTCACCAGCATCAGCCCATTCTTCTGCATGTGAGAGGCCCATACCTATTTAGCTGCTGCTCAGTAAATTTGTCCATTGTCTCCCACTTCCCTGTGTGCTGTGAGGGAGGATTCCTGGGGCCAGGTGGAACATAACTGGGGAGGGGTAGCAAGGGAAGGGTCAGGGCCCTCCCTCTAGTGTAGGACTTACCAGATGGGCATGGCAGGTGTCCCCGGTAGCCCAAGTCAATCCCCGTTAGCATTGAGGATGTGCAGCTCCTCGCAGAGTCCTGGGGCACAGGCACACAGCACCTCAGTGCCCAGGCAGAGGCTTCCTCTAGAGAAGAGCGCAAGCTGCTGGCTGAGGGATGATGGTTCCATGGCCAATCTGGTCACTTAGGTGGGGCTGCACACCTGAAGCTGGTGGTGCAGTTGCTGGCCCAGGCTCCTGGAGCTGCTGGAGGAGGCCAGAAGCTGGAAGCACAATGCGATGGACTCCTGGTGACTCGAGGGGCCCTCCCCCAATGATGCAACATCATCCGTGCCAGGCTGCAATGGAGGTTTGGGCAGGCCACCCATGCTTGAGTAGATGGTATGGTTCTGGCCAGTGTCCCAGGGTGCAAGGATGTCATCCATCTGCAGCATAATAGGCATGGACTTGAAGGCAGCTGCCAATCAGCAGTGGTGGTCCATAACACTGACCCACTGTGCCCACAAAGCCTTGACCTTTATGCAGCACTGGTGCACTGACTGCTTGTGCCCACACTCTTGCATGTTGCCTGACGCGCCCTTGTAGAGCACACATTGGAACAGCCGCTCACCGCAAACTACCTGCAGACCTTGGCATCATGCCACAAGGTCCATGGTATCCTTCTGGGACCAGTTTTGACTCTAAGGGGTGGCATATGGCATCAGGGAGGATATCAGCATGGCTCCCCTGATGGCTTGGTTCTAGTGCTGGCATGTCTGGACAGATGTGAGCAGTGCCTGGCACAGAGGCACAGTGCTGGACAGGTAGGCATGTGGCTATGGTGCTAGGCACCTGTGGTGGAGTCCAGGCAGGCTGCTGTGGATGGCCTGGGGCCAGCAAGAGTGGGACCTGATGGCCAGAGACTGGCTGCAGATAGCTCAGGGAGCTGCCAGGCTTGGCAGCTGCCTGCAGCAGTGATCACAGCATTACAGTATAGGACAGCATTTGTTCAGTGATGGTGTACCTAGGACCAGTGTGAGGGTCTGGGCAGGTTGCTGCACCTGGCCTGGGACCTCTACTAGGAGACACAGTAACCAGAGGCTGGCTGCAAGTGGCCTAGGGCCCCAGGCAAAGAGCTGCCCCACCCCTGGGGCTAGGCTACAGGTGCCCCCCTGGTGGTCAGTGGAAATTTGCTTCTGGTCAGTGTCTACACTTGTATTGCTGCACATTAACTACTCAGGAATTAATTTCCTACTTGTATTTACAGGTAGCAGATTAACTCCTGAGTACAGTGATTTACTGCTTAGTTATCATCAGCATGTGTAGACAGTGATAGTTACTGCACAGTAATTTGCTTTGCTGTGCAATAAAGCATCTCATGAAGAGATACTCAGTGTTAATTATTTCTGTGTATGTTTCTAATCTGGAATAAATGGTTAGAGTAGGACCATGTTTACCTATGGTGTAGTTGTAGAGAGCTTTTATCTGAAAGTCTGGACATTTTAATTAAGCATAATTGTATGAAATGTCAGTGGCCTGCAATGAATGTTCTTTCTGAGACTTTTTTGTGGCTTGGACATGTTTTCTTATTCACTTAGTGATACTTAATTTTTTACCTTTTCTTGTTCTATTCACTTCTAATTTAGACATGCTTTTCCACTTATTTTTTTCTGCCACCAATTTATTCTGTGCTAATACAACTTTGAATTCACAACACCCCCCCCCACACACACTGCCTGAATCTTCTGTCCTATCCAGATGTTAGGAAGGGCAACTGAGCTCCAGTTTGTCCCCAGTACAGTTACCTGTGCTCTCAGCAATCCTTCATGGAATTCTTAACCCATTTTTGAGACTCCACCCTCATTAGTCAGTCACCTTTTCCAGATGGCCCCCATCCAGACAGGCTATTATCCACTTGCTTTCTGTAGATGGATTCCAAGCCCTTGAGGGGATGAATACCTGCTTAGAGCAGGGTAAAATGGTCAGAAAGGATGTAGGAGAAAGTACAAAACAAAGTAACAAAGATGATCAGGGGAGTAGCTGGTGTAGCAGGAAAGACTAAGAAGTCTATGACCTCTCAGTCTGGAAAGAAGGTTAAAGGAGATATGATAAAGGTCTATAACATTACAAATTGTGTGAACAAAGAAAATAGGGGAAAATTCTTTGTTAGGTCCCAGAATACTAGAACTAGGGGGCACTTACTTAAATGAGTGGGAGATAGTTTTAAAATAGACAAGAGAAAGTATTTTATTATGCAGTATGTAGGTAACTTGTGGACCTAATTTCCACACAAGGTTGTATAGGCAGATAGTATAGCCAGGTTCAAAAAGAGATTAGACAAATTAATGGATGATAGGTTTATGAATAGATATTAAAGTAAACAGAGATCTATCCTTAAAATATGATCATGATTACCAGGGAGGGTATGACAGGAGATGCATCACATTAGATATATCCTGTTCAGATGCTCTCCATCTAAAACATCTACTATTACTACTGTCAGAGACAGGATGGGCCATTGGTCTGGGCCAATATATATTCTTATGTTCTTGTAACCCTTTAAGCTTCCTTAAAAAATTACCTTCTGATGTGAATCTTTAAGTACATTAATATAATGTCTAATCACTTCTGAGTTCAGAGAGCAGAAAGTTTTAGAGTTGGAAAAGTTGAGGTAGAACTGCCACCTTTCCCTGATTCTCTCTCCTGTTGCTGAAATACCATCCTCTTATGTGTTACAAATTACACTCTTAAAGACACATGCAGTTCACTCTAGGCTGGGGCAATGATCACGCAGAGCAAGTATCCAAAGTCAGTTACAGAATCTTTATTTGCTGCAGCAAGGTGCCTCCGAGGAGGCACCCTGCCTACCAGATATAATAATATTTTATACTTTGTTAGTACATCAGCATTAGTTCGTGATTAGCTCGTGCTCATAAACATACCCAATCATCTATTAACTAAATCACTATTCTATCCAATCAAGTGGCACCATGAGCGTGAACACTGAAGTTTAACTCTCATGACTACATGCCCCATATATTCTTGCCAAGATGTATCTTATCTTACAAAAAACAATCCTTGTACCGCCTTCAAGGTTCCTCTGTTGATGAGACTCCTCTGTTGACTGGATTCAGCTAGTTTCATATCTTATCAGTAGCCCATACACAGCACCTCTCATCTCCCAGCCATCTCGTAAGTGTTGTGTCCGCTTTTATGAAATGGAGGTGAAAAGACAAGGAAATGGCCTCACTTCATCACTACAAGGCCTTGCTTTAGCCCTACGAGATTCATATACAACAGTCCCCCCTTTTCTTTTGCTCGTCAGAGAGTTATACGGGAACAGAGGAATAACTATAGCCACAGACTATGTTCATAATAGTCTTACAACACATGCAACCACATTGTAGGGAAACAAACAGTACAACAAAAATTACTATCACAAGGATAAAAATACACAAGATTTTCTTCTCTATGAGACTGAAGTTGGGGAGCCAGGAAGTCACCCAAGTCCATAACGAACTAGAGTCTGAATCCTTAGTCTGTTCAAAGGTTGTCCAGGCTCGCTGAATGGAGTCGATGTGGGCGTGAAGAGACTCACTCTTGCCCAGGATCCAGGTGCAGCATTCAGTCCCTATTACTGCACAGGTACCTCTCCGGTCTGCCAAAAGATAGTCAAGTGTCATGCGGTTCTGTAAAGCAACCTGGTGGAGTGAGTATAATTCTAGAGAGATATCATTCAAGGCCCCAACAGACTTATTGACAAATGCTTGTAAGAAAAGAGTTACACTATTGATGGCCCGTAAGAAAAGAGTTACACTATTGATGGCCCGTAAAGCCTTAGCTGCCCCGTACCATGGAAAAGCTGAACCAAAAATGCCAGATACATCATTAATGTACGGCAAACTAGTATGATCTATGCTCCTAGGTCAAACACATGCAGGTAGGTGAGATAAAATCCGTACTCCAGGTACTAAAAAACTGAGACCACACCACCCAGTCTAGTTGTGTGGGAGCCAGAGGTATGCTTTACACCCACATAAAAAATACATTCCTGTCAGAATGACCAAAGGAAGACCAATTTTACAGTAATCATCAGAGAATTCAGCACTAAGCATTCCTTTACCAGCATAAATAGTTATATTTGCTTGACAAGATAATGAAAAATTAAAATTCCTCTCCCATCCCACGTCTGGTCCATATGTGTCATTCTGAAAGTAACAGAAAAAGGACAAAAACTCATGTACTATAGAGAATTGGCTGGGGGACAGTAGGGGGCACCTGAGATTGTACAATCCAGTTCATTTGAAGTTGGGTCTTATTATAAATGGTCTCATTCCACCCTAACGCTGTTAAATTATCCTTCTCTTTCCAATTCTCCAACCTAATAGCTAGGGTGCAGTCTCCAAACTGCTGTATATTGATTCCTAATCCTAGAAGGGGAAACCCATGTGCTTGTGTCAATGGAATTTGAGAACAAATCCAACACTGTGAAAGGTTATAAGCACGAGTGAAACTCTGAATGAATCAGTGATAATAATTTTCCTCAGGGTGCAATCCCACACTATCATTTAACAGGGGAGGATATATTGGTAAAGACATTCCCAGGTGTAAGGCACAGACTAATAGCCCCAAGGATGTAGACTTTCTCATGATTGCCCTAATTTGCCATGGTATCCTGGCTGCTTACACACAATTACCACAGTTAGCACAATTACTATTATAATGAATACAACAAGTCCTTGCGGAGATCTAGGATCCCAATAATTCCCCACAACAGTCCAGGGGTCTGTAGAATTATTCATGCAGTAAATA
>NW_017729027.1:26527750-26527957 GCF_001723915.1 Gavialis gangeticus | reverse complement strand
GCCAGATACATCATTAATGTACGGCAAACTAGTATGATCTATGCTCCTAGGTCAAACACATGCAGGTAGGTGAGATAAAATCCGTACTCCAGGTACTAAAAAACTGAGACCACACCACCCAGTCTAGTTGTGTGGGAGCCAGAGGTATGCTTTACACCCACATAAAAAATACATTCCTGTCAGAATGACCAAAGGAAGACCAATTTT
>NW_017729027.1:26522441-26522750 GCF_001723915.1 Gavialis gangeticus | reverse complement strand
AAAATTACCTTCTGATGTGAATCTTTAAGTACATTAATATAATGTCTAATCACTTCTGAGTTCAGAGAGCAGAAAGTTTTAGAGTTGGAAAAGTTGAGGTAGAACTGCCACCTTTCCCTGATTCTCTCTCCTGTTGCTGAAATACCATCCTCTTATGTGTTACAAATTACGCTCTTAAAGACACATGCAGTTCACTCTAGGCTGGGGCAATGATCACGCAGAGCAAGTATCCAAAGTCAGTTACAGAATCTTTATTTGCTGCAGCAAGGTGCCTCCGAGGAGGCACCCTGCCTACCAGATATAATAATA
>NW_017729027.1:26517069-26517441 GCF_001723915.1 Gavialis gangeticus | reverse complement strand
TGAAAAGGCTAAACAAGTACTGCAGGCACTCAAAACACATTTGACAGCTGGATAAACATGGGGTGCAGATCACTATTGGAGAATCGTGCTCACAGTGCCCTCAATCCCAGCATGGCCTAAAGAATGGAAATAGTGGACGGCTTGCAGAAGATAACGTTTTGGAAGAACAGGCTTACCTCTAATCTGCCAGATATTGTCAGGACTCAGTTTCCCCTCCCAGCATTTCCAGTCAGCAAGTTCATCAGTGGGCACGTCATTGTAAAGGTGATGCCAGTTGAGAGGGGGAAATGTCATATCTGTCGCATTCGTCGCATCAGAGAAAGAGAGTTGTATCGGTTGCAAAGCGGCCGCCTTGGCGGCAGCATCAACAAA
>NW_017729027.1:26492129-26506909 GCF_001723915.1 Gavialis gangeticus | reverse complement strand
TATTACCACATGAGACATCAGAATCTGATTGAAGGTGTGCATAGCAATGAACAACTGCCAGTTCCGAGGGTGCTAGGATGGCATCCAATAAAGCAGAGATCAAGTTACTGTTAGCAGTTTTGCTGCCTAAAGTGAGAAACCCATATTGCTTCCACAACTGACCAGTAGCATGGCAGACACCAAATGCATACTTGGAATCAGTAAAAATGGTGACCCGCCTACCAGAAGCAAGTAAACGTGCCTGAGTGAGGGCATGTAATTCAGCTGCCTGAGCGCTCATTGGAGGAAGGGAGGCGGCCTCAACAACTTCTCATAAGGTGGCAACAGCATATCCAGAAACGCGGCAACCATCTGAATAAAAGGAAGATCCATCTGTGAACAAAATCAGATCAGAATTCGGTAGGGGGTTTTCTTGCAAATCCTGGTGTGGCTTACCACTTTCAGCAACTACTTCCATGCACACGTGGTGCGGTTCTCCATCGTCTGGCAGTGGCAGAAGGGTAGCTGGATTAAGAACACTACATCTCTGAAGAGAAGCATTATCCGCCGCTAATAAAATAAGTTCGTACTTATGAGCGCATTGCGGAGACAAAGCCTGTGTAGTATGTTGCTTCAGCAAAATCTCAACTTCATGGGGAACCCATACCATCAATGGGTGCCCAAGAACGATAGGGCGTGACCTCTCAACCATCACAGCTGCCTCTGTAAAGGAACAAACACAGGATACGGAGCCTTGAATCACCGGATCCAGTTGTACAGAGTAGTAAGCTAAAGGGTGTGGGCGGTCTCCAAGATATTGTAATAAGACACCACTAGCAACTCCTTGCCGCTCATGACTGAAAAGGAAAAAAGCCTTAGAGTAATCTGGCAAACCTAAAGCAGGAGCCAACATAAGGGATCTCTTCAGGGTTACAAAGGCAGCATCCATTTCACGAGTCCAGATTAGTGGGTCTGCAGCTACAGAAGTAGTTGCCTGTACTAGGGGCTTGGTGGTTTCTCCAAATGCTGCAATCCAAGGGCGGTAGAACCCCACTGCCCCCAGGAAAGCCCGCAACTGCTTTTTAGTGACAGGGCGAGGATGATCTTGGATAGCCTGCAATTGCTCCCCTGACCAAATTACAAAGCCCAAATAGTTTACCTGAGTTTTGCACAACTGTAACTTGGATGCAGATGCACGATGACCTTTAAGTGCCAAAGCTTTGAGCAAAGCTACAGAATCAGACAAACATGCATTACAATCAGGGCTGGCTAGCAACAGATCATCAACTTATTGAACCAAAGTAGACCCTGCGGGTAAGACAATATCTTTCAAATCATCAGTCAGAATATGTGAAAAAATTGTGGGAGACCCAGCAAACCCCTGGGGCAATCTAGTCCATGTAAGCTGCTTCTTTTTCCAAGTAAAAGCAAACAAGTATTGTGACTCAGGATGGAGCAGGAAGCTGAAAAAAGCCGCACAAATGTCAAGCACAGTAAAACAATGAGCAGAACAAGGGTTTAAGGTAAGAATAGTACTGGGATCAGGAACAACAGGATGAGGAACAATAACATAGTTATTAATCGCATGAAGATCTTGCACAAAGCGGTAGATCGGCTTCCCATCAGGGCCTGGTTTAGGCTTCTTAACAGGCAGAATAGGGGTGTTATATGGGGAGCTTCATGGAACAAGAACACCTTGCGACACATAACTATCAATCAGTACAGAAATCCCCTCCTCTGCCTCCCTAGGCAGAGGATATTGTTTCACCAATGGTGGTGACCCATCCTTAACCTTAATATGGACTGGAGTAGCAGATTTAAGGAGGCCTACATCCGTAGGGTCCATACTCCAAAGTCCTTGGGGGACTTCTTGCAGTTCTTTAGGAATGTCAGGAAATGAAGCGGACAAGGCAAGGAGAGATTCAACCACCTCTTCAGGAACAATCAGGTGAAATCCCTCAGGTGCACACTGAATACGTGCCCCCAACTTTCCTAAAATGTCACAACCTAGCAAATTAACAGGACCTCCAGGCATTACTACAAATTTATGAGAGAGCTTTAGAATCCCCAATTCAATGGGAATCGGGGCTGACATTGGGACCAAATGCAGATTACCCTCAATACCCTGTACCAAAACCCGGTCCTCGGACAAACTGTCAGGGAGAAAGGTTAAGGTAGAAAGACTGGCACCACTATCAATAAGAAAAGGTTCAAAACAATTCCCAATTTTAATATGGAGCTGGGACTGGGCTCCCAAATCCCATTCTAATTCTCCAAGGGCTCCTAGGATCTCTGCTTTTAGTCACTGAGTGGCATTAGGATCCCAGGGAGCGTTCAGAGGGAAGGGCAGCATTGGCAAAGCATTTGGAGGGGGAGGTGGTACCAGCTCCTGATGCATACACGGGGCCCCACGAGGTCTCAAGGGACATTCATGCTTCCAATGTCCTGGTTGTTTGCAATAATTACAATTACCCCAATTGCCCCTTCCTCCCAGTCCATATTCACTTTCAGCTCTGTCACCACCTCTAACGTCTGGGTACCATCTGCCCTGACCTCGGCCCCCGCGGCCGCGCCCTCCATAGGGCACTTGCAGAGCGGTCATTAATATACTAACTTCTTCTCTTCGCTGCTTATGTTTCTCGTTAACTTTCTCTTCATCCCTCCCATTATACACAAAAGTGGCTAACCTTACTATTTCATCTATGTCAGGGGCAGATTGATCAACAAAGGAGGAAACTATCACTGGATGATTTACCTCACCCTCAGGGTCAAGCCCCCCATCATACATGTGGATCTGTTTAAGCAAGCGTGCCATAAATGCTGATGGGTGCTCCTCTGAACCTTGTTGGCATTCTCTAATTTTTGACCAAGCTTCTGGTCAAAAATTAGCAGGCTTCTGTCCGACTAGTCTAATAGCCTCTTCCAACCCCCCTCTCACAGTACAACATACACCAACCTGCTGTTGATCTCCATAATTCCACCCCAGGTCTTGGGCAGGCCATGGGGTTCGAGCTGGGTCAGCGGCCGCCCAATGACGGTTAGCATCCAGAATAGCAAATTTCTCATCTGGGGTGAAAAGAGTTTCTAACAACTGCTGAACATCTGCCCAAGTTGGATCATAAGCTCGAAAGATCCCTCTAATAGTTTGCAGATCCTTCTCAGGATTGTCTTGCAGCCGCAGCATTTGCTGCTGCCAGGAAATTAAATCCTGCGGACTAAAGGGGTGATATACGCAGGCCTCAAGGGCAACCTGCCCCCTCGTGGGGGTGGAAGGGCCATAGATATCAAGGGAGCCTGAAGAGCAGTAGAAATGGAAACAGGATGAGGCAAGGATGGATATAAAGGAGGTACAGAAGAAGGAGAAGGGACTGAAGGGGTTAAAGACTGTTGCCTCCTGGGTCGGGGCAGGGGGGAATCTGAGGATTCCCCCATTGCTGATTGCTAAACTGGGGGGGAGGTATGGGGGGGAAGCATGCTTCCTGGTGGAGTCAGAAGTGGACTGAAAGTACTTCCGATCCACTTCCAGGTTTGCCAACAACCAGGTGGGGGGACACACCCATGCCCCTGTGGGACGCTGTATCCGCCCCACCATCCAAGTGTTCACAAGCCATGCCTGGTACCTTGAGGTATGTAGAAAAAACATTTAAAGCTGTGTCTATGGCCAAATCACTGATTCTCTGAATCAGCATTGAATCTTCAGATGTGGATTCATCTGAACTGAATCAGGGACAGTGAGCTGAATCAACAAATGGAATCACTGTCCCTGATTTGGGCTGAAACTAAATCCAAATTGAATATGGCTTGTTTTCCACACATCTACACATGTGCTGTTTTTTATTATTAAGTGATTGCTGTTTTGATAAAATTCTCTGTACTTTTTCAAATCTGACTGAAATGTGAACTTATGTACTTATAAGAAGTAAGTAAGTAGTTTCAGAAGGCATGGAAGAAACAAACTTAAATTGAATTCAAAAGATCTTTCCCATTGACAGTACATATGTGGACCAGCACACACACGTTTTCACTATGGATGGACACTAATATGTTTGATGGCCCTCCCCCATTCTTTCTCCAAACCACTTATTCCATCAAGGTTTGGAAGATGGAAGGTTTGGAAGGTTTTTTTTCTAAATCTGACTGCTGAACTCTTACATTTCCCACTTGGCTCGCTCTGTACATCAGAGGATTTGACCCAGTCTTTGGAAATGTAAATAAATCTTTTGTATGTGAGCATTATAATAGTCTGAATAGAAGTTAGGACCTATGCTACAGTAACTTTCAGAATTTTTTCAAATGCTTCTGCACCAAGCTAGAGTTTATTTCAGGTATAAAATAGAACAGATGCTATCAAACAGTTTTAATTTCTTAGTCACATAAAATCTCCATCCCACGAATGAAATTCTAGGTCTTTCCAAACACTAAGCTCACTGAAAAATGGATCAAAGTTGTTTAAAATGATATCCTCAAGGCTTAAAGGAGACCAAATGCTACCTAGAAGCATATGGAGGAAACTAGCCACATTGCCAGCATTCCAAAAATACTGATTTTTTCTATATTCAGAATATCCTGTATTAAGAGTGAATATATGTATAATCAATTCACCTTACAATGGTCAAATGTAAAGAAACAAGAAAACTATCTTTTAAAGTGATAGACAATGAATGATACAAGTGATATAAACAAAGATAAAGAACTTTGTTCCAAAAAGCTGATTTGGGATTTAATATTTTGCACCACTGATTTCCAATACATTTCTGTCAATCAACTCATTTTGCCTCTGGATTCCTAAGAAACAGAATTGAGCAAAGCAAAATATAAACCATGGGCAGCCAGATATAATGGAGAGAACACAACCTTGTGGATAAGAACATCTGGATTCTTCTCATGGTTTCTGTTTTTGCCATTGACCTGCTAAGTGGTGTTGAGTAAATGATTTCATCATACACTGTTTCTCTTTCCACCAGTTGTTTCAGTTGTTGGCATTGTAAGCCGTTTGATCATGCATTATCTCTTTATATGCTGTTCAGTGCCAAATGTATTGGGTCTAGATCTAAATACTGTTGAAAGGTAATAAGTAATAGCAATAAATAATAATATTTTAGAATATTGATAGGCCAATCTTGTCCAATTTATGTGTATACCACTGAACAAGCCAAACAAAATGTGGGGATTTTGCATCTGATGTTAAGTTAAAAGATTGTGTACACCTAGATACAGTGTAATGGATGACTCAAAATACTCACATAAGGAGGACCAAAACAGAAAAAAAAGTTTATGTATCAAATATATATTCTGAAGTTTCAGTATGATAAAACAATGGAAAATGGGGGGGGAAATATATATATAGAAATTTCTTCACTTATTTCAGAATTGAGTACTATCCACAATGCTGCACCTATGTCAACTTTATTAAAGCTACAAAGGAAAAACAACCATTCAAAGCATCACTGACAGTATGAAATTACGAGCTTAAACATGCAACTAGTAAATAGAGAAGTAGCTTGGCTAGTATTTCTGCATGTATAGAGCAGAAAATACTAATGGAATTTTACAGATTGGAAAAAAGATAGGTCCCTCTCTCACAGAGTTTAAAACAAAAGACATTTCTTTCACTCAACACTAATGTGAGAAGTTCC
Organism: Gavialis gangeticus; assembly: GCF_001723915.1. Taxonomy (NCBI): domain Eukaryota; kingdom Metazoa; phylum Chordata; order Crocodylia; family Gavialidae; genus Gavialis; species Gavialis gangeticus. The sequence continues at coordinate 26,501,294 of NW_017729027.1, read as the reverse complement.
ATTCAGGCTGCCTCAATTTAAACAAAGACAATAAGGAATAGCAAACACAACCAGTTTAGCTGCAGAATCAGAGTTTGGGGGTTTTGTACTATTTATATGTATCATTTTAAATTGCTGCCACACACTAATGTAGAGGATGTGCTTCAAACTAATACCCATCCTGGGTCTTAAAACTAGATGGCAGAGAAAGGCAGGGAGTGCTGGACATTCTTAAGTCTCAGTTGTTTGGTCCCCTGTAGCAGGGCACTGAGGTGGAGCAATAAGTAAGGAATCCAGTTGCGGGTTGCCAGGGTAACTGGTGGGAGTCAGCTCACTAGAAGGGACAGGGCCTGGCTCCCATATAACCCCAAGCTGAGGCCAAGCAGGCAGTTCCCTGCTGGCAGCTGAAGGGGAAGGAGCTCTGCCTGAGTGAGGAAAAGGAAGGGGCCTGAATGGCCTGAAAAAGAAGGGGCCTGAACAATGCGGTACTGGGGAGGACTCAAATAATGTTGTAGCTGATTGGCAGAGATTTATGTTATAGCCTAGGGGCTCGAGTTTTCTGTTATTGTTTGCAACTGGTGGTTCGGGAGAGGCTATTAGGGGTTGAAGGAGGCCTTATAGGGGACCCCCCGTAGTGTGGGGACCCCGGAGACTGTGAGGGCACAGCATTTGAGGTGCACTAGCCCCGGCGCCTGTGAGGGCACAGCACTTTGGGGTGTACAGACCCCAGCCCCAGAGAAGGGGTGTAGAGTTGGAGGCCAGGTAAGGCCAAGGCTGCCTGAGTCAGGTGGGGGTTTGAGACCCCGAGGAGGAGAGTTAGGGTCAGGCACGGCTATGGCTACCTGAGCCCACCTGAGTGAGAGAAGCCCCAGAGAGAGGGCAGTGAGAAGCCCAGAGAGGGGGCAGCATTGACAATGAGAAGCCCAGGGAAGTAGGCAGTGAGAAGCCCCAGAGAGGGGTCAGCATTGGCAGTGAGAAGCCCAAGGAAAGGGGCAGTGAGAAAACCCAGAGGGGGGGGGCAGCATTGATGAACGTCCAGTGAGGCACCCAGCAGAACAGGGCCATGGAGAGCCCAGAGAGGATGAGGGGGCCAGAATATAGTAAGGCCCAGACTAACTGCTGTGAGTACCACCTGCGAGGCTTGGGCTGTGGTGTAAGGGGAGGAAAGGAGCTGCAGATAATGCCCCCTTGCATCAGGGCAGTAAAATGGGCAGCCTCCTGCTTAATTAACATCTTCTAATTAAGCAATTAAGTTCACTGAATGGGTGGGCCCTTCATATCTAAGGGTGCCTGTAGACATGCTGAGAGGCTAGTCCAATGTGTTGTAATTACAGCATGTTGGAACAGACTCAATTAATTGAGTTTGCTGAAGTGTGGTAATTACTATGTTCAAGCAGCCTCCCACATCTTGTGTATCCACATCCCTGCACTTCAAAATGCTGGTGGGGGCACTTGAGCTAAAGCTCAAGATGCTGCAGCACTTTAATTAGGGCAGCTCTTGGAGTCACTCTAATTAAAGCACCCAACCTCCCCCCACCCCCCACCCCAGAAGCATGTGCAAAAGTACCATAAGATACTAGTTTTATCTGAATTCCATTGGATTCCTGGACTTGCATCAGTCTGACTTTCATCCTAGATATAGCACAGACTGCCCTTGTAGCCTTGGTCAATGATCCTCAACTGAAGAGAATAATGGAAGCTGTGATCTCCAAATCTTACCAAATCTTTCAGTGACCTGTAATAAAGTTGACCAGGAGTTGCTGATAAAGCATTTACATGACCTTCTGGGAGAATTCATGGGTTCAATTTAAATTGGTCCTACTCTTCCTAGCAAGGAAGTCCCAGGGAGTAGAGATGGACAAGTGCTCAGAACCTTTCCTTTGGGGTTCTCCAGGGCCCCATCTTCTGCTGTCTTCTCTGCTGTTCAATGAATATATTAGATCACTGGATAAGGTTGTACAGAGATTTAAAGTCTTTGCATCCAGAACTCCCTCCCTTTTGGGACCTGCAGGAGTCCAAGCCTCGTCTTCTTTAAGATGTGTTGTAAAACCTTCCTATTTCGGAAAGTGTTTAGCAAACAAAGCTAGGCTGCAATACTGTTTAGTGGGTTTTGGTTTCATGCTTCCCCCTGTTCTATAATTATTTTTCCTATAAGTTATTGTGTTCTCCTATGGTTAGCTGCCCTGGACCTCTCTTAGGAAGAATGGCATATAAATCAAATCAACAAATAACCATTGTTCCCAGGAGCTGAAGTCCTCTTATAGTTTCATAGTGCTTAGGGTTGGAAGGGACCTAAACAGATAATCGGGTCTGATCCTCTGCCCTGGGTAGGAATGAGTGCCAGGGTCATAACATTCCAGTCAAATATTTGTCCAGCTTCTTATTGAAGACCCCCAAGGTAGGCGAGATCACCACCTCCCTTGGGAGTTCATTTCAGAGCCTGGAAGCCCTAACTGTAATGTAATGTCTCCTGATGTCCAGCTTGAACATTTTCACTAACAATTTGTGCTCGTTATTCTTATTAACCCCCAGTGGTGCCCAGGGGAACAGAACCTCATCCAATTTCCCCTGGTCCCCACTGGTGAGTTTGTAAATGGCCACCAGATCCCCTCTCTTGTGGAGATTGATTAGATTCAGGCCCTTTAGCCTTTCTTCGTAGGGCCTGACCTGCTGCTCCTTGACCATGCAAGTGTCCCTCCTCTGGACCCTGTCAATGCTAGCCACATCCCTCTTGAAGCATGGCACCGAGAACTGGATGCAGTACTCCAACTGTGGCCTGACCAATACCACATAGAGGGGAAGGATCACCTCCCTGGACCTGCTTGTGTTGCATCTGTAGATTCATGACAAGGTGCGGTTAACCTTACTGACTGCTTCCTTGCACTGGCAGCTCATCTTCATCCTGGAGTCAACAATGACTCCAGGATCCCTTTCTAACACTGTGTTGACTAGAAGGGTGTTCCCATGCCTATAGGTGTGTTGTTGGTTCCTTCTCCCTAGATGCAGTACCCTGCACTTGTCTACATTGAATTCCATCCTATTCTCATGCACCCACCTCTGCAACCCGTCTAGATCTAGCTGGATTCTGTCCCTCCCCTCCAGCATACCCACCTCACCCCACATTTTGGGGTCATCAGTGAATTTCAACAGCATGCTTTCCACAGCCATATCCACATCGCTGATAAAGACGTTGAACAGTACAGACCCTAGAACCAAGCCCTGGGGGACTCCACTGCCCACATCACTCCAGGTTGAAAATGACTCATCCACCACCACTCTCTGGGTGCAACCATCTAGCCAATTTGTCACCCATCTGACTGTGTAGGTATCAATGCCACAGTGACCTAGTTTTTTTAAGAGAAAGTGGTGGGAAACTGTGTCAAAGGCCTTCTTAAAATCCAGGAAGATGACATCCACCTCGATGCCCTTGTCCAGGGCTTTTGTGATATGATCATAAAAGGAAACGAGGTTAGTCAGGCAGGATCTGCCTTCAGTGAACCATGTTGGCTGTCCTTTAGCATTACCTCCCCTGCTGGGCCCTTGCAGATGTGCTCCTTGATAATTTTCTCAAAGGTATTCCCAAGGACCGAGGTGAGACCAACTGAGCTATAGTTACTTGGGTCCTCCTTTCTCCCTTTCTTGTAAATGGGGACCACATTGGCCCTTTTCCAATCCTCTGGTACCTGGCCAGGGCCCCACTATGACCCCCAGCAATTTCCTCAGCACCCTCAGGTGGAGAGCATCTGGACCTACTGATTTAAACATGTCCAGCCCCTCCAAAATTTCCCTAGCTAGGTCATCCCTGACCCTAGACATGGTAGTGATTCCATTGGGTAGTAAAAAACATGAACATATGTTTGTTTGACAGTTAACAAGTGGCTGTTAAAACCTGGTATCATGGGATTTACCAGAAAAAAGTTAACCTCATATATTGAATGAGGATTGTTCTGAGGGGATAGGATGCAAAAGTCTTGTTAGAGTCTTATAGCATTGTGCTAAGAAACAGAAGTTTATAACTCAGATCCTCTTTTTATGAGGTGTGGGTGGCTAAAACCTGCTTCTCCTACTTCCAGGATGAAGGCTGTCACCCACTGAGCTACTGGACTAAAGCTGCTTCCTCTCCCCAAACTGCCTCCTCTGTCATGGGTTTTTGCCTGGCTACAATTCTGAAACTTGTTTGCTCAGTTACATGCATATGAAACTGCCTACCTTCCCAGGTAGAGAAAAATCTGTGAATATTTAGTTTCCATATAGACAGTTGTATTTCCATGCAGCAAACTATATATAAATGCCAAAAATGGCAGCTAAGCAGCTTTGTAAATATCACTTGGGTAGATAAAATGGAATAGGTTTCTGTTAAAATTGTTAAATTTATACTCAAAATAATCTACATCTGATCTTATTCCAATTTTGCAAGTGAAGAAAAATAGAAAGTGAACATCTCTCTTCATTGAAATCAATGGGAATTTTGCCATTAACTTGAGTAGAAATAGGATTTAACTGAGAGAGTTTATAAATTTACCAAGTTGAGGGTGTAACTGGTTTACAGAATAATATGGACTAAGAATTATTACTGTTGCTTTCCAATACCACAAAATGTTCCTTTTTTTTAGTTTTACCTGGCTTCACACTGAAGTGATGGAAAATCATGATAAATATCTCTAGGTTTGTTCAATAACATGTTTTAGTGAACTTCTCCAGTAAATCTGATCTGATATCTGAAATTTGAGTTTATACTGATGCCTTAATTCAGACAATTTTCACTTTGTTTTATAGGCCTAATTCACTATTGTGAGTACTGACATTTCAAATAAACCTTAAGACCATGTGAATGTAATCAAATCAAAATAAGACTTAGACAATCACAAGAACAGTTTATAAATTACAAATGCAGTATTCTTTTTGCAAAGGTATAGTAATCTTTTCAGTTTTCAGTATTCCTCTGTCAAACAGAATATTTAAACTATTTTTATCATTTTTGCAAATAAAAAAACAATGCTGGAATATTTACCAATCCCAAGTAAATGCAACAGACAATTAACATAATGCAAACAGAGTGGGCTGATGATCTCAGTGGCACCTCCCCCCCCGAAAAAAAACCCAAAACAAAACATATTTTCAATGGCGCTTTTGACTACAGAAGTATATTGAAGCAAGAGCCATTTGTTTATGCAATTTTCACAGAAATCAAAAGGAGTTTTACCGTGTATGTTAGTGCAGAATTGAACCTTTAGTGATTGCAAATCCTTTAGTAATACTTGGAAGTGGTGCTCAGCAAACATGGAAGTGACAGCAGAGATATGAACAAAAGAGTATAGTGAAAGTTATAGTGACTCTAACTGTGTGTACAGTCTTTTTGAGAAAATGAGCTAAAAGTAACACCTCCAGTATTGCCGTTTTTCTAACCAACAGCAGCTATATTTATAAACCCAGAATAAGTAAAGTAGCTACAGGCCATATGCTTCCACAGAGAATAAAAATTCAATTATTTCTTACAGTTGAAAGACTTCACTTGAATACACTACCCAATTTACAGCACTAACAGCAAAAACAACTGACCTTAACAGAAAGGGTGGCCCTGGGACTGTCAAGAAACAATACAGAGTAACAACGTTACTTGGTCTTTTCCCAGTTGTGAACAGGTTCAGTTGCAGTTTGAAAAAAACAAACCAAAACTCCTCAAAACAGGAACTGTGTTATCTAAGACAGTTATACACAAATAAGAGAATCCTAAAGTGACTGCATACTTGGGATGGATTTGGAAACAGCATAATGATTTAAGTACTATTCTGCCTCGAACTGGAAATGAAATGTCTTCAGCTCAGCACACTACATAAAATGATACAGTGAAGAAGAGTTTTGATTGTTTTGTGACAGCATAATTGTTCTGTAATTCATACTTGCATATCCTGGCTACTATAGAAATAGATACAGTTGAAATGTATACATAGGTAAATAGATATGTAAAATTAAGATAGATAAGATTTTTATATCTTGTATAAGCAATAGTATTGAAACTATGTGTTTCAATATTCATTGAAATTCCAGAATTCATTTTCCATTTATACTCTCATGCAGAGATAGCATGGTAGTTATATAAGAGCATAATACCCCTTTTGGAGAATTCAGGAAGGAAAGGAAAGAGGCTTCTGCATCCCTGAATTCAAAATTTCTATTTCTATTAATCTATTACCCTCAAAGAGTAGCTACATTTGCTTTTTCTTCATGAGCTAGTGTTGCTTGCTGAACTGAGAGGTGGCACTGCTTTATATTTCTAAATTGGTGGTGTTTGCTTGTAATAAGTTTTCTATATTTATTACTAATATTCTATATTTATTACTGATTTCTTGTGCACAAATCAAAACTATGGCTGCAGGAAAGTTTAATCAGATGATGTGACTGTTTGTCTTTTATGTGGCTTATAGATTCATAGATTCATAGATTAAGGGTCGGAAGGGACCTAGTAGATCTTCTAGCCCGACCCCCCGCCAGGGCGGGAGAACAACAAAAACCCCAAAAAGAGAAATGGGACTCAAACGAGTCCAGCTAGGTGGGCATCCAGCCTCTTCTTAAAGACCCCCAGGGTAGGGGCCAGCACCACTTCCCTTGGAAGTTGGTTCCAGCTCCTAGCCGCCCTAACGGTGAAGTAGTTTTTGCGGATGTTCAATCTATACCTCCTCTCCAACAGCTTGTGCCCATTTCTCCTTGTTATGCCAGCGGGCGCTAGGGGAAACAGCGTCTCCCCCAAACCCCTCTGGTCCCCCCTAGTGAGTCTATAGACAGTCACCAGGTCCCCCCTTAGCCTTCTCTTGTGGAGGCTGAATAGGTTCAGGTCCCGCAGTCTCTCACTGTAGAGTCTGCCCTGTTGTCCCTGGATCATGCGGGTGGCCCTCCTCTGGACCCTCTCCATATTGTCCACATCCCTCTTGAACTGGGGCGCACAGAACTGGACACAATACTCCAGCTGTGGCCTGACCAGTGTCGCATAGAGGGGGAGGATCACCTCTTTGGCTCTACTCGAGATGCAGAGTAGAGTAGGCTTTGTGATTCAATAATGTAAAGTTGCTGATATTTGATGTTGTAGTTCTTCAAAGTTGGAGACCAAAAGGTTCATTGCTCATATCCATCCCCTGCAAGTGCAACCTATTTCCTGCTAGTTCCCTGGGGTTTGACAGTGTAGTTGATAAAACCATCCATAAAAATATTTAACACATTTCATATTTTATATAGGCACTTAAATATTGCAGAGTCTAGAAAAGGTGAAGTAACAGCATGTGAGGAAAATATGAATAATAGTGAAAGAAGGGAAGTCATCGAAGATTAGTCAGAAAATTTCCTAATCCATGACCGAGGTCTCAAGAATTACAAGTGGCATGTGTGTCTGGGTGTGCACGTGCACTAATTATTCATTCTCTTATTTTCTTTTCACTACAATGACTAAAAGGATTTAAACACCTACACATTGAATTTCATTTTCCTTTGTGAATTTAAATTGTCAGCTCCCTAACTCTCTACAGATATATGTAGACATTACACTTAGATTGACCTAAGTAGGGTTAGATTGGGCAAAAAAATGGCTAGCTCAATTTAACTTAATTCACCTGAGAGGTATACTAAGTTAAATCAGGCATAGGTTAGCCTGATCTACTGAACGTGTGTACACATTCAGAGAATAGCCCCAGGGTTGGTAAAGTGAAGCCATTTGCTCCATCCCTGTGGCAGCTGTTTTCTTACCCCCTTCTTGTCCCCTCCTTTTCTCCTTCCCAAGACTATGTTATTTTTAGTCCCCCTACAACCCTACCCTCAGATGGAAACCCCAACATGGACTCACAAACTTTCCCTTGCAGATTCACTAGCCCCCCAATCCCACCAAACCCCAGCCCCTGGACCTGCAACCCTCCTTCCACCCTGACTTACTTAGACTGCATTCCTGGTATAGCTCACAGCACTGATGAACGTGTACACAAGCAGGACCTAATCTACCATCATTTAGATCAGGTCCTGGAAATGTCTGCACATGGCCTATATATCCATTTTGGCCCCTATTTTATGCTTTGGATATGCAAGTCTGTATGCATATGTATGGGTTACTTACAAGTGCAAGTCTTGGAAAAAAAATGACAAGGAGGGAAAAGGGGGTCTGAAAAATGCCTGTTATGTGGCCTGGTAGTTAGAGCATTTTGTTGGGGAGTTTCATAGATTTCAAATTGAGCCTGACATAGAATCATAGATTTCATAGGCCTTAGGGCTGGAAGGGACCTCAGAAGATCATTAAGTCCAGCCCCCAGCCCCAGGGGCAGGAGGTCAGCTGTGGTCATAGGATCCCAGCAAGATAAACATCGAGATTTCTTTTGAAGGTGTACAAAATAGGTGCTTGAACCACCTCCAATGGCAGGCTATTCCAGACCTTGGGGGCTCAGACAGTAAAGAAGTTCTTCCTTATGTCTAGCCTGAAACAGTCTTGGATGAGTTTATAACCATTCAACCTTGTCAACACTTGGGGTGTTCTGGTGAACAAACCTTCCCCCAGATCCTGGTGAACACCACTTATAAACTTGTAGGTGGCCATCAGGACGCCCCTGAGCCTGTGCTTTTCCAGGATGAAGAGTCCCATAGCTCTCAGCCTCTCATCATAAGGTCTGCTTTCCTGACCTCTGACCATGCACGTGGCTCTTCTCTCTCTTTCAAGCATCTCCACATCCTTTTTGAATTGTGGAGCCCAAAACTGGATGCAGTACTCCAGCTGCAGCCTCACCAAGCCGAGTACAACAGGAGAATGATGTCCTGGGATTTGCTTGAGAATCATCTATGGATGCAAGCCAGAGTTTTGCTCACCTTACTAGCAGCCACATCACATTGCAGGCTCATGTTCATCTTGCGGTCAGTCATGACCCCCCAAGTCCCTTTCATCCATAGTGCTAGCCAAAGTAGCACTGCTGAGCCTGTAAGCATGCTGAAGGTTTTTCCGCCCATTTCCTGAGTCTGTCAAGATGAGCCTGGATCACCCTCCTGTCCTCAGGTGTAGGTGCTTTACCCCAAAGTTTGGTATCATTGGTGAACTTAGCCAGTCCACTTCTGATACCAATGTCTACATCATTAATGAAGTTATTGACCAAAATAGGCCTTGGGGGACCTGACTAGTAACAGGGCACCACAACAATTGACTTCCATCAACCACCACCCTCT
>NW_017729027.1:26476532-26491299 GCF_001723915.1 Gavialis gangeticus | reverse complement strand
AGTGCAGAATATTCCTTCTTGGAGGTGGATCCCATCCTCTATCCTTTGTAGGTCTTTTTTTTTAGGTGCAGGAGGTCCGCTAGTTCCTTTCTGAGCCAAGGGGGGTGCTGTGCTCTTTTGCTGCCTTTCCTCTGCAATGGAATAGCCTTAGTTTGTGCATCTAGGGTTGCTCCCTTGAGGAGCAACCACTCTTCCTGAATTCCCCTCTCCTTGGGGTCATGGTCCCTTAGGGGCTCACCGACAAGCCCCCTGAGATTGTCAAAGTCAGCTTTCCTGAAGTCGAGGACTTCTGTATTGCTGACTGACTTGCCAGCTTTATGGCAGATGGTGAAGGTGATGAGCTCATGGTGGTTGTCACCCAGCTTTCTTTGATCATTAGGTCACTGATTAGGTCACCCCTGGTTGCCAGTACCAGGTTGAGCAGCGCTTTACCTGTCATTGGTCCATAGACTTCTTGAGTCAGATAAAGCTCATCCACACATGACAGGAAGCTTTGTGACTACTCAGATTTGGCCGAGCATTCTTCCTATGAGATGTCTGGGTAGTTGAAGTTTCCCATGACAAGCATGGACTAGGATCATGCGGCCTCAGCCAATTCCCTGGTGAACTCCTGGTCAAACTTTTGTAATCAACTCCCACCATTGTGCCCCCTGTGAAGTGCTCCTCACAGATTTTAACCCAGAGGGTCTCCAGTTGTCCACTCTGGGTGCCAATGTTGGCTTGCAGGGATGCATAGTTTTGCTTGACATAGAGAGCTACACCTCTGCCCCTTTTGTCCACTCGATCTCTCCTGTACAGGGTGTCACCATCTATACCTGTGGCCTCATCATGGATGGAGTCCCACCAGGTCTCCATTATCCCTATGACATCGTAATTATTTGTGTTAAGCAGAAGGACAAGTTCCTCCTATTTATTCCCCAAGCTCCTGGAGTTTGTATACAGGCAGACAAGTGTCCCTCTAGAGGTCCTTGCCTTGCCCACCATTCATTCCAGGGCTGGGGCAGGGGTGGGATTGCTTAAGTTCCTTGACCTGCTGGCTTTGCAAGGGTTGCTCAGTGGGCCAGCAGTGGCACTAGTGCCCCCATCACCTGGCAGCCTCAGTTTAAAGCCCAGTGGAGCAGGTCAGCTAGTTTGGCTGAGAAGAACCTCCTCCCCAGTGAAGAGAGGTGGGGACCATCCCTTCCCAACAGTTCTCTGCCTCTCTGACCAAGGAGCGGACTGTGGTCATGGAAGCCAAAGCCTTCCCAATGACACTAGCACCACAGTCTTTGGTTCATTATCTTTATTCTCCTCTCCCTCCTCCACCTCTAGCCTGAGACTGGGAGGATCTAAGAAAACACCACCTGTGCCCCTAAACCCTTTAGCCCCACTCCTAAATCCCTGTAGGGCTTCATGACCCAGATTGGGAGCATTCTGAGCCATGTCATTTGTGCCCACATGGATAAGGAGCACACAAGGTAGTGGTCAGTGGGCTGGAGGAGTCCAGGGATCTTTTCGACAATATCACAGATTTGCTTTCCCGGGGAGCAACAGCCTTCCCAGGCTAAGGGGTCTGGGCAGCAGATTTCCTCCTCAGTCCCCCTCAGGATGGACTCTCCCATAACAAACACTTTGTATTTTGTCTTAGGGAGAGCGGGGACAGTAGCTATGGTCAAGCCTGTGCTGTCTACCGGAGCTGGCAACTTAGCAGGCTCTACCGGGACTGCAAGAAGTTCAAACATGTTATAGAACACCAGGGGGGTGGGGACCTTGGTGTGATTGGCCTTGGGGCCCTTGACCACCTTGGTCCAACCCTTGGGCTGGAGAGCATGGGAGGTCCTCAAGTCCTACTCTGTCCTGGAAGCCAAGTGTGATCTACCCTCTCCCTCCTAGGGGAGAAGGGCCTGGCAGTAGGAGGCAATCTCCTGCTCACAATTTGATGGCATGCAGTCTCTGGCTTGTGGCCTGGAGCTCCTCCAGCTGGTGCACCAGGGACCCCAAAAGGGAGCAGACCTCACAAGGGGAGTTCGCCATGGTCCCAGACCCCAGAGCCTGAAAAAGTGCGAGAGCCAGAGGCTCTGTCTGCATGGAGCCCAGAACCATGGGCTCCATCTGGGTGGAGGCCTCTGAGGTGCCAGAGAGGGGGGCCACAGACCCTGAGGGGACCCTCAGGTTGTGTGCATGCCCATCCATGTCACGCTGCTGCGAGGCCAGCCACAACTGGGACTGGCTTCCCTAGTGGGGTGCTCTGGCAGGGCCTTGGGCCTCCCTGCTCACCCTCCTGCACAAACCCCACACTAACTCACATTCCCGGCAGACAAGCACACCTGTTTTCACAGCCTGTTTGCAAGGCTCCAGTCATGTGGCTCCCTGGGGGCTGGGTGAAGTAGGAGCCAGGGTGGGACACATCCCTCTGGACTCAGCTGCCATGCAGCTGTCTGGGGTTGGGGTCCCTCTCTCCCTGCTGTGGGCCCCACCTACCTCTGGCTGTGCTGGAGGTCTGGGTTGGGGTTCCACTGGGTGGTCCTGGGGGCCCCTGGTCTCAACAGGGGTGCAACAGGCTTCTTCCTGTGCATTTCTCACCAGAGCCAGGGGCCAAACTGTGGCTATGCTGTTGGCAGGCCATTTTTAAACATGCACAGAAGGGCTTGCTGATGGGGCAGTGCTACTCTAGAGGCAGTGGGATCCCTGCCCGATGGAAAAAGGGGACAGATGAGTGCCCCGCCTTTCCTTGTCTCTCACACTGGCTGGGACCAGTAGCATGGCTCACTGGGGCCTGGGCCAAGTGGGAACTGGGGCAGCATGTACCTCCTGAGCCCAGACTCAGCTGCCCCAAAACTGTCTGGGGTTGAGGTCCCTCCCTCCCTGCTGTGGGCCCCATCTACCTCTGGCTGTGCTGGAGGTCTAGGTTGGGGTCCCACTGGGGGGTCCTGGGGGTCCCTGGCCTCAACGGGGGTGCAACAGGCTTCCACTTGTGTATCTCTCACTGGAGCCAGGGACCAAACTTAGAACAATACAGGTTCAAGTTCCCTCTCTATGAGTAGGCCCTGGAACCCAAAGTGTTCGGGTTTTTTTTACATGCGTGCTAACCACTTAGCTATTGAGGCTAAAGTATGGTTGAGTATGGCTGTGCCCTTCTCTTGATTCTAACATTCACTTGTTGTGAATTATGGCTTATCCTATTGTGCCTAATATACTGGTATATGTCCACAAAAGGTGTGCATACATTGTAGCCACATACTAACCTAGCCAGTGCAGGGTAAGTCAGCAGGGTGCGTGCATGATATGGGGGCTTAATCAGTCCTAAACTGAAGCGGTGTTTTTTAAAACCCACTACTTCAATTTAGGGCACCAGTTTCATCTACAAATGCCACAGTATTTCCCCCTGATAAAATGTAAGCATCTAAATAAGATGGCTAGATAGAAAAAATGGAACTATTAGGAGGGGAGTGCCTTTGCAAATCCAGTCATTTTATTTAGGTGTGTAAATGGGATCAGAACATTTGACAAAATTTGGCCATATAGTTTTCAGGGTGGGTACATTGTAAAGGGGGTTACATTCCCAGTCCCAAAAATCCTCTCACAGAACCAACAGCAACCATAGCAACAAAGAATAACTCAAATTTAAATATGCATAAAAATCTGGAAGTCTGGAGTTTCAGTAGACTCCTGATTCAGTTAACAATCTGTGCACTAAACCAAAAAGTCAATTTAATGAAACAGAAAAAATGAAAAAAAATACCCAAACAGCATATTGTTTCCAAAATGATTTCAGGAATTGGTCTCAATAACAAAGTAATTTTGTATATTAGTTTTGAATTTTGAGTCTGTGTGTTTTTTAATAAAAATAAAGAATTATAGTAACTGTTATTGCTTTAGCTTTTTCCCCTTAAAATATTTTATGTATGCTTCTTTAATAAAAAAGATTTAGAATAATATTTTACTAAGGCAAAATGTAATAAAGCTCCAGGATACATGTTGAAATCTTTCCTCTATTCTCAAAATAAATGTAAGCTATTTCCACAAAACACAAAAGACCAAATCCTGGTCTCAGTTGCATCTGTGGAGTTGCTCTAGGTTTGTATTGCTGTAGGTTTCTATTGCTGTTCTTCAGATGATAATTTCAGTTTTATTCCAACAATTTCTGGGTCTAAATGTGTTTGTAAAAGAGACCACTCTACATATAGTATGTAGTATATATTTAAGGAATTATGTGTTTTGTCATAGGCTGGCCCAAGAGACACATAGATTCATAAATGCTAGGGTCGGAAGGGACACCAACAGATCATCAAGTCCAACCCCCTGCCCTGGGCAGGAAAGAGTGCTAGGGTCAGATGACCCCAGCCAGATGTCTATACAGCCTTCTCTTAAAGGTCCCCAAGGTAGGGGAGAGCACCACCTTCCTTGGAAGCCCATTCCAAATTCTGGCCACCCTTATCGTGAACTTCTTCCTGATGTCCAGCCTAAATCTGCTCTCTGTCAGTTTGTGACCATTGTTCCTTGTTACTCCAAGAGGCGCCTTGCTGAACATAGCATCTCCAATTCCTTGCTGCGCCCCCACACAATGAGTTTGTAGGTGGCCACAACATCACCTCTCAGCCTTCTCTTGTGGAGGCTGAAGAGATCCAAGTCCCTTATTCTCTCCTCCTAGGGCTTGGCCTGCAAAACCTTAACCAGATGAGTGGCCCTCCTCTAGACCCTCTCAAGTTTATCCACATCCTTCTTAAAGTAAGGAACCCAAACTCAATGCAATACTCCAATTGTGGTCTAACCAATGTCAAATAGAGGGGAAGTATCACCTCCTTGGTTCTATTCGTCATGCATCTGCTAATGCATGATAAAGTGCATTAAAGCTTTGCTGATGATTTTGTCACACTGATGACTCAGATTCATCTTGGAGTCCACTATGACTTCAAGATCCCTTTCTGCTTCTGTGCTGCTGAGAGGATCATTTCCCAGCCAGTAGATGTGCTGAATATTTTTACACCCTAGTTGCAGCACTCTGCACTTATCCTTGTTGTACTGCATCCCATTGTGTTCTGTCCACTTTTCCAACCTGTCCAGGTCCACCTGCAATTGCTCCTTAGCCTCCAGTTTGTTCACTTTACCCCACAATTTAGTATCATCCACAAAGTTGGACAGAGTACACTTCACATTCACATCCAAGTCACTGATGAAGACATTGAAGATTACGGGTCCAAGGACAAAGCCCTGCAGGACCCAACTGCCCACATTCTTCCAAGTTGATACCAACCTATCCACCACCATTCTCTGGGTGCAACCCCCAAGCCAATTTGCCAACAACAAGACTGTGTAATCATCTAAGTTATCTATTGATTCATCTAAAACAAGTCTTTCAAACTCAACAATATTCCAATCTGCCACCAATAACTAATGATAACTCTGGATACTTAATCTTTTTTATGCTTCATTGTCTTGTTCATAAAACGGGAATAATCATACCTGCCCCCACAAAAGGATTATTTTGACCATTTAAGGATAGGCTGTTAAGGAAAGGCAATCAAAAAGAAAATATATGATTCCAGCCATAAGTATTTGGTGCAGTATTTGAACATTGTGCAGCAGATAAACTATGGGCCACTCACTGAGTGACGGGGCTAGAAGGAAGTATTGGACAGCTGTCTTATTTTCTGAGTATTGTTCATTCTGTGTACCAAAGCCTTAGTTCTGCAAACAGTGATGCATAGTTGTTAAATCTATGGGTACCTATACAGGTAAGGGACTTCTCTCTGACATGCTATTTAACACACATCAGAGCAGACTTGATTAATCAAGTCTGCTGTGAGACTTCTGGAGCATACTAATTAGTGCACTCCAGCAGATTCCACATCATGTATATTCAGCATCCCTACATTTCAAAATGGTGGCAGGGGTGCTTTAACAAAAGCTTGTTGAATGAACATTTGCTAAAGCACACCCCCACCATTCTGAAGTAGGGGGTGCTGAGTACATGTTAAACTGGGGGCACGTGTATAGACACTCAATGAAACTGAATGATAGATAAATAAACATATGCAAAAATATTAGTGGGAACAAGGACTCAAGTAGCAAAAATATCATGCAAATGTGAACTGAAAGGCTATATTATAATCAATAAGCAAGAAGGGAATGGAACTCTTATACAGGCAGGTATAACATATCTGGGATTAACCTAACTTTTCTTGAGTTTTCAAAAATGACAACATTCTTTTAATATTTTTAATGTATTTTAGACTTTTTAAAAAGTCACTCTTCCTTATAATTGCTTAGAAATCTGCTATTGAAATACATTTCTCTTTATATTTTTTCTCAAATGCATGCATTACAATACAGTGTTACCCTGTTTGTTAGATTACTGCCAGTTATTATTTTAAAAGAAAAAGTAGAGATATATTTGTTTTGAATGAAAGCATACAAGCAGCTAAAGTGGCTAAAACTGCAAAATGGTGTCTGCCTTGGAGTTTCCACCATGACTGCAGCAGCCCATACCTAGCAGCAGCGGCAAGAACAGCCAATGGTTTAGTGGCAGTAATGATGCCAACAGTCTATTTGTGAGAAGACTTCAATGTTCAGCACTCATCCTCCCCTCCTTCCCCCCACCTCTACATTCTCAGGCATCTTTGCCCAGGGCACCAAAATCCTTAATTCCATCTCTGGTTAAAGGAAGCAACAGCCCATTAAAAAGCAGGGAAAGAGAAGACAATTTATTTTATTTGCTTTATATGCCATCCTCCCTTAAAAAAGACTCAGGCTTCCAATTAATGTCAGGGACACTGAAACAAACCTCTTAGAAAACATTGATAGATTATATTTTTTATTTAGGAGATAAAAACAGCTCTCCTAGTTTGGCATCCAGTTGCATATGAGCCAGTATCACGTATTTTAGGTGGGACTCTGTCCTGTGGTAAACTTCCCTCTTGCTTAAATGGTTCAGGATCAAACATCAATTGAGTATCTTTTAAGGTAAAATTGTTTTTTGTTTTTTTTTCCCATCAGTGTCTTATGAACAGTGTTTTTTACACACACACACACACACACACACACACACACACACACACACACACACACAACAAAACACATGGTATTCTGGCAAGATCTAACATGTAAGCATCTCTGTATATATTGCATGATTTTGTCAATAAAAAATGAAAGAATTGATTAATATGCAGAATTAGAAACATCCTGCACACATCTACATGTTACTGTATGGCAACATAGCAATGTGCTATGTTGCCATATGGTGCACTACAGCAATGTAGCAATCACATGGGTCTACATGTGATCACCTGTTATGTCACCATAGTGGGGCACTACCTGCTTATAGTGCTTTGATATGGTGCATGCCACCTGTACTGCACCTACTGTACCCTATTTTAGCACTTCCAAAAGGAAGTATTAAAGCATGGCACCATAGCAAAATCACCGTATGGTGACATGTAGATGTGCCTCTATGTAGGATCCAAATACACAGGAACTTCTACTGTTACTGTATACCTGGATAAGTCTATCTTTGTAATGGAGCAATTTAAAGAGTTATGATTAAAATAAATTTAAAATAGAACTTGAAATGCTTCAAATTATAAATAAAATGAATTTGAAAATGAAGCTACACTTGAATTGTCAAAATATGCTATATTGTTCTTGTTTCCTAGAATTTTGTCCAAAGTAGAATTTTAAAAAAAATTTCTTTTCTAAACTTTAAGTTAGCAATTGCATACTAGTAAATAAAATTCCACTATACTTTTTATGATTTGATCCCCTATCTATCTTGGAGACCAGGAGCACAAGAACTTAAGGACTTAAAAGGGCCTACTGTGTCATCAGTTTAGTCTCCTAAATTTCCAGGAACTCATTTACCAAAGGATTCCCCAAAATAGCCACTTCTAACCCTCATGCACAACAAGAAGGCCAAAACCTAGAAAGACCAGGAAAAATTTTCTACTTTGGCTAGGTAAAGGTAGGGGAGATGAATACACTACCGATGCCCTGCCTAAGAAATGATGAAGCAGTAATATACTCAGGGGGCACGTCTATATTTGCACAGTTACTGTGCAGTAACCAAAAATTATCGTGCGGTATGGGTGCACATCTACACGTGCACTTCCATACTGAACAGTAACTATGGCAAATTATGCTGAATTAGTTAATGCACAGTAACATGTGTAAATGCGGTACTGCACAGTAACATGTTGAGCTTCTTGGCTGGGTCTGCCCAGCCACTAGGGGGCCAGTTGGTGCCAACTCCAGGGCTCTTGCCTGGCCCCCTCTCCTGCTGCTGGGCTTGGCTGCTCTCCGGCAGTGCCTAGATGCAGGGTATAAAAGCTTGCAGCCATTTTGTGTCTTGGGGCACACCCCACAGGGAGCCCGAAGGAGCTGCTTTCTGTCCAGGAGGCCAGCAGGCACTGTGTGCCCCCTGGACAGCCTGCAGGCTGGGTTTGCCCCCACCCAAGCTGCTCTCTAGCCAGAGGTGAGTGCAGCAAAAGGCTGTGGGTGGCTGCATCTCTTTCCCATCCCTGAGAACTCCCCCGGGGTGCTGGCCCTGCTGGCTGTGCCACCAGAGGCAGCACTTGCTCCCCACTGCTGCTAGCCCCTCACATTCCTCTATTTGAAGGACCATGAGGAAGCACCTCAGCTATGCAGCTGTGACTCCCTGGATGTGCCCCTGTTGAGGGCACTGCTGCCAGCCCTCCAGGGCTGGCATCACAGGACCAGCTGTGTGGGGGCCCACTCAGCCTGCAGGGGGCATGACATCCTCCTCCTCTCCCATGCCCAACCCCATCCATGTGTGCCTACCCATCCAGAGCCCCAGTGGCCCAAACTGGACCTAGGAGGAGGTGCATGCCCTTGTGGCACTGAGCACCAAGGTGTATATCCTGAGGCAGTTTGACCAGGGTAAGCACACAAATGCCCACAATTATGAGGCCCTGACAGCTGAGATGTGTATGGGGGGCCACTCCTGGTTGGCATAGCAGTGCTGCATTAAGGTCAATGGACTGGAGGACCAGTGGATGGCTGTGACCAGCCACAACTGTCAGTCCAGTGGGGCCCCCAGGACCATGGCCTTCATATGGGAGCTGACCCACATTTTGGCACCCTGGAAGCCTGTGCCTATGTGCCACCCTGACACCTTTTGTGACATATCACCAGAGGAGAGTACTTTGGGCCTTCAGTACCCTGCCCAACACTCCTCCCTGGCTGCTGCATCCACTGGCAGCCCAGGGAGCCTTGGCCAGTGGCCGCCTCAGTTTTGGCCCCACCCCACAGCTGCCCACAAGGAGTAGATGGCCATGTGACTGCCAGCCACCAGAAACACAAGCTCCTCCTTCTGGATCCAGCACTGACCTCCAAGCCAGTGGAGGCCATGGACAGTGAGCAAAGCTGGACACCACCTGGCATGGGAAGCCTCATGCCAAATTGCCAGCTTCATTTAACCCATGTTAAGTCTCTCAATGGAGGGCAGGTCCTCCCAGCCCCAGCCCTCACCCCCACCCCTGCCTCTGCCCTTGCCCCCTGGCCCCAGTCCTCTCTCTTTGCCTGGCCAGCCCGCACTCCCCTGGCTCCACACTTTCCCTCAGAGCATGAAGAGAGGTAAAACACAAGACAGACCTTTATTGAGAAGACTGTGTCCCCACAGCTGTCCAGGCACAGGCCTTTCATACACTGAAGAAGTTGTAGATCCTGGTGATCTCCTCCTTGACAGCTGAGGGCAGGAAAGAGTAGCACTGAGACAGATAGCACTCCAGGCATCAGTGGACATTGTGGGGCAGTCTGGGTTTTTCCCCCTGCACTATTATAGCTCAGGGTCCTAATCCAGCAGCACAGGTGTGCCTGGAGTACCAACAGGATCAGCAGCAACAGGGCATAGTGACCTAGAAAGCCCTCCACTTGCACAAACAGCTCATTGTCCACTGCCCATGGCATGCACAGCAGGGGAACAGTTGGTGTGCAATGGTGGAGTGGAGGGGGGAATGGCCCCAGAGCATCTCCCTGGACAGGCCCCAATGGGGAGGGTGGCGGTGCAGTCAGTCCATCACCCAAGATGTCTGAGAGCTCCACATGCCCCAAGGCCAGGTACTGGAGGCTAATAGCAGCACAGCAGAGCTGTGGGCCTGCAGAGGCAGAGGTGGGGTCAGTGAAACTTGGAGCCTTGGAAGCAGGTGCCTCCAGCAGCTTAGCCTGGCCCACCCTGGGAAGTGGGCAGAAGAGTCAGGTGACCTGTGGCAAGCCCCCAGGGAGAAATCAGGGATGGGGGTGGGGCTCAGGAAGCACCCACCTGATCCCAGGCCTGTCTGGCCAGATTACAATGGTCCCTGGGCACCCACTCACAGCTGATCTCCAATCTTAGGCCAGGCAGCACAGGGCCCGTGTAGCAAAGCATCATATCTCTAAAATGTTGCAATGTCTCACAGAAAAACTTCTGTCTCTTGCCTCTGCAGGGTGAATATCTTGATATGTGGGAGAGACCACAAAGGCCCATATGACCACCACCATAGTCTCACCACCACCTGTCACTGGAGCCACCCAAAGGTACCTGCCTGACTGGTTTAGCCTTGATGGAACCCTCCTGCTGCAATGGCTGGTGCTTATAGTAGAGGGGTGGGTGGCAGACCAGTGGGCATGGACGGAAGTGGACCTCACCTGGGAGGCTGCACAGGATGAGGCACAGCAGTGGGCTTGCCAGACCCACCAGGCAGACCTGGCAGTCCTGGAGTGGTGGCATGTGGAGCTGCTGGAACAGGGGCTTCATTCATGCTTCCCACTGTGTCTGACCCTCACCCAGTCCCCACAGGGCTCTGGGTCCTGCCTGACCCATCACAGCATGCCCCCAGCAGTACTCTGGAGCAGGTTCTGCAGTGTCTGCCAGTCACAGGCATCCCTGGTCTTCACTGTGGCCCCCCGGAGCCACGGAGAACTGTCTGTGGCTGGGGTGCTGCCTGCCTGATGCTGGGCTCTGTGCCCTGGGTAGCTGTGCTCCTCAGCCCCACACACATGGACTCAGGGAGGGGGCCAGACATGTGAAGTGTCTTTTAAGTTTGGGGAGCAGGGTTTTTATTGTTGGTGGGTGGGGGCGTGTTGGAGGGGCAATGTGTGTGGGGTGGAGGGGGTGTGTTTGTTGAGGGGGGAGAGATGGAGGGTTGTTGTATTAAGAAAGTTTGAACTGTTTGAACTACATGTGTGTCCTGAAGTGGTGCTGGGAATAAGTAGGGGGTTGGGGATGTGTGAGCACTTGGGCAGGTGGGCTGGCATGGGGAGTGAAGGAGGAGGGGATCAGTCAAAGCCTCCAACAGTCAGTTCCCTGTGGGTGCATGACTGCCCTAGGGCCTGGGTAGGAGTGCCTGGTGGGGTCAGGAGGGCCATCACCATGGTCAGCAGTAGTGCTGGGTGCTGGTCACTGCTAGCAGGGGCTGGAACAGTGGGGCACTGGACACCGCTAGTAGGGGCAGGGGCAGGGGCAGGGGCAGGGGCAGGGGCATGGGCAGGAGCAGGGGCAGGGGAAGAAGCAAAGGTGGTGTGGGGAGGAAGGGTGGAGCTGCTGTGTGCTGCTGGGCATGTAGCTCACAGGCTGAGGAGGAGCTGGGCAGGGATCATAGGGCAAGGGTGTGTTTTAAGATGACCACCAAGTGCTGGCCTCAGCATAACTGCCAAGTTCTGGCAGCCATGTGACTGGAGGCAGGAGCAGCCCTGAGTGGCCACAGGGGCACATGGCATGCTTCTCTGACTTGGGACTAAATCTAGTCCCAGGTCAGTTGCACATGTAGATGCTGGGCCCATTCCCACTCACTGCAGAGTAAATTACTACACAGTAACTTTAAGGTGCAGTAAATGTATGTATACACACACCTAGGAATTCCTAGGAAAAAGACCACACCACATCCTACAGAGGAAGGTAAACAACCCATAGTCTTTGTTATTATGGCTTAAGGGATTTTCTTCCCCTTCCCCCTAAACTGGTAATACCATGAGTAGAAGAGTGGGACCCTTTAGCAAAGAATCTCTGAACAGACTCCAGACAAAAGCTCCTACGCCAAATGCTTCAGCAGAAAGGAAATGCAAAAAAATTAGAAGCCAGTTGGTGCATCTATATGAGATGCTAAAAGCACTGTAGACTAACTTTACTATGCATTAGTGCACCACTAGGAAAGACATACTAATATACAGTGGAATTACTCTACTGAGCATCAGTCACATAAAAGACATGCACGCTCTATACTGTGCAATAGTGCTGATTACAGTGTGTTAAGTTAGTACCTGTTTTTACAGGAACTAAACAATGTGCTGTGATTATGACACATTAATGCACTTGTAGATGTGCCCAGTAGCAGTTATAAAGTGGGAAAATTATCTGTCTTGGACCTCAAAGGCAACCATCAAGGCCCTAAAGCATCAGATTGCCTAACACCTACAACACTGTAAGGGTTACCCTCTGTTGCTAGAGACAGAAGTTACATATAAACCAGTTTAAGCGATCACAAACTAGTTTAAAGCTGTAACGGAAGAGAAGTTTAACAAACAAAGCCCAGTTTAAGATAAACCTGGATGGATGCAGTATCAGACTTACCTGATTTAGATTGAACTGGTTTATGAAGTTCTGTCCTAGATCTCCTGACTCCGGTTACCTCACAGTCCCCCAACATCCCAGGATTATTTGCAGCACTGGGCTATGTTGTCTGCCCTGGTGAAGTAGGGCCAGCCCTTCCCTCATTTGTCACAGAGTGGAGGCAATAAAGACTCTGCTCCCTACCTTGCTTCCTGCCTGCGTCTGTTGGCTCCATGGGATGGGGAAGCAGGGGAATGGAACCCCAGACTCTTCTGACCCCATCTACACAGTGCAAGAGAAGGGAAAATGCTTCATATGTCACAGGCCAGCTGGGCACTGTGAGTATATATCAATTTTGTTGCAGACTGACTGAACACTGCAACTTTATTAGCCACTGGGCTTTTTGGTTCAGGATCGAGGAGGTGACGTTGGGAAGGAAAGCAATGACAAGTTTCACTTATAAAAAAGAATAAATTGTACTTATAACAACAAAAGATATAGTCTACACATATGACAGTTAGTAAAAAGGTTAAGCTAATAAACAGACAACATAACAATACAGATTAAAACTGATAGTGATAATAAAACAGATAAAGGAATTAACCAAGAGTTCTCACTTGGTTAGCAACTTACTGATAGTCCCTCAGTTAGAAGATGCATGTCAAGTTGATTCAGCGAAGTCAGAGTCCCTGAACTGGGCTGTCAGAGGGAAACCAGGGGAGGCCCCTCAGTCAGGATCTGGTCTTCACTCTCACAGGGAGTAAGAGAGATCCATGGGGGTATGGGACAGCAATGACCCTTCTGTTCCATCCTTTCTGAGGGTTACTTGACATGCATGTTCTTTTCTATACTATTCATGCTAATTTTTTGGTTATATAGCCATGCGTAGTGTTACTTTATAACTGTTATCCTATGGGGTTAAAAGGTGTTAGAAATCATTATAAGTCACTGCCCAAGCTTGAATTTACACAACAAGCAAATCATACTACATCACTTTGGGGTCTGAGATTAACATGTCCCCACCTAAGTTCAACCCACTATGCTAATTATATTTTGTGATTACATTTGTTAGTTTTTTACTAACTCTAAGCCAAATTTCATAAATCAGCTACATCTGCAATTATAATCTTTAGTTCTGCTTTTTTTAAAGTTCATGCTGTCTGAAGATTAACACAAAAAACTATATATAAATCTTCTTCCAGACAGACAGGAAACTTTTCCATAAGCTACTGTTTCACATGCCTCCAAAAAGCAGATATTAACCCTTTGTTATTAACCCTTCTGGTTCTAGCTATCACAATCATAGTGGGAGTTTATCATCCCTCCCCCAACACCAGCAAGCCAGGCAGAAATAGCTTTAGCCCTACCCCATGCCAGCCGCTCACGTCTCTGGGCTGGCTCAGAAACCAAACCTTCATTCTTACTGATGTCTAAGGCAAAGTATTAATTCAATTATTGGATCATGAATAGGCTGACCTTGCTATTCACTGTATTGATCCAGTAGTGGTCCCACTTCTTTCCTCCTGGTTCTTTTAATTTCTATGATGAAAGAAACTTTTCCAGTTTCCTATTCTTTGCACAGTCTAAACTCATGTAACTCAGGGTGCCTCTACAAATGCTCTGACACATTCTGTTTAGAACACTTGGAGCATATTTAATTTATTAATTAATTGAGTCTTTCAACATTTTGTGTATTAGTGTCCCACATTTCAAAATGGTGGTGGGGGCACTTTAAAGCTCATTGAACAAGCTTTACTTACAGCACCCCCATAGCCATTTTCATAGAGTCATACAATCATAGAATCATAGAATCAATGAGTCGGAAGGGACCTAGACAGATCATTTAGTCTGACCCCCTGCCATGGGCAGGAAGGAGCACTGGGGGTGGCAGGGGTCATAAGACCCCAGCCAGGTGCCTATCCAGTCTCCTCTTGAAGATTTCCAGGGAAGGTGAGAGCACCACCTCTCTGGGAAGCCTATTCCAGGCTCTGGCCACCCTTACCATGAAGTAGTTCTTCCTAATATCTAACCTAAACCTACCCTCCCTCAGCTTGTGGCCATTGTTCCTGGTGACTCCAAGGCGGGCCCTGGTGAACAGACTTTCCCCGAGTCCCTGCTGCTGGCCCCTGATAAGGTTGTAGGCAGCCACAAGATCCCCCCTCAGTCTCCTCTTGCGGAGACTGAAGAGATTCAGGTCCCTCAGTCTCTCCTCATAGGGCTGGCCACGGGGGCCCTCAACCATACGAGTGG
>NW_017729027.1:26475647-26476373 GCF_001723915.1 Gavialis gangeticus | reverse complement strand
CCTGACTCCAAGATCCCTCTCTGCCTCTGTGCTGCTGAGAGGGTCAGCCCCTAACCTATAACCATTTTGTAATGTGGGATTCTGAATACAGGAAACACTGTGGCATTTTAATTAAAATGGCTCTCAGGAGGCACTCTAATTAAAACACCCCCCCCACCCTACTCCAGAGCATATTTTTAGGTGCCCTCAATGACCAGGACACTTAAGCTGCATACAGACATTTAGGGAGGTTAAGTGGATGTCAAATGGAGTTAAAAATGGCCTCATGATCTAAGGTAAGTTGGCATGGAGGGACTAGTGGGGGGAGTTGGGGAGAGATGGTGTGGCAAGTAGGCTCAATGGAGATGGGGGAGATCTGTGCACAGATCAGGGAAGGTTCAAAGAAGGGATCAGGGGGATTGGAGGAGCAGGCTGTATCTTTGGGGGGAACTGGGAAGGCAAGTGGGGTCTGTAAAAGGGGTTGAGTGGCCAGGTGGGGTCTCCAATGATCTCAGTGGGGTTCAGGATTGTCTGAAAGGATTAAGGAGGCTCATGGGGTCTGCAGTAGACCTGGGGGGATGGGAGGTCTCTCTTCACCACCTCCAGGACCAGGGGCTACTTCTAGTCCCCTAATTCTCAGGTGAACAATGTCCACATCTCCCCTGCCCCTCCCCCTCATATTACTTATTCAGCTTCCAGCATTGAGAAATGCAAATAAAACCAGGATGGGGGGTTGGCAGGCTGGTG
>NW_017729027.1:26468955-26475594 GCF_001723915.1 Gavialis gangeticus | reverse complement strand
GTGGGGAGTGTCTGTCTAGAGGTTGGTGGGGGGATAGGGTTAAAAATAGCCTGGTCCCTAGGAGTGGGTATGGAAAACACAGCCCTGGGGCTGGGAGCAGCATCTGTGGTTTCCCAACCATGGGAATGCACTGAGAACTGTACAGATGTTCAGGATAGTTAGATTGGTCTAAAAACCTGATCTGAGTTAGGTGTACCTCAAAGGTAGGGTCAGCTTAGACCAGGTCAGCCATTTTTAGACTGATTTAACTGTCCTGAATTTCCATACTAGTGTAAGGTCAACAGCTGGGTGAACTAAGTTAGACTGAGTGGCCATCTTTAACCCAATATAACTTCCCCCTACCTTCATCAAATAGCTGTAGGCAGCCTTACAGACCCACTAGCTGGAGTTTAATACTATATAGAGTTTTGAATAATCTTGTCCATTGCCCTTCTCACTTTCTCCTGATTTCTTTCACTACAGAGAGATGTCTTTTTTTACCAATGAGTCCCCTTTTCTATCGTTTGTAGATTCTCTATTCTCAATGGCCAGTTTGAGGTGCTTGTTCAGATTTGCAGCTCTGTAGTTTTTCTTTATCTTTTTTTCCCCATCACTAGAGATGACAAGTACTGATACTGTTTGTACTTTTACCTTAAAATAGTTCCTTGATGCTGCTATATATAAGGTATATAGTTCTTTAGTCTAGGAGACCTCCTTAAAGAATTGCCTTCTTTTCTCAAACATAGTTCTTTTGAAATCAATGATCCTTGTTAATGTCCTATTTTTGTCCAGCCTTCTTTCTAAATTAAATGGAATCAATCTATATTTGTTTGATCCTATATTATTTTCCATTATTTTCTTTAAATATGAAGTCTTTCAATTCCTTTTTACTATTTGTTCTTAATGTGATTTTCGTTCAAATGGAACCGTGAAGAAAAGCCCTTTTTCCGTAATGGTCAACATCTCAAAACCTTTAAGACAGCACTTAGCTCTAAGTCTGCCATTAATATTTGCTATCTTGTCCCTCCTTTGCAATTCTTCTCTTAGGACAAAAATTAAACTAGATCTAGAGATCTTTAAAACTCTTAACCAGCCTTGTATAGTTGTTCTTTACTTTTCTCAGAATATATTTGACTTTATCATTTGTTTAATGAAGAACTAGGATAGAATGGCAGAGAAAACTGTCAGAATTGATCAAATAATCTGAAATTTGCTAAATAAAACTTGCCAAACTGAAAACTCATGGCTACCTCATTTTGCACAGGTTCAAAAATATGACATAGATTTATTATTTTCTGAATGTCATTGATAATTGGTGTAATGGAATCAGAATGACAAGTTCATTCAAGATAACAAAGTTCATAGGCATAAGGTTAGTGTTAAGAATATTTTAATGCCATTCAAATTAGTGAGACATTTTATATAATTAAATTTAAGTACCTGCTTACTGTTCCCCCAGCTGGCCTATAGGGGAGGCAACCCTGTCAACACTGCCCAGTTGCTCAAAACAGGCTTGAAGAAAATTAAAACATCTACCCATGGATTTTCCCCAGTAAAAATGGATCTTTGGCTCTGTTAGGCTGGTTTACTTGTTCCTACTTTGCCCGTTTTTGAGACATTAATGTAGAATGCATTACTAGGGGAAATGGGACACAATGGGAAGAAAAAAATGCACTAAAGAAAAGTGGTATGTCCACTTGAATTTTGTTACTGAGATTATTAATTTGGCAATTAGCTGAAAGGATAATGTAGAACATTTATAATGTTTAGAAAACATGACAGTAAAAGGAAGAACGGCACAAGAAAAGAAGTGAGGAATGAAGCTTTACTACTAGAAGGAGGCACTATGTTTATTCACACCCCACTTATTGTATCATCTTACAATGTTGTAGGGGACAAACATAATTCCCTTGAAAATGTTACTGCACTTTCAAAGGGTCAGACAACTACTTTAATATGGTTATTAACTATAATTATATAATATGGATTGAAAGTCAAGGGTAGTGGTAATAGTTGATTGTAACTTCTCTAAAAGCTAAATCCAGTTTCCTTTGGGAAAAATAGGCATGTTTGAAGTGAAATTATGTTTATTATGTATCACAATGTAAGATATAAAGTCTGTGACTTGCATATCAAGCTTTCTTAAGTCTTTGGTAAATATATTTAAAGGAAGTACAAACTGGCCATTCTGTATTAGTATTCCACTAGTTCATTGTACAGATTTGCAGTCATCATTAAAGAGAGTTGAACCAATTAAGTGTGATAATTGGATGGTAGATGTTTCTGGAATTTGTAAACATAGACACCATTGTCTGTTATGATTTTCCATTTCTATATAGAAATAATTTAGACATTACAAATTGACTGTAAAATCAACAATGGAAATAAGATGTACTGAACTATTTCTTTTGTGAATTGCATTTAGTAATTTAGTAAATCTTCCTATTCAGTTGGAAGATTGGCTACTTGGAATAAATGTTTAGAGTATATCCCATTTCTGTGCAATCTGGATGTTCTTTCACATGGAAATTCTGATTGAAGCAGGGCTCTAATGGATATATAATGAAGGTTAGTATTTTCTACCATGAAAAGACTATAAATACAGATAATCTTAGTTCAATATATATAATGGTATTTTTATACCATTGATGTTGGTACGATTATTAGATAAGTAGGTGTCCTTTTGGGATTTTAAATTGATGTGTCTGTGTGTTCAGTGTATGACTTTTTGTTCCCTAGCATTTTTGGGTACTGATAGAGAGTTCCATATTGAAAGTTGCATTGATATGTTTCAGAGAAAATTGTATCCTACAGTGCAAGTTCTGTCACCTCTAGCTTTGGATGGTTCAATTTCTGAACATGAAGTCCTGACAAAGTTCTAAGTCTAGAGAGAACAACATATGACATACCCGATTTGATTACTTATTTCCTAATATCTGAAAGAAAAGACACTCAAAGTGATAGTATAAGTTACAGAAAGTAGAAACTGTTTCCACTTGACATAAATATCTCTAAGTAGTTGGAATTTGACAAAGCAGACAGCATACGTATGAACAATTGATGAATTTAAGAAAGAGTTTCTCTACAAAAAGATGGCAAATATCTATTTTGAAAATATAACAAAACCCATTGTCTCATTTATGAAAACTAATCTATGTTGACATTTTCATCAGCAGAATTCAAAGATTTTACAGCACTTAATAGTATTGTTTAATTCTTAAAGTATTTTCCAAAATTAAAATGATTTTTCTGCTCCATTAATGATCAACACTATATCCCTTACTGATATAAGCATATACACATTATAGGAGTATAATTACAACTATTTAAGAACCCATGGCTATAAATCATTTATTCCTACAGTAGTATCAAAAGCATTGTCCAGACTCAGAGGGATGTTCGTCCTGGAGGGACATGGGCAGTGGAGTCCCCTAGGGCTTGGTCTTGGGGCCAGTACTGTTCAACGTCTTTATCAGTGATCTGGATGTGGGTGTGGAAAGCATGCTGTCCACATTTGCTGACAACACCAAGATGTGGGGTGAGGTGGGCACACTGGAGGAGAGGGACAGAATCCAGCTAAATCTAGACAGGTTATAGAGGTGGGTGGATGAGAATAGGATGGAATTCAATGCAGACAAGTGCAAGGTACTGCATCTAGGGAGAAGGAACCAACAACACACCTATATGCAGGGGAACAACCTTCTAGCCAACACAGTGGCAGAAAGGGATCTTGGAGTCATTGTTGAATCCAGGATGAACATGAGCTGCCAATGTGAGGAAGCAGTCAGTAAGACTAAACGCACCTTATCGTGCATCTACAGATGCATCACAAGCAGGTCCAGGGAGATGATCCTTTCCCTCTGTGTGGCATTGGTCAGGCCACGGTTGGAGTACTGCATCCATTTCTGGGTGCCGCACTTCAAGAGGGATGTGGCTAGCACTGAGAGGGTCCAGAGGAGGGACACTTTCATGGTCAAGGGGCAGCTAAAGGGCCTGAATCTATTCAGCCTTCACAAAAGAAGGCAGAGAGGGGATCTGGTGGCAAAGGGGCTGCAAAACAAAATGTTCTGTTATGTAGCAGATGGAATTGATCATTGAATTAAAAGGATTTTTTTTTCAAGCATCTTGGGCTCAGACTGATTAAAAAACAGCAGAGCCAACAGTCAATCAAAAAAGCAAGGAAAGAATATGAAAGAAAAAAAGAGTCCAAAAATGTATTTTGATTGCATCACTCCTGTCTACAAACTGTGAAAGTGTGAGGTTGTTACCAAACCTGCTGATCCTAAATCCTGCTGAAATAAATCTCTGGGCCTTGTCACAAATTCACTTGCAATGGCTGCAAATCATTGGAATGTTGTCTTATACTAAAGTTAGCACATGTTAGGAAATAAACCTTCCCTGAAAAAGAACAACTTAGCGTGTTACATGTTACCTTTCCCGTATGTTAGTGGCTCTTAAGATGGGAGTGTCTTCATTTTAAGGCAGGAAAAGACAAGCTAAGTGAGCTTTGAGCATTTCAGAGACAATCTTTTTCAGGTGAGGATTCTCTCTATCTCATTTTAGGCAGCTTGTGTTGTTGTAACATTAGAATACTTCATGGGGTGAAAATGAGTTGGAAGCAATCTTCCAGAATCTCAGGATGCACTTCTCCCAGCCCATTCCATGTGGATAATCTATTCTTGAAAATTACTGCCATCGAATGACAGGTGGGGAAAATCAGCAGCAGGGGGAGTCCCAAAGAAGGTAAGAATCCCTTCCTCCTCCCCCACCCACATTCAGAGGAATATCCCCTCCCCTGCTATCCATTTCTGTTACCATTATGGGCCCATCTGCGCCCCTGGAGATCACCACTGTCTCCCCTGGGTCTCACCCCTCTTTCAACCTGCTCCTACAGGGTTCTTCCCTGGGTCCTGGGGGCAGGATGGTGGGTGGATGGGATTGATCTTTCCCATCTTGCTCCTGGTCTGGTGGGATTAGAGGAGATGGGGTGGGGAGGTGCTAGAGAGCTTGGTATCTCCTAGCTATGATCCTACTCACCAGCCTTCTAGCAGCAAGTCAAAGCCTTGCAGAGCATAAACCCTTAATCTGCAAATAGTCAAACAATGTTCTGACTTTAATAACACTTATCTTGAGCAGGATATAATTGTAACGTGGGACAAAAACTTTAGTAATATCATGAGGTCACTTAACAGATGTTAAACTGTTTAAACATGCATCTGCTTCCGTTTTAACTTTATTTAGTATGCATTAAGTGGAATGTGTGACTCAGGTTGTCTTTCCCCAGGGAATATAAACCATAAACGCACAGTACTGGGATAGAGCAGGACTCTGGGAACAGGAGATATAAGCAACTTGGCTATATGGAGAATGCGAAGGGAAGAATTGGTGGGGACTGTAGTAGAGGATAGCAACTTGGGCATCAGTGAAAATGACATGATTGAGTTCAGGATCCTGAGGAAAGGAAGGAAGGAAGGACTTTGACTTTTAAGTACTTTATTCAGGGGTTCAGGGATACAAAAAGGGTGGCTGCGTACAAAGCAAAAAAAAAAACAAATTTACATCAACCCAAAAAACACCATGTCATTTGCATTCAACACATCACACCATGACAGACACCTTTGCTGCATTTCACGTCGTGTCTTACATGCTAGTTATGTGGTCGGAGTGCCGGCCACACGGTCATAAACAATTCATACCCTGCTCCATCCCATCCAACACGTAACAAAACCTTCAACTTGCCACACCAAAAAAAAAACAAAGCAGCAGCCTGGTGAGGGCCCAGGACGCGGCACAAGCTGGAAGTCGTAGTTCGACACCGAGCCAGCCCGGTCGCCCAGACCGGTCATGACATCAGAGCGCGTATTTGAGACGGCCGTCCTCCACATGGCACAGCGCTCCCTCAAGGGCCCAGCATGTCTCAAAGGCGGGCACCACCCGCCGGAGCACAGCATGCTCAAACTCCAGCGAGAGGCGCGCCTGCACCAGGAGGCGGAAAAGCCGCAGGGCATCATCTGAGCCGGTCCCGGCAAGCCGGTTTCGACGGCTCTTGAGGACGGCCAACTTGGCCTGACCCAATAGAAAGTTGGCCAGGCAGACAGGGCCCTTCTCAGCCGCCCGATACGGGTAGGAGCACACGTAGGTGGTCTCCGAAAAGCTCCTGCCCAGTGCCCGCAGCAGCGGCCCGAGGGTGACAAAGAGCGGCTGCAGGCGGGGACAGTCAAGGAAGGCATGAAAGAGGGTCTCCTCTACACCCCCCGGGCAGAAGGGACAGGCTGTCGAGGCGGCTGGGTCCAAGTGGGACGCAAACGTGCCAGTGGCTAGGATGCCGTGCAGCAACCGCCACTGCAGGTCGCCAGTCTTCTTGGCGGTTGGCGGCTTATACAATGTGCGCCACGCCGGGTGGGCCGGTGGGGAATGTGGCGGCCCCAGGCGCCGTCGCCATGGTGTATCGGGGCGGCCCGCCAGCACTTGGGCATGGCGGACATGAACCACCCAGGCATATAAACTTCTACGCGACAAAAAAGCAAAAGCACAACCCATGTCACTGTCAGGGTGCCAGGGCCGCCGGCCAGATTGTCGGCCACAGCTGGGGTGACTGGTAAAGCAGGAAAAGTCTCAGTCGGGGCATCCTCAGTGCAGGGGACCTGGCCCGCCCGGAGA
>NW_017729027.1:26462515-26468657 GCF_001723915.1 Gavialis gangeticus | reverse complement strand
CCTGGTCCGGTGCGTCCAAAGCAGGAGGCAGGAAGGAAGGAAGGGAGGAGAACAGCAGAGTAAGGACCTTGGACTTCAGAAAAGCAGACTTTTACTCACTCAGGGAACTCATGAGCAGGATCCCATGGTAGGCCAGTCTGAGGGGGACAGGGATTCAGGAAAGCTGATTTCAAAGAAATCTTACTGAGGATGAAGGAACCAATCATCCTGATGGGCAGGAAGACTAGCAAGTATGAAAGAAGACCAATTTGGTGTAGCAAGGAATTCTTCAGTGAGTTAAAACACAAAAAGGAAGCTTATAGAAAGTGAAAACCTTCACAAACAACTGCAGAGGAATATAACAGTATTGCTTGCACATGCAGGAATAAAATCAGGAAGGTCAAAGTGCATCTGCAGTCTCAGTTACCAAGGGAAGTGAAGGATAACAAGAAGGATTTCTACAAGCATAGCAACAAGAGCAAGATCAGGGAAAGTGTGGGTCCTTTACTAAATGGGGGAGGCAATTTTATGAAAGAGGATGCAGAAAAGGCTGAAGTATTCAATGCCTTTTTCACCTTCACAGGCAAGGTCAGCTTCCAGATTACTGCACCTGGCAGCACAGTTTGGAGAGGAAGTGAACAGCCAACAGTGGCAAAAGAACAGGTGAGGGACCATTTAGAAATGTTGAACATGTAAAAGTCTATGGGGCTTCATGAGATGCACTTGAGGGTTTTGGCTGATGTGTTGAGGGAGTTGGCTGATGTGATTGTAGAGCTTCTGCTCATCACCTGTGAAACCTCATGGCAATTGGGAGAGGCCCCAGATGATTGGAAAGGGTAGTCGGCTTCACCTCAACCCATGGAAAAATCATGAAGCAAGTCCTCAAGGAATCCATTTCTAAGCACTTGGAGGAGAAGAAGGTTATTAAGAACAGTCAGCATGGGAAAATCATGAATGACTAACATGGTTGCCTTCTATGATGACTGGCTCTGTGGATGTAGGGAGACCAGTGGATGTGATATACCTTGACTTTAGCAAGGTTTTTAATATGGTTTCCCACAACATTCTGACACACGGTAAAGAAGTACAGGTTAGATAAATGGATTTTAAGGTTGATAGAAAACTGACTAGAGCATCAGGCTCAAAGTCAATGGCATGATGTTTGGTTGGCAGCCAGTATCAATTGGAGTTCCCCTGGAGTTGCTTTTGTGGCTGGTTTTGTTTAATATCTTCATCAGTGACCTAGAATATGGGATACAGGGTACTCTCACCAAGTTTCCAGAATACACCAAGCTGGTGGGGAGTAGATACACTGGAGCTAGGGGCTAAGATTCAGAGAAAACTCAACAAATTGGAGGGTTGGACCAAAATCAATTTCATGAGATTCAACAGGACAAGTACAAAGTCCTGCACTTAGGATGGAATAATCTTATGCTGGACACCAGCTAGCTAAGCAGCAGGATCTGGGGGTTAAAGTGGACCTGAGAAAGAGTGAGAGACAGTAAACAAAAGCCCTGAGGTGCCTTACATGCTGAGCAAGGGAAGTCAGGAGAAGAAAAGCAGCTGGCAGCAACGGACAGCGAAAGTGAAAACAAAAAACCCTTACAACATTCAGGGCCAGCAGGGCTGCAGCTGGAAACCGAAAGGGAAGAGAAACACTCACCACACTTCCAGAGCAGCATCTCACTCCGGATTGGAGGGGGGAGGCTGCCCAGAGGTATTTCCGGCCCTAGAGAGGGTCAGAGATGGGTCAATTCCCTGCAAGCCACAGAGAGAGGAGCAGCTGAGCATCCCAGAAGGCAAGGGTTGCAAAACTTGCCAGAGGAATGCTGTGGGTATGACCCTGAGAAGGAGGCTCGCAGAGGCCTGCAGACGCACGGCTGTTGATAATCTCCAGAGCGGAGTGACAGCTGAGGATCTGGAGAAGAGAACAGAAGAACTGCTGTCTCAGGTTAGAGTCTTGCTGCACATGGGAGAAATACTATTAGGACTGTACATGTTCACAAGTAAGCCAGGCAGGCTTATGCAGAATAGCGGTTGGACTAATTGTTTTCTTTCTGGCATGATTGGGACATGAGAGCCTGATCCCAGGTGAAGGGGACATGGACTGAGCCTGGTAAGGAGACAGAGCAGTCAGGTTGTTGGTTTTTTTGGGGGGGGGTTCCTTCTTTTCTTGGATATTTGAGAGTGGGTCAAGGCCAGCCCTGGAAAGGTGCACCTAACCAAAGCCAATGGTCACCTTGGTGGCAGAGGGCAGAACGATAGACTAACAGGCAATATTAAGACCTGGCCGCAGAGGACTTCAAGTACCATCTGAAGAGGCTAGGGTGGGGTAAAGGGGAGGTTTTGGAGCCTCACAGAAGAAAAAACAGGGATTGAGACTGGGTAGGATCACCTTGGGCATTGCCTCCTAGGAATATAATTTCATCAAAGTCTTGGCAGGAGAGAAACACAAGATCAACTTCCTGGAAGACCAAAGCCAATATCCACCTTGTCACCACCTGTAGAAAAATGAACTCAGAGCAGTGGTAGCAAGCTCCACAACACCTACAGCCATCACAAGACCATAAACTGAATATAAGCCAACAATGCCCTCTTGTTACCAAGAAAGCTAATGGCATACTGGGCTGCATTGGTAGTATTGATAGCAGGGAAGTGATTATTCTCTTCTATTCATCATTAGTGAGGCTACATCTGGAGTACTGTTTCCAGTTTTGGGCCCTCCACTACACAAAGGATGTGAACAAGTTAGAGAGAGTCCAGCGGCTGGCAATGAAAATTGCGAGGGGGGCTGAGGCACAAGACTCATGAGGCCAGACTGAGTGAACTGGTCTTGCTCAGTCTAGAGAAAAGGAACCTGAGAGGGGAGTTAAAAGCAGCTTTCACCTACCTGAAGCGTGGTTCCACAGTGTAGATTATTCTCAGTGGTGGCAGAACAAGGAGCAATGGTCTTAAGTGGTAGCAAGGGAAGTTTAGGTTAAATATAAGGAAAAACTTTCTCACTAGGAGGATAGTAAAACACTGAAACAGGTTATTCAGAAAGGTTGCGGGATTCTTGGAGGTTTTTACACTCGGCTAGACAGCCTTGGCTGGGAATGGTCCTGCTTTGAGCAGGGGGTCAGACTAGATGACCTCCTGAGGTCCTTTCCAACTCTAATTTTCTTGGATTCTGTTATACCCTGGAAATATAGCTCTTATCCCAGGGGTTGTGTAGAGCCCAGCATTCTAAGCATCAGGCCACAGGTATTGAAAGGTATAGATTGTTTAATAAAGGCAGAGATAAAGGTTCATGGGTCATGGTAGCATCACATACAACAAGGTGCTAGATTGTAAGGAATCAAAATCAGTGGAATAAACAAACCTCTAATCTCTTTGTCTGAAACATCAGAGGGAGAAAAATTAAAAAGGGTTCCACAGAGATTATGCTGAGGTTTGTTGAGGATCAAACTCAGGTATAAAAAAAAAGCTCTTTATAATGTTATGAGAGGGTTAGTAATAGTTGAAGTTGTATGATTATGGGAGGTGTTAATTGTGAAGATTTTGATTAGATAATAAGTGATACCAGTAATGGGAGGGCACAGATATTCTTGGATGAGACTTCTGAATTACTGAAGGATTTATTTATCAAATAATCATTGAACTAAAGAGAGGAAATACTATTTCAGAAATTATTTTATTAAGTCCTAAGTAGGATCTTATAGAAGAACACGTTGCGGAGAAAAATGTTGGATCAAGAAATCATAAGCTAATTATGTTCAATATAAATTTAAATATACATTCTCTCATCTATCATATAGTATAACTCGTATAATAAATGAAGAAGAGGTTTCTACCTCTATAGTGTCAGACTTCCCCAGAGAAAACTTTGAAAAATTAAACAAATAATCTAGGAAAGTCACCTAGGGCCTTGTTCACATTTTACTTTAAGCTTCTCAAATGTTGGTCAGTGTTAGTTTGAACTTAGAGTCATTACACATTCAGGCTAAACACCTTTTTTTTTGATTGTGCAGACCTGCACATCTGTGACTTGCGACTAGAGGGCTGGCAAGCAGGGGCCTGACTAGGAGCTATGGGTGTGAGCTGTCCACATGAACTGGAAAATAAGGGGAGGGGACACTGCATCCTGGGACACTAGAGGACTAAAACCTGGGTGGCTTATCTCTGGGGAGAGACCACACATTTGTAGAACATGCGTTGGGTAACATGAATCTGAGGTAAAGGAGTGGCATAACTTTAAGATGACTTAATGGGTGCTTAGAACTAGTTTACAAGTTTTAATGTGTGGATAATCGAGGGGTTAAGAGCTCACTGAGCCACCAAAAATTTATGTGTAACAAAGCCCCTAGATAAAAGGGTGAAACTATTTACATGCGGAAGGAGTGTTGTATTACTTTATGTCTAACATGCAAGTACTATCTGGAGTATGTCATAGCTAGAATCCAAAACAAGGGGAAAATAGTAGAGAAGGACTATGGACATGCCTGGAAGAAACAGCATCCTTAAACAGAATATTATGAGTAAGCAGAACACCTAGAAGAAATGAGTAAAGCAATGAATGATCAGGAAGGAGTGAGTGTAACCTTTTAGAATTCAAGTGCAGAAGTAATCTTAAATTGGCCACAAGTTAGGTTGAGCTGCATTAGCTAAAAAAGCCATAGTAAACAAAACAAAGCAAAAATATTCAGTTACACAAATAAAAAGATAACTGGATAGAAAGAAGCACACAATATATTGATGTAGAGACTAAAGAAAATCTAGATATATCCAGTACTAAATGAATGCTTAATTAACATTAAAAATGTATATGAGGAAAATATTAGGAATATTGAGGAAAATAATAGGAATAAGAATAAGAAAAAACATTAATGAAAATCAATAAAAGAGGTGAAAATAAAACTTAGATTTCTTACTATGAAAAACCAGAGGATCATAGAGAACCTTCATCCAGGAACACTGATATAACTGGTACATTAAAAATGCAATTCCTTTTAAGTTTGATTTTCAACAAATATATGAATTTTGGAATCAGAAGATAGGAGGTCATAGCAGGGCCGCTGGCATGGCTGTATGAGCACTCATGGTGCTCTGACCAAGTCTCAGAGGACTGGAAAAAGGACCAATGTGGTCCCTATTTACAAGAAAGGGAGAAAGGATGACCTGGGTAATTAGAGGCCAGTTAGTCACACCTCAGTCCTTGGGAAGACCTTTGAGAAAATAAACAAGGAGCACATCTGCGGGGGTCCCAGCATGGGAGGTAATGCTCAGGGGCAACCAACATGGGTTCATTGTGGGCAGATCCTGCCTGACTAACCTCATTTCCTTTTATGACTAGGTCAGAAAGTCCTTACATGTGGGTGCTGAGGTAGATGTTGTCTACCTGGACTTCAAGAAGGCCTTTGCCACAGTTTCTCACCCCATTCTCATAAAAAAAAAAGCTAGGCGACTATGGCATTGATGTCTACACAATCAGATGGGTGGCAAATTGGCTTGATGGTCACACCCAGAGAGTAGTGGTGGTGGATGGGTCATTTTTGTCCTGGAGGGATATGGGCAGTGGAGCTCCCCAGGGCTTGGTCCTCGGTCCTGTGCTATTCAACATCTTTATCAGTGACTTGGAGGTGGGCATGGAAAGCATGCTGTCCAAATTTGCGGATGACACAAAGATGTGGGGAGAAGTGGGCACACTGTAGGGGAGGGACAGAATCCAACTAGATCTAGACAGGTTACAGAGATGGGCAAATGGGAATAGAATGGAATTCAACGCAGACAAGTGCAAGGTACTACATTGAGGGAGAAGGAACCTGCAACATACCTCTAGGCTGGGGAATACTCTTCTCAACAACACAGTGGCTGAAAGGGATCTTGGAGTCATTGTTGACTCCAGGATGGACATAAGCTGCCAATACGAGGAAGCGGTCAGTAAGGCTAACTGCACCTTCTCATGCATCTACAGATGCATCACAGGCAGGTCCAGGGTGGTGATCCTTCCCCTCTATGCAGCACTGGTCAGGCTGCAGTTGGAGTACTGCATCCAGTTCTAGGTGCAACACTTCAAGAGGGATGTGGCTTACCTTGAGAGGGTCCAGAGGAGGACCACTCACTTGGTCAGGGGGCAAGAGGCCATGCCCTATGAAGATAGACTAAAGGGCCTGAATCTATTCAG
>NW_017729027.1:26457106-26462504 GCF_001723915.1 Gavialis gangeticus | reverse complement strand
TGCCCAGGGCAGGGGGTCAGACTTGATGATCTGTTCAGGACCCTTCTGACTCTAGAAACTATGAAACTATGTGGAAACACATATGAAGGAAATAATAGTCAAGGATACAGAGGTAAACAGAAACTGAAAAAAAATGCAATATAATTTAATGAAAGAAAGATCATATAAATGTATGATCTATTATTCTTCTTTGACAAACTAATTGCTTTTATAGGTAAGAACAATGCAGTAGACCTAATCTTCCTGGATTTAAAGAAATCTAGGATACTGTGCCTCATAGGAAATAATTAGCTAAATGTTGAAAATTATAATACTTTAATTTCAAGATAGATAATGAGCAAGCTAAAAAGATAAAAAGGGTTACATTGAAAGGTGCTTTATCTTATATGAGGAAAGATACCTCTATTGTTCCTCATGAACCTCTCATAGGATCCAAACTTCTTAATAGTTTAATTAGTATGAATTAGAAATGTTTTAATGAAATTTGTTAATGAAAAAGTTAGAACATATTGACAATATGGAAAAGAATTAGTTTATCATACTAGAGGAATTAGAGAAACCTGCAAATGCAAGTAGCAAATTTACTTGAAGTGACTTACTGTGCAGTAGCACTCATGTAGACACCTGACCAGGAGCAAATCTGCTCCTGGTCAGCTGGCCACCAGGGGGCAGGAGGTTACTACCTGCTCCTGGGAGCTGCCTGCTGCCTGAGCAAGTTCTGCCATCAGAGCCTGGGTGGGGACTTAATATTCCTGCCCTGACAGCAGGGAGTTCCAAGCCACCAGCTCTGAGATCCTTATCAGAGCTGCAACCACAGAGTTTGGGCTGGGAGATAAGGATTTGCCAGCACCAGCCCTACAGTCATGGAGCTGGTGACAGGAGATGAGAATCTCCCAGAACTGGCTGTGTGACTGCAGAGCTGGTGCTGAGAGCTCCCTGCTTGGTGAGGGCTGGGAAGTCTGTTCCCTGCCCTGCTCTATGATTGGGTGAT
This sequence comes from Gavialis gangeticus, assembly GCF_001723915.1. Classification (NCBI taxonomy): domain Eukaryota; kingdom Metazoa; phylum Chordata; order Crocodylia; family Gavialidae; genus Gavialis; species Gavialis gangeticus. The sequence goes on along the minus strand of NW_017729027.1, from coordinate 26,461,513 downwards.
TGAGGCACTGGGTTTGGAAAGAGCCACAGAGGTGGGATAGGTCTCAGCCCCCAGTCTCAATTCAACGCTTCCCTCCTCTGCAGCTCTTTCCAAGTCCTCTGCCCCCAGTTGAGGAGGCAGGGTCAGTAGCTCCCTGCTGCGGGGACAGAGGGACATTGTCCCTCCCCCAGCAGTAGGCATCACCTGGTGGCAGGGTGCAATGTCCCAGCCCCTGACAGTCTCTTGGCCTGGTGCTCTCTGCTAGCCCCTGGGCTAGCACCCAGGGGGAGCCTAGATCCCCAAGGAAGCAGGAGCAGTGTGCTGCTGTTAGCAGCAAATCTGCTCCCACTTCCCTACACATGTAGACACCTGCCTGAGAGCATTTACATACAAGTAAGTTTACTTACTATTAAACTGTTCCTGCATCAAATGTATGTGTAGACTCACCCTGAGTGACTAATAAGAACTTTTGTATTACACTTGGGGCTCATGTTTGGAGCTAATTTAGGAATGGCGGGACCTGGTGCTTTAACTGATCAGAGGGTGTCTCTACATGTGTGCCTGACTGTGCAGTAACTGCCATTACTGAACACTCCTGGTGATGAACAGGTCATTTCTGACCCTACCACACAGCATCAACCAGTTACTGTGCAGTAGTGTTAATGTCTTGGTTCGTGACTGCTGTCACTACATAGCCATAGCGACAAGTTACGTCACTGTAGCTCATTGCTACAGCAACATAGCATTTTGTGTAGACACATCCAGAGTATAATAAACTGTCAGTCTGATACAGTTTAAGACTGATGCAATTCTAAGGTATTTTGGGGAGGGAGACAGACATTGGTTCGAATTAGTTTAGCATATTAAATGCAGTTCTGGAAAGTTAAATTTAAAAAAAAGCTGCAGTGAAGAGCTACTAGGGATGATTAGGGAAATTGGGACACTGTTTTATGAGTGGAGAATAGATGAGATTGGTTTATTTGGTTTAGCAAAGATGATTTATTTTTATAAATAATTTCAAGGGATTAATAACAAAGAAGAGTTACTTAAATACTGGTACAGTATCAAATGGGTACATACTCATGATGAAAAATATAGATTGGAAATTAGAGAAAGGTTTCTAACAATCATAACAAAATAATGGGATCAGGGAACTTGAATTCCTTCAGGATAGAGCATGCCACGTTTATGAAAAGGAAGATACAAGATTGCTATTGCTATGTTAAGATTGCTATTTTGGAATAGTGTTTAAAGAGTATGATATGTCATTTAGAGTGTTTGGTACATCCATGAAGAAGTTAAAAGGAAATTTGATTTCCATGTAAGTTGTTTGTACATATGGGATGTGTCATCTAATATCATGCTTCTAAGTTTGACCCACTACTTTTGCTTCAGGGATGTTTTCTTTTATCTGCATCTCCTGAGTCTGTGGACCTGGGTATGCATGGTAGCATGCCATAGCGGGGTGTGGACAAAGAAACTTCTGCATGTGGATAAACATGAGAAAACACTTGTTTCAGGCCTGTTAGGGAAACTTCTGCGCAGGGGCCAATATAAGGGAAACTCCCCAAGGTGGAAATTGGAGACCAGCCAATCAGGAGAGGCCTAGGTGCTCAGCTGTGCTTGGCAATATTTGGAAACCCAGGGAGTCCTCAGGCCATGCTGGGATACATGCACAAGGGCACCCTGTCTGCATGATTTCACTAGCACAAGCTGCCTGCACACCTCCTCCCCTCACGGGGAAAACACCTGCATGGTGCTCTCAGTCAAATCTTAAATTGCTCAAACTAAACCAGGTAACTTAAAATTGGTTCTTCTCCACACTTTGTGAATGCTTGTACCCACCCTTAGGAAGCAAGGAATCTTCCTTAGGATAGACAGTTATCTGGCTCTGAAAGCTCATAAATCACCCCAAATTCATACAAATCTCAAAGGATCTGCCAGAGGACAAGGGATATCTAGTTTTTTATCTTACTCATATGTAGTCTTTGCATCTCACCCTTTCCACTTAACTCAGTTAAGGGCACTGACTGTGGGCTTCTTCACCCAGAGCAACTCTCTGCAGTGAAACTCCCTGGAATAGGGGGGATGCAAGCTGAAGTCAGCGATTTGGCCATTGGTAATGTTTTATGACAGATACCCACAGGGCTGGGAAGATGGAGAGGAAGAATGATGTTTAGGGAACATCCTTTCTTCTTGACTCCATCCACTCACTCTCTGCTGACATGTGCAGATCCAAGAGGTATTGACTGTTTGACCTATGACAATGTATTTATGTTGGTACAAAGTTATTATAATCACGTCATAATCACTGGGAATGGATTTCACCATTTTTTTTATCCTTTTTTTCTTTTGAAGAACATTATTTCTTCTTGGACCATTAGCATCTTAGTATATAGTACAGACTAAGGGCCCTGACCTATGCTCAGTTTGTGCTGTTCCAAATCTGTGGAATTTTGTGTTGTAGCAAAGTTCAGATATAACCAAAGCAGGTAAAAGTTGATGTTCCCACAAGTCCAAACATGCTTATTTCTACCATTGCACGAATGCTGCAGATATTCCAGCATGCTTTCCTAACCTCATTTGATTTGCGTGAACAGTGCACAGGAAAGTACTGATTGCCTATCTTGATGACACTGCCCCTTTCCTGACCCTGGCTCATGGGGGAAAATGAGGATATAGGGCTGGTGGGCTTATGGGGAAAACTAAGGCAAGGGGGCTGGGAAGTTAATAGGGAAACTGAGGCATGGGTAGTTTGGAGGGGAAAACTCAGTCTCACAGGGCCACATTCTGGTAGTGAGTCCCCACACTGCTCTTCTCCTGGGTATACTGGTAGAATCTTAGCCCTTGTATGCATTGTGAAAAGGTTCAAATGGCCAGTTCATGGCTTTTTAGGACAATTAAGGGTTAGTTTTTGTCTCTAAAGAAGTGAATGGGGGCCGAGAGCAGTGCTCCTGGGATACTGGAGGTAGCGATATGTCCGTGGAGAAGGCACACATTCAATGTTCCAATCACAGATATCACTCTCACAATGAACCTTGAATGAAAGGGCATCATTTTGCAATACTTGCCCTTGTAACATCAGAGACAGCTTGAAAGTGTGTCTGCTAATACTCTGGGATGTTGCAAATGCATCGGAATGGCACAAATTGAACATGTGCCAAGACCCTAAGACTGTTACCAATAATTCATGTAATATCTCTGTCAGTCAAGTAGACACAAATGCCTGACACTATTATACAGATGCCTTAGGTCATGAACCTTGTTTGCCAGCCCCTTTAAAAAAAGCACATTGGGATGTATGAGAGTTGTGATTCAGAGCCTGAATACTATTAGCATGAAACAACAGTGAGCTATTTTTAGCTGAAGAAATATTGGACAGCTCAAGAAATATTTTTAAAAGTAAGAAAGCTGAAAAAATGGCTATTCCAATGTAGTTCTGAGGAGTGTACATTGATAAAAGAACAGGTACAGACAACCATGCACCATACAGCTCCTGTATAAGCTATAATCAGGATGTTTCTCAAAAGAAAGAGCTTTGCATTGCATGTGCGGGGACATACATTCAAATATTTATGTATATTTAAACAATGAAGCTATCAAGATCTACTGGGATTTTTCCTTTCTCCTTCTCATCCCTCCTTCTTCATTAGCCTCCATCCTTTCTACCATCCCATTGTAAAAAGTTCCATACTCCAAAGTCACGATTGTGCCATGGTTAGATTGTGCCCTATTGTCATACAGCTTTGTGGAGTTGTACAGGATTAAAAAGAACTGCCTGCAATATAGCTCATAAATTGCATAAATGGGGGAGTGCAGAGACTGCACCGAATATTCCTCAGATAAACAAATGGATAGACCCAAGGTTCTGACACCTTTCTCAAAGTGCCTGTCAGGTAAATTGACTGAATAAAAGGGTGAAGTTTTGAGTCCTGATAAGCTAGTCTGCTACCACTCTATATGCCTAGGGAATCTGTCCCTGTCCCTGTTTCCCTCTAGGGCAAGAGCTACACATCAAAGAAATGGCACAGGCATACAGTATTATCAACAGCTAATGCCAGTGTAGTGCAAGTTACAGAGAGCCCTGTATTAAGTTAAGAAAATGGACCACCCAAGACTAGTGGCTGATTAAGCTAAGATAATGAGGCATGGCAGTTTCTGTAGCCAACAGCACAGAAGGCAGTTACATTGCTAGTGTTGTGGCCAGTCTCTTTTGCCTTCCCAGTCCAAATGGCCAGGTATGTATTTATCATTAGGATGAATGAGGTAGACTTTGGTACAATTCAGAACAAAACTCAAACTCCCACCTCTGGAGGTGCTTTACATGCTCTGCTGCTCCTCCAGATTATGACATGCTGAGGCCCTAAACTATGTCCAGTTTAACAGGAGCCATACAATAAAAATAACCCATGAAATCATGAAAAAGGA
>NW_017729027.1:26449267-26452106 GCF_001723915.1 Gavialis gangeticus | reverse complement strand
CCAGATTATGACATGCTGAGGCCCTAAACTATGTCCAGTTTAACAGGAGCCATACAATAAAAATAACCCATGAAATCATGAAAAAGGATTTTCATGAAATTTTAAGATGAATTATTGTTATTTTTGCACTTATTTATTAACTCAATATAAATAACTGTGGAGACATATATATGTATATTTTTTCATATTAGAATGAAAATGTCCATTTTTTTTTCTTATTTAGAGGCATCTCATATTGTTAGGCCCTAAGCTGTAGCTTCAGTTAAAGTAGCTTAAGCCTAAATCCAACACTGCTCCCATCCGCTTACCAGGAACTCTGCCATAGTCTAGCTAAAAATTATTAGATTTTTTTTAACAAACTTCCCATTATAATTTGAGAGACCATTGCTTTTATCAATAGGCAATCAATATCTCAAGTTTTCAAGTACTGCTTACAGTTGTCTAGTAATTGTAAGTCAATGAAAGAAAAGCCACGCATCATAATATTCTATAGAGGCTGGAAAACATGAGGAATGATTTTTCTTCTATAAAACTAATGTTCCTTCAACTAAAAGATAATTAATTTGGGGTTGGGAACTAAGCAACTTGCATAATTTATGTGGTTTATGTATTTGTCGGTATATTTCCCTTTGGTGAATCACATTCATGAAAGGTATGGGTAAGCATCAAGACAACTGAGTGTCGGAAACTTTAAATTTGTCATATTTCAAAGCAAGTTATCTGCCAGAGGGATTCTACAAAAATATGTTTTTTTTCAGTGCTCCCCACCTGTCCCACCACTGCCCCGATGACTGCAAACTACTGCACAGTAAACCAAATGATACAATGGGACTATATATATTTTACCCAGTTTAATTAAATTATGCGTGCTAAAAAAAGCTCCACATTTCAGCTAGTGATTATCTTACTAACTGTGGCACTGACATAAACCAGCCATGTATCAGTAATAGAGAGAAATAAAATGTATTATATTATTGCAGAAATATCAAAAGAATTTTAAAGACATTTTAAAGACATTTTAAAGACATTTAAGGTTATCAAATATCTTATGTGGACTCTCTACAGTTAAATAAGTTTCTAATAAAATCAGCACAATTTTTACAATATATTTTAGTGAGATTTGAACTAATTTTTTTTTAATTATTATTATTGTTGTTTTGCTTTACTTAAAGGGCCAGCCGTAAACATTAAATTATGGTGATTTCCACAAGGTCATTTAACACTGTGCTAGTTTACAGGTAAATGAAAGTAAAAACTCCATAAACAAAGTATATATTCACAGCAGGGCTAGATGAAAACAGATTTCTTTTTTTGACAGAATTTTGGCTTTCTTTTGGATGTTCAGAATATGTAAGAAAATGCCTAAATAATACAAGATAAGGTGTCTCTTACAGGTTTAGCTACCATAAAAATGTATCTTTCTAAAACTAATAAAAAAAGAAATCATGCAAGAGACAAATACATCAGGGAAATAATATAAACGATCTTTTCCCACTGTTTTAGTACTATATAAAATAATAGAAATAATGAATGCCACAAAGCAGTGGGGAGTCAGCCACAGCAGGACCCACATCCTGGTGAGTGTAAAAAGCAGAAGAAGCTCTGATTTTCCATGATGAAAATCCCAATATCAAATGCCAAAATATATAGATATTTAGAATGCATTTTATTATAATGCTTGATGCACTGGTAGCTTTCCAAATTGCTTTAAAATTGTAAAATTGTAAATATATCAATAAAACATTGTTTTCAACTGATATATATATATATATATATATATATATATATAGTGACATTTCATTTTAATCGCAGAAAAAATGTGGATTTTTAATCAGAAAAATTTTAACAGAAAACCAGTATCCCTGATGATAATCTCCCCAGATTAAAACTTCTAAATAGTCTCTTTTTAACACCTATCTTCTGCCATCCAGGAAGTACTTCACTGAAGCCTAGATTTATTTCCTCCTCCACTACATAAAATTTTCAATGAGTTTGATTTTTCTTATAATATACTACCACCAATGTGACTCATTCTGTGACTACACACATGCACTTGTATACAGTGTAATATTTATAGTGAAGAGGAATATTTAGTATCAGTAATACTATTTTTAACTGTCAAAAGCATTTTGCTGAAGACATAGGCCTAAACCTGTAAGAGCTAAAATCTGGGCTTCTGGTCCCCAAGGTATTAGATCCCACCTTGGGTCTTTGGCTTCCTAGGGGCACGTCCATGCATGCAGGCACATGCGCTTGCAACAGTTCAAAAAGAAGTAGTGCAAATTTGAGCTGGGGCTTTTTGCCTCAGCGCACATGCCTGGACATGCACTTTGGTGTGCAGCAAATTGTGTCACTTGGGGCAAAATAACCCTGCCTGGCTCCTTCTGGATCTGCAGCCAGGGGGAGCTAGAGCCTGGGGCCAGCATCTGTGCTGTACCCAGCAGTATAAAAAGCTGCTTGTCAAGGAGCTCAAGGCTACTCGCTCTCAGGAGCTTCTGGAGCCCAGCCAATTGGTACCTGGGGACACTACCCCTTGTGCCAGCTGGACTGCTGAAGCAGCCCAGAGAGTTTCATATACCCTTTACACACTGCAACAGTCTGGCAGTGGGGGCTGCTGCCTGGCTGTGACCTGCTGCGCACCTGCCAGACCCAGATGGGGACTTCACACCCAGTAGAGGTATCTTCCCTTCTGGGCCAGCTGCCAGTGGGTTGTGGCTGCAAAGTTGGCCTTTGTCCAGCACTACTGTCATGTGTGCTCCCTACCCAGCCATCTGGGCAGAACTGTCAAAGCATGTCCTCCTGGCCCCTGTTGGTTAGCCATGTCCAGATGCCAGTTCTA
>NW_017729027.1:26444027-26444267 GCF_001723915.1 Gavialis gangeticus | reverse complement strand
ATATATATATATAGTGAGAGAAAGTGATCAGTTAGGTAATATTTTATTGAAATATCTAGTGTTAAAGCAATTTGGAAGCCTACCAGTGTCTCTATCAACATAATAAAGTGAATTTTAAATACCTATATGTTTTGCTGCCCTCCAACAGGGATCATAGGCCCCCACAATAGGGATTATAGGCCCCCCACAGGGGCCACAGCCCCCCCCCCAACAAGGGTTCCAGCTCTTCACAGGGGCCAC
>NW_017729027.1:26396723-26439027 GCF_001723915.1 Gavialis gangeticus | reverse complement strand
GCCCCCCCCCAACAAGGGTTCCAGCTCTTCACAGGGGCCAAAGCCCCCCACAGGGGTTACAGCCCCCCAACAGGGTCCACATGGCCCCCACAGAGGCTACCACCACACTGTAGGAGCCACATGCCTCACCTCTGCTTGCTCCCCCAGCCTCCTGGATTGCTGCCGCCCCTGGCCCCATTCCCTGCCAGCTCCTGCAGCCCCCACAATGGTGGCCCTGCCTGGCCCCATCCCCCACTTGCACCCCCAGCCCCAATGGTTGCCCCCTCCACCTCAGCCTCCTGAACTTAAAAAAAAGAAAAAGGAAAAAAAAAGCCTCTATTCACCACAGAAGCAGGAGAAGTGGGGAGGAAACGGGGCCTGGGCTGGGGCCTCCGCAGCTGTCACCCAGCCCCGTGCTGTGTGGGGAGGGCCCCAGTGACCCCGACAGCAGCTGCTGCTGCCAGTGAGTGTGTGTGTGTGTGGAAGGGGAGTGTTTTTTTTTTAATTGCCAGGATGCTGGGATGAGAGGCAGTGATGGGGGCTCAGGGCAATGGGAGGGGCTGGGCAGGGCAGTAATCGGGGGTGCTCAGAGGGCAGGGGCAATGGGGCTGGGTGGGGCAGTGATAGGGGGTTTGAGGGATAGGCAAAGGATGAGGCCTGGTGGGGGCCAGGATCAGGGGTGCTGGGGGAGCGGGCAGGACCAGTGGAGGTCCCCCCCCATGGTCCCCTGCCTGCCCTGCTTTTTTCCTCTCGGTTTTTTTTTAATTTTTTTTTTGACCCCTGTATATCTAGCTATCCATATTTGCAGCACAAGGAACATTTTCTCACTCCCTCATGTGCCTCCTGCAGCATCTCAAAGGGCTTTGAGAAGCTGCAAGATGCACGTGAGTGCTCAGTTGGACGTGCCCCTAGAGGCTAGATTCTTGGGGTAAAAGGGCAAAGTATTTCTTTCATTTAATACTTGGCAGTCATGTTTTTATTGAACTAAGTGATCAGGACTTGCCCAGTATTTTCTATGTGCTAGGGCAATTCTGCTTCCCTTAAAGAGGCCCCTAATCAAAGTGTAGCCTAGTGAGCATGGAAAGGGAAGCAGGGAGCAAACATAACTACACTAAATCTCAAACTGCGTGTCATTATGTAACTATGTAAGCATCATTTAGACATTTGAAAGGAAAATAGAATCTGCCCCAAGTTCAAAATTACAATTCCCATAAAAACTGTAACTATTATAATTAATGCCCTAATATGAAGATAAATGAAAAGGTAATGATAAATTACAATTCTTACTATGAATTGTTTAAATTCACACACAAAGGGATGTTAAAATAAAAGGGCGAGGGGAGGGAGGGGCAAACAACACTGTATTCATTGGTCATTAGCTTCCATCAAGCCTCATACATTCTGAGATATCATCATTTGTTTGGTCAGAACGTAATGACTTCCAAGAATCTTTGTGAAGGCAGTTAGGGAAGAAAAAGGCCAATAAGTCCTCAAGAAAATTGTTTCGGAAAAAAAAAATTCCCCTTTAAGTTTTACAAATGTCAACATTTTCCTATTAATTAGTGAACATTATTGAACCTTCCTTAAGATTCTATTCTAAATACCAGCAGACAGCTGGTACTCTGATACCTTCATCAGCAACCTCCTATCACGTTCATGAGAATTAGCAATATCAATATAATTTGTTAAATGCATGTGCATCACTTCACCATGCTGTTTTAATAAATGAAACAATTTAAAACTTACCTTACCAGGCTCACAACTTTAAAAGACACAAAAAAGAAATCCATACAGAAAATCCTTCTGTATCCACTAATTATATTGGAAATAAAAATATAGATTGAGTGTTGTAGATAGACTGAAATCTTTGAGATCAAAATTCTTAGCAGATTACTTAGGTCTTCTGTATATTCAGTTTCCACTGAATTTCTATGAAGAAATTATTTTAAATTAAAGGAATGCCATATTTATCTGATACATAAAGAGTTTGTCCCTATAAAAAATATAATTGATTCTGCTGAGTAAGTAGATGCAAGAATATATGTGCATGCATACACAGATATGCACACAATCAGACAAAATTCTATCTTTATATTCCTTCTAACTACTTGCCGCTGACAACACCAATAGACCTTGTTAATGTTAGGACATATATTTTCAAATCATGACATTCATACTGTGATTCTACTATCAAGTCAATGTGCTGTTACAAGAGAAGTGCCAACAATGTCTCTGTAATGCCTGTGAATTTTCTTTGAAAGGTTAAATCCATCAATATAAACTTTACAAAAAATTGATTTCTCACCCCTTCTATTACTACATAAATCAAACAAATCTGTCCCCTTTTCATTCCTTTGTATAAACTACTGTTCACTAGCAAAGATGAAAAGTAGTTATTTTAAAAAGCAAAAAATTAACCTTACTCAGAAAACATATTAACTGCCTTTTTATGCTTGCCTTTTAAAACCCATTACATGCCTGCCTAATAAAAGTTGTAAATGTTGAACTGTTTGACTTATAGAAGGTAAAGCAGTAAAACATTTAGTATGCAACGTGAACTGCAACTTTCTAACTAATATATTTTATTAATGTATTTTGTTCATGTTTTTAATGTTTATATATTTAACTCAGGATATTAATGATTACCTTAAGATGTGTCTATCATGAGATGCTATATTTTGGAATTTTTTTACAAGGTCATTTTCCTACTTTTTAAGTATAATGAATTCAATATCAAGATTAATTTTGAATTTTTCCCCTAATTACAAATTTTATTAGCTTTTTAGCATGAATAGTCCTTACATGATGTGACAAAAGAAGTCAAATTAATTCTGAAGGACAAGTATTACTTTTTTTTTCTCAGTAATTGGCATAGTAAATTTTTAAATACAATCTAATTTTGAAACATCTGTGGAAAAAAAGATTTCTTCCTGGAGGCTGCCACTGTGCACAGCACAAAACATTGTTTCTGATGAAGTGATAGCTTTTATAATTTATTTATAAAAATGATCACAGTTGTAGCTGGCATACAATGAATTGTTAGCCTCGTGAGAGCATGCTTTAGTGAAGCAAATTGATGCAGTATTTCTTATGTCTATGGTTTTGTGTATTTCAGTTATGTTGGCAGTAAAAAAAAAAAAAGTCTTTATCAGAATGAAAAATTACTCATATGTCATAAAAAATGTAAATCTAGACCTACACTGGCTGAATAAGCAGTGTGGGTCAGTTGCAAAGGCATAACAGTAAAGCTTTTTGCCTGGGACAGCTTCATGATACCTAGGACAGTGCCAACTGCCATAGTGCCAACTGGAGCAACACAATCAGCTGCTGCTACTCTCACAATTTTTGTACCCTTCCCCCTGCCTCTGCCCCTCCAATAAAGGCATTGCCTAGGGGAGCTGCTCTGTTTATCCCTCTTCAGTTATGCTACTGGGTGATTGCTTACTCAGAAGGAGGGAGAACATGCTTTTAAACGATCTTTTCTGCTTATATTTGCCAGAATGATCCTCCAGAATAAATCAGAAGAACCTCACGTCTTCTTTGAATGTTGTATATGTATTGTCATAGTCTCAAGGGCCAATATGGCAGCAAGCTCAGGGAAATTCTGACACTGCAGCTCACTATCACGACCGCACTTCTGATCATAGCATCAGGGATTTGTATGAGAGCCAAAACATTTTCTCTGACCTGCAAGGACATCTCATAATGGAGGTGCCTTACTCATTGTTAGGGTAAAGAAAAGGACAACATCCAGGCAATGTGATTAAGCCAGTTTATGTAATTGTATTTTGTCATGCATTTCTTACTCCTTCTATGGAAATTCATAGATACATAGATTGTTAGGGGCTGGAAGGGATATTGCAGATCATTGGGTCCAGCCCTCCCTGCTCTAGGCAGGAAGACAACTAGGGTCAAGTGACCCCAGTGAGGTGACTGTCCAGTCTCCTCTTGAAAACCTCCAGGGTAGGTGACTGCACCACCTCTAGAGGGAGTTTATTCCACAGTCTAGAGACCCTGACTGTGAAGGAATTTTTCCTGGTCTTAAGTCTGAAGTGGCCTTCCAGGGGTTTATATCCACTGGTCCTGGTCTTCCCCAGGGCTTCCCTAGTGAACAGTTGTTCACTAAGCTCCTGATGCACTCCTCTGATATAGTGGTAAGCTGCTATCAAGTCCACTCTCAAACTTCTCTTCTTTAGGCTAAAGAGGCCCAGGTCCCTCAGCCTTTCCTCATATGGCTTGCTATACAAGTCCCTGAGCATACAGGTGGCTTTTTTCTGAACCCTCTCAAGTTTTTCCATATCCTAAGTGAAGTGCGGCACCCAGAACTGAATTTGATACTCCAACTGCAGTCTCACCAGTGCTCAGTACAGTGGGAGCATCACTTCCTTAGTTTTATACAAGATGCATCGGTTGATGCATGTCCACGTGTTGTTTGCCCTGCTGGCTACCACATTGCACTGACAGCTCATGTTCATGAGATGGCAAATCGTTACCCCTAGGTCCCTTTCAGCCATGGTGCAAGTTAGTCTGTTACCTCCAAGCCTGTATGTATGTTTGAGTTATTTGCCCCCAGATGGAGCACCTTACACTTGGAAGTGTTAGACTTCATTTGATTCCAGTCTGCCCAACTCTCTAGCCAGTCCAGGTCCACCTGTATCAGCAACTTATCTTCTGGCATGGCCACACTGCCCCATAACTTGGTGTCATCTGCAAACTTGGCCAGAAAGCTTTTCACTCCCCCATCCAAATCATTGATAAAGATGTTGAAAAACACCAGTCCAAGCACAGACCCCTGAGGGACACCACTGGCCACTTGGCACCAGAACAACACAGATCCATTCATGAGAACACTCTGAGTCCTATTCTGTAGCCAGTTTCCCACCCACCCAACCATCAAGCAGCCGAGCTCACAATATTCCAGTTTAAGTTACTACGCAATGAAATGAAGTCACTCATATCCTTAAATATTCATAAAAAAACATACAAAACAAGTATACCATTCAATCAATCAATAAATAAATAACAATGACTCAATAAAATAGTCCAATGAAATAAGCAAAATACTGGTAATCAGGCATCTTTCTAACTGATACTTAAAAACAGCATTCAGCAATGCCAGATAAGCACCAACAAATATCAGACAAATATATGTAACTGGTTAGATTCTGTCCTTTATTACACACATGGAAATCTCATTCACAGGCCCCTCTACATGTTTTAGGCATTGAACAATTGAATGGTTAATTGTGCAATTCCCTTAAACCAGCTACACATGTAAAGTACCTATCACATGATAAATAACTCTAACCACCTATAAAGTTTGACCTCAGAAATGTGTACTAACTTTCTAACTAGTTGCTACTGAGCTTCAATTTTCATGTGTAGCAGGGTCTCCCTCGCAGCCGGGAGCCCCGTCAGCCAAAAGCCTGCTTTTCACTAGTACAAGGGGAGCCTAGGATCTGGCTCCCTCTGCATCAGAAATAAGGCATCAGTGATCTCACATTTTGTGCCTTTTGCCATGTGTATTTGGTGTGGCAGAAGCTGTGATTGTGAGGATGAGACATTAGATCCAATCTCACCTTTACCTGCACGTGTAGACGGAGCCTTATGATATGAGCTGCATCTTTGCCTTTTGTGTTTATAAGAAGAGTCTAAATATTTTTTTTTGCCTTTTGCATCTAGCTAATATAGCAAACAAACATACAAACCCCAAAACAAAAAACAATTACCTTTAGTAAACTAGGAATTAATTTAAAAATGGGTTAAGCATTTACATGCTAACATTACTGTTCTGGCTGACACAATTATATATTATATTTTGTTCATGTCTCTTTTCTTTGCTTGGAAAGTAAAAAAAAAAATCCTCTTCTTCATTTTTAATGTGATCTCATAAAGAAAGCTGATGTTAATATGTCTGAGGTATTCAGGATTCCTTGTGACACTTAGACATTGATAGCTGACATGTATCTTTTTAACCCTCCTTACAAAATTGTTAACTTCTTCTCCAAAGGGGAGGAAGCCATGTCCAGAATTCCTTTTGTACCAAAACTCTTAGTGCCTGGTAACTGAAACTGGTTAATCATTTATTATTTATGTATGTTATGGTACCATAAAAGGTCCAACCAACAGAGGTCCATTGTACAAAGCACTGTACAAATAGGTTTCCCCCCTTAGCTTTCATTGGTGGACCTTAATTCACTTAAAGCTGCTGATCTAAAGTTCTAAGATACATTATTCATTCTTTATCGGACTGTATACTAGAGAAGTCTAACTATAGCAGAGAACAGGTCACTTCCTTCCCTGATATACCACCCAAGTGGCTTTGGGGCAAGGCTATGCATAGAACACAGTAGTATCCAACAGAACAGAGTTTATCAACCTTTTGGGGTCTGTGTACCCCCAGCAGCTGGTCAAGAACGCAGGAGTCCCCCTGTGGCCAAATACGTGGGAGGAGGCTGGGATCCCCCACGGGCGATCGGTGAGTGTGCCAGCAATATAGCAGTGGTGGAAGTGTCGGTGGCAGCACCTGCTGCTGAGTACCCGCTAAGGCCATCCCAAGCACCTCTGGTTGAAAACCCCTGCAATAGAGAGTTTCCTAATATCCAACAAATATCTTTACTGGGTATTTCAGCCTGAGTACATTACTTTATGTTACACAAGTAATATAAAAAAAAAAAATGACTCACTAGAGTATATGGGCACTGGTGTGGTATAAAATATCTCTAGAGCAATATAAATTATTGATGTATGTCCCTGGGAGATAAGCACTGGGAGAAGGGGGACTTCCCCCCATAGTGGGATGGGGTACTGGACAGTTCACCCCACCATAAAAAGCCCTGAGATCATGGCAAATTAACCTGTTTTAGGTAATGGAGGAGAGGACATTATGCACCTACTCCAAACAGCCACACAGTTTGTGAGCTGTGCCTACTTCCAGCTTGAGGCTGGACAAGCTAGTGACATCAGCTCTGGAGGCTGTCTAGCAAGGATAAAAGCCAGTGTCAAGGGAAACATGAGGGGAGCACTGCAGGGGACAGACTCCAGAGCCACTTCCCCCACCAGGTGTCTGCTACGCCGGTGGATGCTGAGGAATCCCAAGTGGGGGCACCAGGGAGAGCCTCCAGCAGAGGCAAGAACAGGGGAACATGTCAATGGATGGTGAAGACTCTAAGAAAAGGGGTAAACCAGATACTGCCCTGGATCAAGGGTGAAAGCCTTTTTTTTCCTTTCCTTTCTTCTGTTCCTTTCATCGACCCAGTTATTAAGGAGTCTTCTGATACCCTTTTGATAAGGACTAGCCCTGAGAGGCTCTGAGGCCAGGACATGGACACCCCAAAAGGCCCTGAAGTAAGGGCTGGGGGGGGCAAAGACAACCTTCCATGAGAGAGAAGCGGTGGTAGACGATGGCCAAAGGCCAGACCTAGTCAGATGTCCATCAGACAGTTCAGAGCATCTTGCCAGGAGAGAGGCAACAACAGAGGGTGAGCTGGGGAACATTAGCAGTCATCGCAAAGGCTGGCATATGGATGGGGTTTAGGGGAGGCAGAGCCCCATAGAGACCTGCCGAGGGTCACAGTACATCCGAATGAGTCCATTGAAGGAATGCCCACCACTGAAATTACCACTGAAGTCTTCGCAGAAGAGTCTCAGGGCTTTTTCCAGGGACACAATGGGTTCATTCAGGTAGGGCTAATGCCCACATCATGGTTGGTCTCAGGCACATGTGCCAAGGTGGCATGCAAATGCCTACTGGAGACCAGGCAGGCACAATGTATTTCATGTATAATTGATAGAAACATCATGTTATTTCTCGACAAGTTTTGATTTAAGGGTGTTCTTAAAACAAAGCTTTGTCAAGTTCTATGGTACATTTATTTTAGAACCAATACTAATCAGTCTATTTTAATGTTCTAGGTACATGAAAGGAAAAAAAGAATTGTCTGCAAGCTAAGGATGGCACTGCAGATCAAGGATCAAGAATCAAGGATCCATTATCTTGTATTACATGGACTTCAGAAAAATAAATTCATTTTTTGAAGTCTCAGTTTCCCAATGTTTTTAATGCCTGCCAACTTCCCCCAGTTCCTGTAAACTGCATTTAACAAATATAGATGAGATCAGTTTACAGTGAGTTATCAGGCTTATCTCATTACGCTGTACAAGTTCCCATGTGCAAGTTGTTGACTAATAATATCTGTATGTTATACCATTCAGAATACATTGTGATACTTGTCTGTCTTCCTACATAGAGGCTGCTGGAAAAGAACACAGATTTGAAAAAGTACTTTATAGTTATGAACCTCACTGAAAATATTTGTTTGTTTTTTAATTTTATGCAAGTGCTCAATTTGTATTGGAATACTTGCATAGTTTTCAACATATCAGTATTACTGACCACAGAGTAGTAGTACTGTGTTTAGCAGGAGGGTATTAGTGGGCACTCTCTTGCTGATCCAGTTTTGCTTTCCTACAACACCCTGGCAGCAGAGCCAGGAGACTGGAGATTCCCATATCCCCACCACGGGAATGGGAGAGGTACATGGGGATCAGGGGCTAGAGAGTCAGAATTTTTGCAGAGCAGGTATAGGGGTTCCACAGCAAGAGCTTGCTCCAAGGTCTGCTGAAATCAATTAAAATATATCCTTTAAGGCCAATGGATTGTAAATCAACTTCCATGCCATGAAGCATAGGAAGTACATTTTCATTTATTACAGCAACTCTGAGTTCTGGCTGTAGCTACAAGAATATGAAATGCAATAATAACTGTTTATTTATCAAACAGGTGCTCTGAAAATAAACTCATTATGTTCACAGAAGACTTTTTATAATTGTTACTTAAATTTAAAAAGCCATAGTAGCTGCCATTAATAGGTTGATATTTACCAACAGTTGTCTCCTATCAAAAGTTTTAGGAACTGTACATCAATGTTCTCAATTCCTGTTCACTTTCTTCTTCGCTAGCATTACAGAATAAAGTTAGCAAGCTCACGCTTGGATCTGTTGGGAGAGACTTGAATGAAGAACCTTCATAGAGCTATTATATGGGGTTGGTGGTCATTTTATATACATATCGAGTAACAGCTCATAATAGTGTAATGGAGGACAGGTCCATTAATAGCTATTAAATTCAGCAGTAAGTGACGTATCCTCTGACATCCCTAAAACAAATGATGGTTGATGTCAGGGAAGGTATGATAGGAAATGGCGTCCCTCTAAAGCAGTGATGTAAAACCTATGGCCCTTGGGGGATCTGGCCCCCAAAGTGACTGGATCTGGTCCATAGCATGTGAGATCAGTGGCAAACAACTCACTGCCGCACATAATTTTCCCCAACCTGTGCCATGCTAATGATGCCCTCCATGGCTTTCCCTGATCTCTCCCTCTCTCCTAAAGCAGGTGCTTATTACTAGTCATAAGCTGTTTTCCTATCTTCCTCCCTTATCATTGGCATTGTAAGCCATCTCCCTCCACACTTTTCCCTTTCCCCTACTGGATTTACTTCTTCTCTAAAGCATCTACCATTGCCACTGTTGGAAACAGATTATTGGTTTAGAATGACCATTGCTCTGACTCAGTATTATATTACTTATATTCTGATCTTGTTAGTACAATGGCTATGCAGCAATCCCTCTCTAAGCAGGATGTCACAAAGTGGGCCTCCCATAATCCCATATACATATGGAGCTCAATGATGACCATGAGCAGAAGCAAGTCATGAGATGATTACAAAGCTTGCATTTGTAGGACAGCAGCAATTAGCTTTGTCCACAGGATTAAGTAACAGCTATATTCACAGAACAGCCATATTTAGGTACATTGGCCATTTTCTCTTCAATCCCTGGGTACTCTGACAACTCCCTCCAAAGGAGAGCTTCATAAATCCTGATTAATCTAGCTGTATCAGATAAATTGGTGAAGGCAAAGAGAATGCCATCTGTTTATTAACAGTGAAATTGCTGCTGAAATAACAATAGGGTGAAGTTTCCAATTTTTCAGTTCTTGGACAAAACAAGCAAAAACAATGTATTTGCTTTATTTATTATATTTAATATTCCAGTACCAAAGTTGTGGAATAATTTGCAAGAAAATATTATTCCTCATTAGATAAATATGCTTTTTGGTTTTTAATAAAGATGAATAATATGTACCTTGTTATAGGATGCTGTAAAACTGTCCTGAAATAATATTTTCCCAAATCAAATAAGGCATGATCTGCCACAATTTTTTCAATCTATGTGCTTTGTAGCTATATTCTTACTCTATATAATCTACACACTCTGTTGTAACACCATTATTTTCAGACCAGGCACAAATGACTGAAAAGTGGTTGATAAACAGAACCATTAGCCCAATTTCACCATTTTCATTTAGAATTCAGTAACAGGTGTTGCAAAGCAAACCTTCATTAAACACTTATTTGCTTCATTCCAAGTTAGGATAATTTACAACTTATATTTATCTTGTGTGACACTGTGGTATGATCTTGTTAATAAGTGAGCATCCCCTATGAAAAACCTGTCTGAGCAAGAATAAGCATCTAACAATGATGTGTTAAGGGCCAGAACCATTAGAAGCCTTACACATCATTTTAGGCACTGCAAAAACTAGATTTAGGCACCTACCCTTCATATGCAGAGACACAGTTAAAAAACTTAAGGACCTTTCAAAACAGCTAGCAGGCTCTGCAAGATATGACCTAGAGCTAGAGCTAGATACCAAGACAAGATAAACCTAGGAACATGTATGAAATTCTACCCCTCTTTGGCACTTAGGTGCCTAAATCTACGCCCCTTGAGGGCTGTACCTCTATCTACCTAGTATCCAGAGCCCAACACCTACTCTTGACATTATATGTCTCGAATTATTCTATGAAAAAATGATCAAGGCACATTTAATAAAAAAATTAAGCTAGAAATATCTCTGGGAAGCAAGGACCAATCATGAGCATTCTTTAACTTACTTTGAATTTTCCATAATGCAGTCATTCCCCTCCTTGCTTGCTCTCCTTCAGGTCCTAAGGATCTTTTAATTTTTACTATGCTCCCTTCCACCAGGAAGGGCAGAGAATGTTCCTCCTTGGCCTCTAATTTAGCTTAATTTTAAGCTTGGTGATTAGGTATTTCTGCAGATGCTGACTTGAATCATGATGAGCTGAAGAGGAACTAGAACCCAGATCTTTCACTTACCTCTTCTGTATTCTACTTACTAGGCTGTGCTAATTATTAGGTTGTTACTTTCTTCAAAGACTACTTACTATATTCTCTATTGAGCTCAGCATGTTCTAGTAGCACGTTAGGCATGGCTTAAGCATGCCTAATGGATTGGGACCTTCAGGAAACTTAGGAGCTGCTATACCCAGTTCTTGGATCTCAATAAGTTTATCTTGGGGCTAGATGAATAGCTATTCACACCAGGGTACTTCTGGGTGAGTGAAGAAGAACAACTTTAGGTTCCTAAGAAATTTGCAGGTCAAAAAGGGAGCTGTCCAGTAGGGCTGTGCAAAGCTTTGGTTACCAATTCAATTCAGAGGAGATTTGGCTCAATTTGGCAGCCAAATCTCCAAATCTAAACAGAATTGGGAGACCCATTAAAAGGTCTGAATCAAATCCGAAGCCTCCAAATTGATTCAGAAAATGTTCAGAGAGATTCAGAGATTTGGATCAACTGAGGAGACACAGGCACAGCCAGGTGGCTGTAGATTTTCCCGCAGCTCCTCTGGCTGTGCCTGCCTCTTCCCCATTGGGGAGAGCCACAGGAGAAGCCCCCATGGCTTCCCTGCCCAGCTCCAACCCCTGGACAGGCCAGCAGTAACAGCAACTGTGGAGGGCTCTGGGGCCATGTGGCTGAGCACCCCCACACAGCCCCTGTTCCCTGATCTCCGCCCCCGCCTGGCCCCACCCCAATGGCTTCCCTGTCTGGCCCCAGCATACTAACATCCCCCCAGCATCCCTCTCCCTGGATGGGGAGAGCTACAGGAGAAGCTCCCATAGCTGCTCTGCCCCTCCCTGTTCCCCACCTTGCCCCAGCCTAATCCTGACACTTAAAAAAAATTAAAAATAAGCCCCACACTCACCATCTCTGGCAGTGGTTATCAGGGCTTCTGGGGGCTCATGGCAGAGCTCCCCATGGAGCACAGGGAAGTGGAGGGCAACAGGGATTACCCCCCCACTTGGCATCAGCATGGCAGCTGGCCCATGCTGCAGGTGCAGTGTGGTTTGGCAGGGTGCCGCACACTGTCTAGGACCTGGGGGTGCTGGGGCTGAGCAATGCCAGGCTCCAGCTGACTGATGGAGCTGCCCCAGCTCCCAAACAGTATATGGTGCCCAGCTGAGTCACGTTGCACCCGTGCCATGAGGCAGCTGCCACATGGGTGCCAAGGGGGAGTGATGTCTGCTCCCCCCCACTGCCCCACGCTGCATGGGAGGGGAAACTTCCATGAGCACCCAGAGGCCCTGATCACTGCTGCCAGAGATGGTGAATATGGGCTTTTCTTTTCTTTTCTTTTTTTAAGCTTCAGGATTAGGCTGGGGTTGGGTGGGGAATGGGGCCAGACAGGGCAGCCATAGTGGCTTCTCCCATGACTCCCCCCACCTGAGGAGAGGTCTGCCTCTCCCCAACCAATCTGAATCTCTGAATCAGCACTGAATCTGTGCCAAATCTCCAATTCCGATTTGGCTGAATCAAATGGGGATAGTGATTTGAATCACCAAATCAAATCACTGTTCTCTGAATCAGCCAAATCTGAATCCAAATCAAATACTTCCCCATTCACGCAGGCCTAGAGTCCAGTATATTTAAGGAAGTGCCAAGCAAGATGGTTTATTGGATCAGAATTTTGAACATAACTATATAATTTCCATCTAACTCCTCTTTTAGGAGCCCAAGTTCTTTTTTGGCACCTGACCCTAACCTGAAGCCTATTGCAGTTAATAAACTGTTTCTATTGACTTCAGCGGTCTAGATTAGATAACAATATGTATGGACACTATAGCTAGGGACAGACATTCAAAAAGCCTGATCATGACCCTAACTGGGGTAGGCTGCACAGGTTTGTAACTGGACAGATATTCTCTCTGGACTGAGGAAATTCAGGCACATGCCTGCAGGGCTCAGGCTAGAAGCTGAGGGGTGCTAGAACAGCCCTCCCTTCCCTTACACAGTGCTAAGGTGAGCAGGGTGAGGCCAGGCCCCGGCAGGATGTTCTGATTTGGAAGGTCTAACTGCACCATCCCAGGCTTATCCCCACTTGTTGCTCAAGGGGAAGGAGTGTTGCCAGCCCTCATCCCATGCTAGCATGCTGAGGCAAGCGGAGGGGCAGTGGGTACAGTGCATGCATCTGTTGATGATACACTTTTCACTCTCCCTCCCTGCTTCTTTAAACTGTCTGCAGCACACTGGCAGGCAAGCAAGTTAGCATGGGGCTGACAACAGTGTTTATCACCTGATTAGCAAAGCAATATCCTCTCCCCATTACTTCAAACTCTTCTTAAACAGATTACCAACTGACCTGTTGATTAGCTCCAAACAGCCCTAAGCAGTCACTGCTCTGTCTGCTTGTCCCAGTGAAATTGGAAGCAAACATACATCTGCATTAGCTAGCATACCACATGCCTAGAGTCCATGGGTCTGGGGTTCCGGTTGTGGGAGATGGGAGTGGGGGGGGAATTTTCTGCTTGAGGAGTGAGTGGGCCATAGGGCAGGGGGAAGCCAAGCAGACCCTGCTGTGCCTCCAAGTCTCTGCTGGAGCTCCAGCCAAGCAGCAGAGGGGAGGGGCCAACCCTGCTATGGAGTAGAGAGCCCTGTCCATCCCGGAGAGCATGCCAGGATGCTGGGGGATTCTGGTTTATCTTAAACCAGCAAGGGGTTTGGGACAGACATTGCATAAACTGGTTTGAGCCAAATCTGATACTATATTCAACCAGGTTTATCTCAAACCGGTTTCAGCCATTTTCTAACTGGTTTATGTGCACTGAACACCTATTTGGTTACAGGTTTAAATCAGTTTCTGATCACTTAAACCTGTTTATTTGTAATGTCTGTCCCTAGCCTATGTGCAAGTTCATAACCCCCAAAATGGTACCTTGTAGTTTCAACATCATAAGTGTTCAACAATGTTACCGAACTTTCACTGCTAATATTTATTCATAATTTTTAGATGTATCAACCACAAGGTATGGGAAGTGTGGTACCTTAGATACTAACTGGTTCAGAGAGGCTGAACAACCGACTTTGTCAGTTGCTATGAAAGCATCTGATGAAGTCAGTTTTTGTCTGTGAAAACTCATGCCTCTCTAAACCAGTTAGTTTCTAATGTGGCACCGTGGCCTAACTTCTCTGGTTTTAGCCTAATACAGCTTACCATCTCTGTGCAGATGTATCAGCATTTTCCTTCCACAACTATTAAGCTATTAGTTATTAATTTCCTTGTCCATAAGTAATATATAATACAATGTAAAAACATATTTTGTAAGAAATCTGGGGTTTATGACTTTTATAGGAAAAGTATATATTTATTTTAGAGCTGCTTTATGTCTCATCATTATTATTTGAAATATTTTTTGCAGATGTGAAAATATAGCTTATAGCAATGAATGCTCATCAGAAACTGTAGTCAAACTAATGTTAAAACATCCACTTAAAGGTCACTTTCATGGTTAATTAGATCTGACAAAAAGAGGAAGTTTTGTTTTAGAAAGTATTGGGAAAATAATTGCTACTGATAATTGTTACCAAACCTTTCAATTTTCAGTCTAAATATGTCTGTTTGATAGCCTATGTAAGGCCATAGGAGTGAATTGAGGCAGTAGGCCTGAATCAGTTTTGAGGGTCTGAGTAATTGCAGAGTGAATCTTGAAGGCAGTGCAAATGGCATACTAGAAGGATATTAAATCAAACAACCTGAAAGGTTAAGGGAACAGTAAATTTGGTATTTTAATTTAAGCATAAGAAAGGCTGTGCCTAAGAAGCAATTATTAAATGAGTTATTAGTAAATAACCAAAGATTTGTATTAGTGTTTTGAAATGTAAATGCTATACCCTCAAGCAATGCTTTGTATATTGCTATAGAGTGTGTCTACAGAATTTCTGCCATGTTTATCTGACCCCACTTCAACACGTTTTTTGTAGCCAAATTCCTAAAGGCTAGAAATGACAGATAGATAGGAGTGGGTTTGTAAGTCTGACAATGAAGTCAGGAAAGAAAAATAGGAAACTGAGGACACATTCCAGACCAGTGAGGAAAGGGTAAGAAATCCTCCCTCATAGGAACCATAATTTCACAAGAATATAGTTTCATAGTTTCTAGGGTCGGAAATATAAATGTTGGCAGGTAATAATTTGCTTTTATTGAAACAGTATTATTATTTTGTATATATCTTGACTGAAGTCCAGACTGTTACAAAGTGCATACTTTTAAAAAATGCAGAAGGCTTAGAAACTTAATGGAAATACAATATAATACTTACAGTTCAGGTCACCTATGGGAAGAAAGTAGGGCACGGTAGCACTGTGGAGAATAACTGGTTCAGAGAAACGCTACTTTCTTTGCCTTTTGCCTGACTTCATACTAACGTGGCAAGCTACCTCTTTCTACTCCGGTTAGGTAACCAGGTGAAATACACAAAGTTAATACTTTAAGAATGTCCTGCAAAAATGCAGAGGTTAATTAACGTGAATGAAAATAATACATATTTGCTAATATGATTTAACTTTTGGTGAGAGGTTCAAATCCTGAGATGCTCTGAGCACCATGAATACTGGTGATTAGCCCTGAGAAAGTGAGGATACTCATGTTCTTCTCTCTTGGGCCACATGACATGACCCTCTTGCCTGCTGTTTTCTTTAGCAATACGCTTCTTTAGCAATTTAGCAATGAGTAAGGGTTGTCAGAAAAAAGTTCATGGTGTCTACATACTGTGGGGAATACAGAAAAAAAGTGTCACCTACTCCTATAGCTGCTGTTGCCATGGCAGGCTAAATATATCTGTTATGATTCATTAAAAACCTTTGGTGTAAAAAGTTACATAATAGCTTTTCAGTAGTGAAAATAAAGAATCGGTGAAGAATCAATGGATGTTGTCAATTCTTATTAATTCAGGTAATGCCCTAGTGCTCAGGGTGCCTAGGTTAAGGTAAACAATTACATGGCGCATTTGTGGAAATTGCATATAGTTCCTTGTTGCACTGAAACCTGAACATGAAACTAGGATTTTTTTCTTAAATGGGGACTACAAAATGTGTGCTTTACAGACAGAAATAGGAACATAGCAACTTTCGTATCAAATAACACTGCTGGTCCAACCAGTTCAACATGTCATTGAATCACTGGACACTGTTATATACTTCAGAGGATGGCATAAAAAATATTGCATTTGAGAGATGCAAGATAATTTGCTTTCCATAATAGATCTCCTCCTAAACCCTAATAATTACTGACAATCCTAAATCTTGAAATAGTAGGTTTACTATTGCCTCTAAACTTTATTTTAAGATATTATAATTTTGGATTTTTTATTTTTTTTATTTTTTTTTTACAAAGGCCCAATCCCTCCTTTAAAACTGAAAAGACATTGGCCAATGATAACACTGGTGAGGAGTTCCATGATCATTAATTTCATGAAATATATGTATGTTGTTGGTTTCGGAGGAGAAACACCCTATCAAGCCTTGTGCATCATTCATCTCTTTTTCATCTCTTTTCTAACAACAACAACAACACAAACCTCAGTTGCAATCACTTTTATTTCATATGCAAGTTTGTCCTTGCCCATAATGATTTTGTTGCCCATCTCTAAATCCAGGTCTATTCTGCAAAACAGTATTGGTAATGGGATGGCTAGTACAGGACACACGAGTCCAGAAAAGTTTGCATCACTGATTTATTTAAAAGCATATGATTAAATAATAATTTATGTATTATTCTTTCTTTTCTTTATTCACCTAACATCTAATTTGTATATTTTACTGCAGCTATACATTGAGTATAGTTCTGTCTTCATGAGGGATATGTGAATAACTTATTTTTAGTTCAGCTGCCAAAAAGAAAAAAAAGGAATGAAAGTTGACCACTTTTCCAGCCCCCTTTCCTTTTTTTTTCTCCCTGGAACAATATCCACCAGAATGTGTCTGCTGTAAAATGAAAAGTTGAATTCCACCTGAAACAGAACATCTCAATTTCAGTGCTTGTAATGAAGGCCAAGGAAATGTACAAAAGTACCAGAGAAGGAAGTGGTGTACCTCTGCCCTTTTACCCAGTATAAGTTAGGCCAAAAATTCAAATCCCTTCTCTTCTTGAGGAAAGTGGAAACCTACCTCTCCCACTTCCTAGTCTGCTCCCACTTCCTACCAATCATGCTGCAGGGCATTTTTGGTTGGTTAGTCTAACTGATGCAATTCCACTTCAATTCCATTAATTATTTAATCACTGAAACACAGAGAATATTAAAGAGTAACTGTGTAGTCCTGTGATGGACCCTCTCTGGAGAAGTAGAAGATTGTCATTCAAACCATTGCTCTGAATCTGGCCAAGCATGAAGCTAAGTCATTCTCCCATACAAAGTGTTGGGCTCTAGTTCTGTGGACTTTTTATCTTTTGTTTGTTTGGCTTTTGTCCAGAAATTAAATATTTTAAGTTGGAGACTATCTTGTTATCTATATTTTTTCAGTGTCAAATACATTGTAGGTAATTGACTAATTGAAACGTAACTTGCAGACTATGAGGGAGAGGTAGTTAGCCATATTTGGCTGAAGTCAGGCAAAGGGCAGGATAGAGATTCAGCTCATAGGACTAAGTGAATGAGAGGCATATAAGTTTATGTATCTCTAATTCATGTAAGTCTCTGAGGTGTATCTCAACTATGCCTTCTTGTAGACTAATCAGCACAAACTTTTTGGGGCTGCTAGTTAAAGGAATTTTGTCCCCAAATTGTGACAAAGGGAACTTACTTTGTTGGATGGGGCCCTGGAATAAAGAGAGAGCACACCAACATCTTCTCAAGGTATTACTTTATTAGAAAGCTAAACATAAGCCTAACTAGCATTTAGATTCAGGCAATGGAAATGCAAAAAACATACTCATGTCTGGAATGATGGATGTTCCATTGTTTGAACCCCACAAACTCTGAGCTCTTGTTCAGTTGTTCCAGTAGTTTGGGTCCCTGTTCCCCACTTCTCCACTTCCACAGTCATTAATAACATGCATCTCTCTACAACCTGATTGGGTATATGGTAATGAAAGGGGTTGATCATGAAGAATTCCTGCGCAGCAAAGTGCAGAATTTGTGACAATTACTTAACAACTGTTCATCTAAGATGGGCTTAGAGGTTGTCATTTAGGTTTCCACTCTTAGCAAAGAATGGTATTCCTTACGGTAATGGTTTCAGTTACTTTGTTTATGTGACACTAGTCAAACACCTAAATCAGTGTTTTCCTATTTGCATTAGCAAAAACATGAAATCTGTCCTTGCAAACCTGTTTCTCTACAAGCTTAACCAAACTTCATTTCATCATTTATATAATGAAGGACGTATACAAGATGGAGGCACTTATGCCAAGGCCTCTAATATGTCCATACACTACTATTTTGTGAAAATGTTTCCCTTTTACTATGGTTCAGGGCTTGATGTGAACAGATGTTATAAAGTAAGAATGTGGGCTAGTATAGGTTAAAAGGAAGCATAGAAGTGTATCAAAATAGAATCCTTACAGCTAGTCAAAAACATTCAAATAGTAATTTCCAGACTGCCATGGAGCATCAGAAAATGCCAGCATATTCTGATCTTAGTTACTAAAATAGCAAGCAAAAATGACACAATACTTTAAGGGATGCAAACTCATGTGGGATTAGGAACAGACCATTTGTATTGAAATAATCCACTAATGCCATTCTCAGTGCTGTGATAAAAGAGGCTGACTACTGAGATGTTCAGCCAACTGTATGTGATGTGAAAAAATGGTCCCAGTACCTGGGTTTGAAATCATTATCACACATGTTTTTTATAATTGCTAAAGTATACTTATCTGTTTTTGTGATTCATTTTCTAAAAAGCCTATCTGATTGCACTGATGATATATGTAGGGCCTAGGGTGCTAAGATGAAGACTGTATCAATATTTAACATCAGATCTTGTCCTGTGAAGTCCCCATTCAAACAGCGCAAGTATTTATCTGGAAAAAAAAAAGATTTATCTGAAAAAATGCAAGAAAAGCAAGAAGCTCCAAATATTTTTGCTGAATATCTTTTAGTACAATAATCACTTGCATCTGTATAATGTATGACTAATGTTTTCAGTTTCTCCATTTTCATTTTTCCCTCATCCAGAGTTCATTATCTATCTAGCTCCCTATCTATCTGGAGGTGGCAGCAGCTTTGCTCATCTCCCAGCTCTGTTAAGATACACTTAATTCCCGCTCCTACAGAGCTTTGCATGTTCTGGCTGTCTGAACTCCTCCTGAGTTAGATTTGGCCTTTTTATCTGTTTATACCCCCCTGCCTTTTTGTACATTTTACTATTTTATGCTTCATCATGCACCTCCCACTCACCCCCTGCTCCCAAGAGACAAACTTAGGGTTTTGGCAGCTCCTCCCTTTAGTGCATCCTTTCTGTGGCTTACCTTATTTTCTTCCTCTTCATGCCCTTTTTGCTGCTTATTTTTAAACTTTCCACATTGACCTGGACAGCCCTTCCTCACTGCAAAAACAAAAGACCTCTTTCATTAACATTTTCCCTGCCAGAATGGTCAAATCTAGCATGCAGCCTCAGTCTGTGTGCTGTTACAGGTTACCTTTATATCATTCTGTGGAACATCAGGTGGTGTTAAGTCAGAACAGTTTCAGAGCAGTTGCAGGTTAAGGTTTAATGCCATATCTGACTTGCATAACTGTGACTTGCCACTAAAGCATCTGGCAAGCAGGGGTGTGGCCAGGAGCAAGAACTCTATGTTTCTTCTAGGAGTAAAACAGCTGTAAGTTAACTGGAGCAAAAACACGAAACACAGAGAAGCATGCCTTCCTGGGCACCGTGCTCTCACTGCTCAGTAGTTCTATTACCAGCACAGAGTCACCAGGGAGGAACTGCAGCAACAACATGGTCCCTGGGGCAGCATGGCTACCCAGACCCCTTGCTCCTACCATACTCAATGCTAGGCTGCCTTCTCTCACTTTCCCACCAGAAACATGGGAGATTGATGAGGGTTGCCCTCTCTCCCACCCTGCAAATTCTCCTGAATAAGGGAGAGCCAACCAGATGTGGGTAAAATGCATAGTCCTTTGAGTGGAGGGCTGTGTGACTGGGTCAGGGTTTGAAAACAAGTCTTCTAGGGTCCCTGGAGCAGCATGATGCCATATGGGCTGGGGTCGTATACAAGAGAACACCATGCACCCAGAGAGTGGTGGTGGATGATTTGATATTGACCTGGAAAGATGTGGGCAGTGGAGTCCCACAAGGCTCGGTCCTTGGATTAGTGCTATTCAATGTCTCATCAGTGACTTGGATGAGGGTATGGAGAGCACCCTGTCCAAGTTTGCAGATGATACCAAAACTATGGGGAAAAGTTAAAACACCAGAGGGTAGGGAATGGATCCAGGTGGATTTGGATAGGTTGGAAAAATGGACAGAACAAAATAGGATGCAGTTCAACAAAGACAAGTACAAAGTGCTGTACCTGGGAAAAAGAACCACCAACACACAGGCTGGAGGATGACTTCATCAGCAGCACAGCAGTGGAAAGGAATCTTGGAGTAATAGTTGACCCCAAGGTGAACATGAGTTGTCAGTGTGATGAAGTGATCAACAAGGCTAACAGCACTTTATCATGCAATAGCAGATGCATGGCAAACAGGTCCAGGGAGGGGATGCTTTCCCTCTATGCAGCAGCAGGTCAGGCTTCAATTGGAGTACTGCATCCAGTTTTGGGTGCTGCACTTCAGTAGGGATGCAGAGAATCTTGAGAGGGTTCAAAGGAAGGCCACTCGTATGATCAGAGGCCTGCAGGCAAGGCTCTATGAGGAGAGACTGAGGGACCTTGATCTCATCAGCCTTCTCAAGAGAAGGCTGAAAGGTGATCTTGTAGCTGGCTATAAATTCATCAGGGGAGGAAAGCAAGGATTAGGAAATGCTCTATTTACTCAGGCACCCCTGGAGTAACTAGGAACAATGGCCACAAATTGACAGAGAGCAGATTTAAGTTGGACATTGGAAAGAACTGCTTCACAGCAAGGGTTGTCAGAATCTGGAATGGGCTTCCAAAGGAGGTGGTGCTCTCCCCTACCTTGGGGGTCTTTAAAAGGAGCCTGGACAAGCATCTAGCTGGGCTCATCTTACCTCAGTGCTCTTTCCTGCCCAGGGCAGGGGGTTGGACTTGATGACCTAACGAGGTCCCTTCCGACATCTATGAACGTGCCCCTTCCAACATCTGCAACATCTATGGATCTATGAATCTATGTGAGAGTGTTTTGGGCCACCCCTGAACAGTAGACCTAGAGAAAGTGGAAGGTTTATCAGGTATAGAAGATCTGGGGGCACCTGTATATGTGCCCAATGTCTGCTCTGGTGCATGCTAATTAATGTGTGTCAGAACAGACTCAGTTAATTGAGTGATGGAGTAAGCTAATTAGCCCTTTCCAGCAGCCTTGACATCACATGTATTCAGCATGCCTGTGCTTCAAAATGGTGGCAGGGGCACTTAATATCTGTGTCTCCACACTTTCAGTGAAGTCTTCACAGTTTGGGGCTAGATGGGCTAATGGGCCTAGGAACGGGCTTTGAAGTGGCACCAGAACAGGATTTCAGGCAGGTAAGGGGGAGTGAGAACTAGCCCAGATTCCCAGCACAAGTGTATTGCTTTTGACCCAGTTGATACAGGCCAAGGAGGTGCGCTCATAGGTGTACTGACAATACAACAGAAATTGGATGTCATTCTCATTATTAGTCATGTCATTGGCATAAGCTGTAATCTTGACTGGAGGGCTAATACCTGTGGACAATGGAAAGGCCAGGCCCCTCAGGAAATACCTCAATGCATACAGCAGTGACTTTATGGCTAGAACATAGAGCATGCTGGGAAGAGGGTATACCACCTGCTATACATCTTTAGGAGACTAGAGGTCTCCCACTACAGGAGCCAAATGGTTGACATGAAGAGGGGCCCAAAGCCAAAGACCACAAGAGTCTGAAAAAAAAAAGTATGATGCAAGATGCAGTTTTATAAAATGACCTCATCTCAGAATTATCTAACAATCATGCATACAGTACAAGTCATCATTCTTTCTTCAATTATTTCCATGTATTTAATTAGGGCTGCTACAACTCCCCCACCCTTCCAAACCTGGTCCCAGCCTGTTTCTGGAATGATACTGCATTCCTTTTATCTGAGGATTAAGCAACTGGAAAATTGGGGTGGGCAGGAAAAGTTCACTCACATGTTGTGGATGTCTTTTGCTAAGTACACTTCCAATTTTGGTTTACCAAGACACCTTATCCCCTGTAGAGCATAAACATGCACAAACTCCTATCACTTGCTAAGTAGCAATGTCCTGACTCATATTTCTTAAACTATCCAGCTATGTCCCTGAGCTGTTGAAAAGATCTTACCTCCCTAGGTAAATCTGTCAGTGAGTGACAAATGCCTTCTCAGCCCCTCAAATGGCAAGTACAGAAATATGTGATCACCCTGACTCTGTCCTGATAACATTAGAAGTGGAAGGGTGAAACTCAAGACAGAGAAACAATTTTGTGTGGTAGAAAAGGACCTGCAGGATGCCAAAAGCATATGTGTTTGTCTGTTTATCTAGATTCCTTCAATGGTGGAGAAATTCATTAGTATCTGAACATTCTGGCCAGATTCTATTCCACTTATTGGATCCTATTCCACTAACTGAATTTAGGTGTTTAATTGTGATTCTGCTCCACCCCATTTAAGTTCTTGAAAATACATTTGTGATGTTCTTACTTTAGTAGCACATCAACTGACCCTTAATATTTAATTAGGAAAAGAAAGAAGGAGGAGGTCCAGCACACCCTTTTTGTAATACCAGTTTTTAAGGGTCATGAGCAGGGGAGAATAGAATCACACTTAGGTCCCTAAGTCCACTTACATACTTAACAGGTGGAATAGAACATGTCCCTTAGAAGTTCAGATTAAAGCGTATCCTATGCTTACATAATATGAAGTCCTTAAGACAAAAAATTCAGTACGTCATAAGTATCTCAGTGACACCTTTATTGATATACAACAAATTAACGGCTTCAGGACAGGGTCTTTTGCAGTTGAAACTCAATACAACCGATGCTTTTAATACCCTCTTCCCTGTGGTGCTGCACACTGAGCGCTGACAAGAAACTGCTTTCTGCATTCATGTACAAGAGGCTAATAGTCTTATGCACCGTGGATCAAAAGTATTAACAGCAACATACTCTCTCTGCTGAATAACAACAGTATCTTTAATTTATTCCCACATGGCTGGCACTGGTAATTGACATAAATGGAAATTGCCTCTGCTTTAAATGTCAGCTGAAGGGGGGTTTAGAGGAATGTAGTCATCCATTACTCTGTTAAGAACATGGAAGCAACAAGCACATATCTGATGCTTGAAAAAAGAGTTCATTTTTAATTAGTGCCTCATGAAAGCAATTAGAATGCCTGTTGGGGAAAAAATGTACAAAAGCTGGGTCTTGTTGTTTCCTTTTCTCATGATTTTTTTTTCCAGGACATGATTATCCCAAGCATTTACTGTACTGTGAAGCAACCCAGAAAGGAAAATATAGTAGAAGAAAAAGAAATGTAAAAAGGGTGTAGTTTATCTGTTTTCCTTAGGAGTAAATAACAATAAAAAAATCCTTCAAAAGGTCCAGGTGCCCTAATGATTTAGACAACAATCTCTTCATTTGCAAGTGATAATCAACTAACTGAAGAAAAGCAATCACATATAATTTATAATTTTTTTCCAGCCTACATATCAAAGCAGTAGAATAGCCCCCTTTAGTGTTTTCCCCCAGGAACATACACTCCACCTTCTTTTAAATCCTTCTAAATAAATGGTTTTGTGGCATGCCCAGATGGCCAATGTTATGGGATAGCTCCTCTTTGGATGTAGGTTGCCATAGTTCCATGGACTTCAGTGGAGCTCTGGCAATTTATACCAGATGAGGTTCTGCTCTTTAATGTTTATTTTAAGAGCTTACAGGGTTAGAAAGGACATAGTATTAGTGAGAAATTTGTTTTCTGATTATCTGTAAACTGTGCTAAAGCCAGAGTCCTCTCAAACTTATACTGAAGTAACTTTCTTGGGGCAAGTTGTCTCCTTTGTTACCAAAGTGTAATCTGACTTCTAGGATTTATAAAGGCACTGGTCCATATTTATATAAGTATAGATAGTCATTGATTAGCATGCATAAGACAACTGTGACAGGGGGCCCATCTTGAGCCTGGTCACAGTGTCAGCTTGCCCACCTGTCTGGGGCAGTCTGGCCTGTCTCTCCTGCCACATCTTGATGTATAAAAGAAGATGAAAAAAACTGTGGGAAGTTGCTCATTTAATGCCCTGGTGCCTAGGGCATTATACACAGCTCCAAACTTTCCTTTTACTGTGTCCCATGCCTGATAGATGGCATCCATTTCCACTATTACTCCACTTGCCCCTTCACTAGGCTGTATTCGGGCTCTGGCCCAACTTGTCCTCAGGTGTCCTCAGATGTGCCTGGGCCTCCTGCTCCCTTACTGGGGTCTCAACTCTTGCCCCCTCACTAGGACCTCAAGTCTGGCTACTCCAGTCAGCCCATGTGCAGTCCTTCAGGCCCCCCTCAGGCCCTACTCTGCATGGCTGCCAGCTGTCACCACTCTGGTTGGCCCATGTGCAATCCTTCAGGTCCCATAAGGCCCTACTCTACATGCCTGTTGGCTACTGCTCTCACTGGGGCTGCTATTCTGCCCTCTCACTGAGGTAACTACTCCACCGACTCACTGGGGCTGCAGGGCCTTATCCCCCCCTAGGCCTCAGGTGTCTATTGACATGTCTGGACCTCACTCTTGGCCTATGGCCCACTCAGGCCTCAGGTGTCTGTTGACATACCTAGATCCTTCCCCCAGCTACATTCAATGGGCCTGGGACCTGCCTCAGGCCCCACTCAATGGGCCTCAGCCCCTGTGCTTTTCTGTTGGGGTGTGCTCCCTTTGCTTTTCCCCTATGCAGGGTATGAGCAAGGCAGTGGGGACTGAGGCTTTCTGATGCCCCATACTCACCCTTCACTGGAGAGGCACAGGTGTGGCATTTCCTGGAAGTTCCCTGCCACAACAACTTTGGAAATGGGCTTGACATCCAGGTTTCTCAGCTACAGTAGTCACAGAGTTAGGCTCCTTTTTGCTTGCTTTGCCTCTGGCCTCACAACACTTTCCTTTTTGGCTGAATATTGGGACAGTTTTAATAGCAGTGATGGTAGATGCTCTCAGACCCCACTACCTCATAGCCTAGTGATAAGAAAACTCTTCTAGAATATTTGCCAAAGAGAATTCTGAAGCATCTTCTAGAATGTGTGTAGGTGTAGGTGTAGGTATCTATAGCTATGTTTATGGCAATGTCTATGTATGCATACAAACACACCCAGAATAATACATATTTGGAAGAGCCTACTTGCAGAGCTGTTGCAACAAACATACACAATGAGACTGTTAAACAGAGAATTATAAACACATAGAATACATTATGGAATTCAGATCTTAGAGATCTGAATACCTTCAGTTAGTATCCCTTTATGCCGAGTTTTGTACAGCAACATTGATTGCAAAGGGTGTGTGTCATGGGATGGGGTCCCAGGGACGGCTATTCTGCCTCTAGGCCTCTACGACCATGTCAATCTTGCCCAATGGGCACACTTTTCCTTTCCTGCCATGTCTTGCTGATAATTACAATATAGGGAGACTGCCCTCGATTTTGTGTTTGGACATGGTCCTGATGGACTCTGCTGAGCCCTGTGGGTTCTTGGACCCCTTTTTGGGTCTCGCTCAAAATGGATGCCTCACAGGACACCCTCTACCTTATGGGCTAGATGCATGGCTCCAAAACCACCCCTTTACCATGCCCCAAGCCTCGCAGACTTTAAACATTGCCTCTCCGAGGCATTGTTATAGCTCAGCCTCCTGTCATCACTGGGCTCTCTGCAGCCCTATCTCTGTGCCCACACTGATGCTGGACTCTCCACAGCCCTTTCTATGCACCCACACTGGCACTAGGCTCTCTGCAGTCCTGTCTATGCCCACACTGGTGCTGGGCTCTCCGCAGCCCCTTTGTCACCATGTCCCCTGGCACTAGGGTCCCCACACTGTAGTGGGCCCCCCAGTGAGGACTCCTCCTTCCCCAGTAGCCTCAGCCTGATCCACCAGTTTATAGACAGAAATCAAAATATAAAGTTCTGGGCTGTAACATAATACAACCAGTTCAGGGTGTGCTCTGTCCCTTTAAAAAGTTAAGCTCCCCCCCTCCCCCAGCACTAAATGCCTTGTAGGCCAGGTGATGTTTCTGCATCTTAATTCTACCAGAAGTAGAACAGGCAGTGAAGCATCTCCAGTTAGCTTCTGGTATGAGAGCTCCTTTCCCCTTGGCTACTGACAGAGACCTGTCCCTCTAGTCCCAGCCCTGGGGTTTATATATGCCCAGGTCCCTGCCTCTTCTAGTCAGCTGTCCAGCTGCAGGTACAGGCTAATTCCCTCATTAGCCTGCTGCCACAGTAACCTGCATCTGTGGGATTCCTGTCTGACTGCTAGGGCCCTCTCCCTAGGCAGTTTCTGCCCTTAAAGGAGCAGGCACCTTAGTGCCCTCTGACAGTATAAAAAATCATATAAAACTAATTGAATGATTGGAACTCTTTCATGAAATAAAACTCCTCAGAATTCATTTTAGCAAGTTCTACATATGTTACCAATTAATAAATTAATTTGAATGACAACTGGTGTATGCTGGGAATCTTAATAAAGATTTTCTTTGTTATAAAAGAGTACATATAATCTACAACAATTAATTACCACCAGTAGTAGAAAATATCCAACTCTCATTCTTTTCTTTTATGCCTTTAACAAATGATGCAGAATGCAAAAAATAAGCTGTGCCTTTCTATAAATAGAGAGAGAGAGAATGGAAAGAAAAGCAAGAGTTAACACAGTTCATAATTAATAATCAAACTGATTTGAGCAGAAACAAAACCTGAAATTTCACACATCAAAGATCACTTTAAATTTTAGACATCCAATTAGTTAATTCAATATGTGAAACCCGTCAGTGTTCTACTTCACTGAATTACTTTTTACTCACACATTGCATGATCAGATGAGGCATAAATTAATACTTATTGGTGGTACTATGCACAATTAATATAAATTGTCAGTCAATAGTTTTCTAGTGGGCCTGTAACAATGCCATTTTAAAGTGAAACACGGGGGAAAAACAGTCTTCTCTCCATAAAAAGAACATTTTCAAAATCAGGACCCTGGCTTACACTAATTAATACATACATGCATCTGCATTTACCTTTGTGGACATAAGCAGGGTAAATTAGCTTCCAAGCAATTTAGGCATTTGCAAATAAATTGTGCCAGCATGGTTCAGAGTATGTGTCATGTCTATAACACTAAGCAACAAGAGCACAAGGCTGAACCTCTTGAACTAGAAATTAGGTTTAGCCATAAATACCAGGTTTCTATTGTCACTGGAGTCAGACACAGTAGGCAGGTATACTCCAATGCATTAAACTACCACATTAGTCATATATGCATGCACATTTTGCACAGAAGTCAGACATTTCTCTAAAATATGATGCTAGCAATCTTTTCAGCTTCCCCCCACCACCCATTTATATTAAGAAAAACATTATTTTCACAGGTAACAAACCAAGCAAAAACCAATTTTGAACCAAGCCCCCAGGATTACTTTGTAAAAGGTCAAGACAAAAAAATCAGTAGCAAACAGGTAACCATTTTAGGGAATGTACTAAGATTCTATTACTTTAGAGGGCTTTGCATTTACAGGAGTTCAGAAAAGGGGAAACAATTTTCAGTACTGTATATGAAACAAGCATGTGTCTGCTCCATTAAATTCAATGGACATCTTCCACAACATTTCCCAGTTAAAATGGCAGCTGGTTAGCTCTCTGATGTGAATATAGAATACAAGGACTGTGATCAATTCTATGCCGTATGAAATAGGTTTGAATAGAAAGCTCTGGCATAATTTGTTGCATAACAGTGGGTGGGTGGTGATTATGCATGTACATAGGTGCATGCAAATAATTGTAAATGTATTTTTATTAGTGGGTACATCTAATATTCAGCAATACAATGTTTTCCCTCATTTAGTAAAGTAGTTAAAAACATACATTTTGCAACATATAAAAGAGACAACTGGTTTCTCTGGTTCTCTTCACCAAATCAGCTGGTCCTGGAGAGGGTCCAAAGGAAGTCCACTCGAATGATCAGGGGGCAGCAGGGCAGGCCCTACGGGGAGAGGCTGAGGGACCTGAACTTGTTCAGCTTCCACAAGAGAAAGCTGAGGGGGGATCTAGTGGCCTGTTACAAACTAGTTAGAAGGGACCAGCAGGCATTGGGGGAGTCCCTGTTCCCCTGAGCACTACCAGGAGTGACTAGAAATACCATTCACAAGCTGGCAGAGAGTAGATTCAGACTAGATATCAGGAGGTGTTATTTCACTGTCAGGGCGGCTAGGATCTGGAACCAACTTCTAAGCGAAGTGGTGCAGGCTCCTACCCTGGGGGTCTTTAAGAGGAGATAGACAAACACCTTGCTGGGGTTGTTTGACCCCGGTACTTTTTCCTGCCATGGTGGGGGTCGGACTTGATGATCTGCTCAGGTCCTTTGCAACCCTACCAATTATGAAACTATGAAATCCTTATTTTTAACTCTCAACTATTGGTAGCAATGTAAGCAGGACACTCACATCAAGATATTTAACATAAATGTATTTAATATAGTGACTAACAAGGATTGTTCTTTCTCTAAAATATCAATGATCTATATTTCTGATTTGTGTTCATTCATGTCTAAGAGTACCCAATTATATGGCCTACATGGTACATTATTACTACATACACAATTATCTGTAGAAAGGATGATGGTTTCATTGTGCTCTTTACAGGATACAATTGTTTAATTTTGTTCAGTAGCTGAATCAATAGTTGATAGCTGAATGTAACTGCTTAACAAAAGTGTCTATGATACTGTCTTGGGAGGCAATAAATATTGATTTAAATTTCCTCAGGCAAATAACAAAATTATACCTGTATCTCCCACATGATGGATACGTGTCCTTACCCTTTGGATGTTGAGTAAAAGGGTCCTTCCCCTTTAGTTTTCTGATTTAAGGCAAAACAAATTTTCAGACCAACAAACTACCAAATTCAATCTAAATTTATACAGTGCCAGGAAAGCAAATAAATGATTTGTGGAAGAAATTGCCTGCCCTCAATTCTATTAAACAGTGGATCAATGACAATTATTTAATGATGGACTCCTTTACAATTATGAAGTTGGAAATATAAATCGATCAATTAAATTTGAATGTGTGCTTGTATGTGTAGCATGCTACTGTATAACTTTGTACACATATACACATAAATCAGGACATTTATATATATAAATAATCATTACCTGTTACATAGTGAAAAACTTCAGAGGTACATTTTTTATGAGGTTATGCTCTGACTTGGGAGACAGCCCCAAAGTACCCCAAATGCATTAGCTTAGGTTTTGTCAAGCTGTGTTTAGTGTATAACCTAAGGCAAGGAATTGCTTTTAAGTCCTTCTACGTTACCAACCTTGAGGTTGCCAGTAACTTGAAGCAGCCTAAGAGCTGTTCTAAATCTGACTGGAAGTAAAGTTTCCTCCTCTCCAGCACTTACCTCCTTTTGGAATGTTTTTTACATGATTGGGGAGCAGATGACCACGAGTTAGTGATATATTATTTATGTCACAGGTGATTCCCCAAAATCTTTATGCTCTTAAATCTATAGAAAGAGTGTTCTTGCTTAAAGGTAAGCACCACCTTAGTGACTTTCTAGTCTGTGGGATTAGTTCCTGATTGAAGTGATATATTTCATATCTTTGCCAGTAACTTCCCTATTTCACACTTAATTTCCTTCACTACCCTCAGATGAATATTATCTAGGCTTAGTGATTTACTGCACTTAAGTTTTTTAAGTTGCTCCATAACTTCCTCCTTAGAGGCTTTCATTTTGTTAAGGCCATTGTCTAATTTCCCATGAAAAGTGCCCTTGGAAGAGTGATTTCCCTATAGTCCTTGATAGTAAAGACAGATGCAAAAAATTAATTTAACTCCTCTCCTATTTTACCACCCCCTCTAATTGCTCCCCTCATCCTTTAGTCTAATAGAGCCAGAGTCAGATGTGCAACCTTCTGTCTCTTTATGTATTGCATAAAGTTTTATTATTTATATTGATATTCCTACCAGCGCACTGTGGAGTGTAAGTTGTAGAGAAGCTGCAGAGCAATGTGTTCCATGAAAGGGGTTTACACAATGTCACTAAACTGCATGGCTCTGACACTTGTTTCTCCAAGGTCTTGCACCATGTTTTGTCATTTATACCCACAAAAAGTAAATGTGAAATGTTACCAAATTAGTACTGTAGCATTTTACACCCCCTATCAGAAGTGTAAATGAGTTGTATGTGGTGCAAAGCAGGGAAGAATCCTCTTGAGTCTTAATATAGTAGGGCTATGTGAAGCTTTGGGTGTTGATTCGATTTGGAGGAGATTCAGCTCAATTTGGCAGCCAAATCTCCAAATCCAAATCAAATCAGGAGACCAATTAAAAGGTCTGAATCAATTTAAAGCTCTCTGAATTGATTCAAAAAAGATTTGGAGAGCTTCAGAGATTTGGGTAGTCCCAGCTCACTGCCACAAGGAGCTTGACCCAGACTCCATGCTGATTAGTATAGGGTGGGGGAGGGAGGATGGAGGAGGGGACCATGGGGGGACCCCTGCCAGGCCCCATCCTTGCCTGCTCCTCCAGCCCCCTTGAGTGCCTCCGACCTCTGCCCGCTCTCCCAACCCCTGCCATGGCTGCCCTGCCTGGGAGAGCGAGCGGGGGTTGGGGCTTGTGGCAGAGCCCTCCATGCAGTGTGGGGCAGTGGGGGACAGCGCGGATCACCACCCCACCTGGCAGGAGCCAGTGAGTGCCGGGCTTTTTCTTCAAAGAGCCGGGAGCTGGGGCTGGGCAGGATAGCCTTTGACAGGGCTAGGAGAGTGGGTAGAGAATGGGGCCAATTCGGAGATACGGCCAATTCAGCACCAGCCAAATCTCTGAATCAGGTTCAGCTGAATCGATTGAGGACAATGATTTGAATCACCAAATAGAATCACTGTCCCCTGAGTTGGCCGAATCCAAAGCGAATACAAGCCACTTTGCACAGGCCTATAATATAGGTGCCATATGGGAATAGTAGAAAGAGACTGGGGATATAAATGTAGAAAAAAATTTCCTCTTAAAGGATCCTATACTGTGTGGGAGAAGCTTGTGACATTGCCATATTTAAAAAACAACAACAAGAAAACATAAGGAGGTATTTAAACACCACTACAAGTGTTGTCCTTATCTTTCTGGTAGTCAGAGGTAAGAAGCATAGAATTATAAGAAATAGGTTTAGAAAGGACCTTGAGATCATCTAATCCAAGCCCCTGCCTGAGGCAGGATCATCCCTACCCAAATTATCCTATGCATATCCATTGTCTAACCTATTAACAAAACGGTTCATTCAACCCTGACACAGCCACAAGACACAACACCCTAATCTGCTACAGATAAAGCAGGGGGAACACAGTGAACAATGTTCTGCTGCTGCAAATGTTAAAATATACTCAGTAGATCCCAGGAAGAAGGCCATGCCCTCCAGCTCCAATAGAAGGCAAAATTCACCACAGTCCATACCAGTCTGAGAAATGGGTAAAATTCCTTTCTAATACCAAATATAGAAATCAATTTGACCCTGAGTAGAGGAGCATGAATCATAGAAAATTAGGGTTGAAAGGGACCACAGGAGGTCATATAGTTCAAACTCCTGCTGAAAACAGGATCAGCCCCAAATAGATAAGCCTAGCCAAAGATTTGTCTAGCCAGGTCTTAAAACCTTCCAAGGATGGAGATTCCACTGTATCTCTGGGTAACCTGTTACAGTGTTTTACTACTCTCCTAGTGAGAATTTTTTTCTTAATATCTATCTTGCCCCAGTCCCCTCACCATTCCTGTTACCGTCTTATGGACTCTCTCCAATTTGTTCACATCCTTTCTGTAGTAACAGGAAGGGGGAGGGAGGGCAGCAAACTGAACACAGTACTCCATATTGGCCTCACTAGTGCTGAATAATGATGAATAATTGCTTCCCTTGATTTGCTGGCAACACTCCTACTGATGCCGCCCAGTATGCCATTAGCCTTCTTTGTAACAGAGGCACACTGTGGGCTCATATTCAGTTTATTGCCCACTGTAATCCCCAGGTCCTCTTCTGCAGAGCTACTGCCCAGCCAGTCAGCCCCCAGCCTGTATTGATGCATGGGACTGTTCCTTTCTATGTGCAGGACTTGTTGAACCTCATGAAATTTCTTTTGGCCCAATCTTTCAATTTGTCCAGATCACTCTGAATCCTATCCCTACCCTCCAGCATATCAACTACTCCCTTCAGGGAAAAAAAAAGTTCTTTATTAAAAAAAGATAAACATAACTTTGTCCATATGTAAAGTCTCCTGCAAACTGTTCTACATTCCCACAGCCTAGTCGATTGCATACAGTGGCCACAACAGCTTAAGCCAGCGACCTTTGTCTTTATGTCCCAGCAGGAGCACTGGCACACCCCAGTTAAAATCCCCAAAGTTGGTTGCAGTCAACATCCAATGCTTCTGAGGAAGGTTTAAAGACACATGTAGTAGCAGGAGGGGAAAACATTCCCTCCTGACCCCATGTAGCAACCAGAAAAGCCCAGAAGCATAGTGGATACCTACAGTAGAGAACAGAAATAGCTACACTTAGATCACCCCAGACCAGTGTCTGTCCAGCCTCTTACTGAACACATATCTAGGCAGCCCACAACTTCTCTAGGCAGTCTATGAAGAGTCCACAATTTCTCTAGGCAGTCTATTCCACTGCCTTACTTTTGTAACAGTGAAGAAGCTCTTCCTGTTATCCAATTTAAATTTACTTTGCTGTAACTGCAAGGCATTGGTCCATGTCCTACTCTCTGGAGCAAGAATGAAAAGATGTTTCCTTTTCTTTATGGCAGCACTTCAGATATTTGAAGACTTCAAAAATGTTACTTCTTAAGCACCCTTTTCACAAGCTGAACCTGACTAGCTCCTTCAACCTCTCTTTGTATGACTTTCCTTCCAAGCTCTATATCATTATTGTTGGTCACTGCATGGGGTTTACATGGGGCCTCAGCTGGGTCTCCCCACACCCCAGGTTAACCTGTCATAGGAACCTATGGGGCCCAGTTGGGATTTGCTGGACTACAGATCATAAAGTGATAAGAGAAGGAGGGAAGTTGACAGAAGCAATTGTAGAGGTATCGCTCCCCAGATCAGCAGCCCTTTCTCTTTAGTACTGATAGGTCAGAGGGTAGATTGACATGTAAAGTTACCTTCTGTATCCCCACAGAGTCTTGGATAGCTAGACAGCTGGTCAAAAACCCTGCTCCTGCTGCTACCTCTTCCCTGATTACAGTAGAGAAATATTGTTCAGGAAATGACAGTTCAAACTTCATGAGAGGCCACATACTGTTGCCCCAGGGACACAGAAAGCAGATCATTTGAGCTTAGTACTGAAGGACATGCCAAGGGCACAGAGTTACATGGTCTCCTTGAGACTACTATGCACGTAGAATGAGCAGAATGATGTTTTCTCAGCCTAGAAAGATGGACCTGAGGCTGGAGGGTTTCTCAAAACTGACTAATTAAATTTATTTTCAAATATTTCTATTGTACTATCATTGATCATTGGTTTCTTTTATTCAAGGGTTCTGTATATGATAATGCTTGTGTTGGGAGAAAGTTCTCTACCATGAATACTGAGTAAATGTCTTCTTCCTCTAAATTTAAAGCTGTGGTGGGGGAACCCCACCACATTTTTTCCCCAAGTTTTTTGCAAAGTTTTGTGTTCATTTCAATTTTAGTAAACTGCATCTCAGCATCATCTGTATCTGGGCTGTATGACTCTACTCATTACACAAGTGAGAAGCTGTTTATTTTAAAATAATGCTTGCTTTGTGGAATGGAACAGCTTCAATTTCATCTGTTCTCTGGAATGAAGTGACTAGGTATGGAAGATCATCTGATAGTACTGTTATAATTAAGATACTCTTCCTCCAAAGGGTTTAAAAAGTAAGGGACATTAAAAATACTGTTACGTAGAAGCTCAGAGCAGTTGGTAGAAATCAGATAACAGATTTTTAGGAAGTGATCCAGAACATATGATAAAGATGGAGCCTTTCACTGGACTCAAGCATTTGGGGAAACTGGGGGATCAAAACTGCATGAGAGGTTGACATATGCTGAAGTCATGTTGCTGTAAATATACCCCACAAATTAACCATACAATAGGAGGGAAAATGAATGCCACAGGGAAATAGTATCAATCTTTCCTGGCATTTAGAACATGTTCATATATATCTCCAAAATTATCATTCAAATCAATCCCACTTATCTGAAATATTGAAAGCCATTTGCAAGCATCTGGAGGAGGAAGGGCTAATTGCAAGCAGCCACCATGGATTTATGAAAAACAAATCATGTTAAACCTGATCTCCTTCTTTGATAAAGTAACTACTTGGGTGGGTGAAGGGAATGCTGTGGATACAGTTTTATCTGGACTTTGAAAAGGTCCCTCACAACCTTCTCATAAACAAGCTGGAGAAATGTGGGCTAGATAAAATGACTACACGGTGGATAGATAACTGGTTCAATAGCCACAAGCAGAGGGGAATTATTAAGGTGTCCATGATAGAATGGCAGAAGGTTTTGAATCCCACAGATGTTTTTCCTGACCCCTGTGCTGTCCAATATGCTTATTAACAATTTAGATGCTGGCATAAAAAGATTCTTCAGCAAGTTTTCATATGACACAAAACTGGGAAGGAGTGCCAATACACTAGAGGATATGAGCCCAGTTTAGAAAGACCTCAACAGGTTGGAATGTTGGGCTAGAGCTAACAGGACGAAGTTCAATGCAGACAAATGCAAAGTGCTACACATTGGGAGAAATAATCAAAATCACAAACATAAAATGGGTGACACTTGACAGGATGACAGCACTATAGAAAAGGATTTGGGAGATTTGGGAGACCACAGACTCAATATGAATCTTCAGTGGGCATGTCTACATTTGTGCTTTACTGAACTAAGCATAAACTAAGGATATTCAGCGGTCTAAAAAAAGTCAAAGTTTAAAAGAGCAGAGCAGGGCATGGTCCGGGACCATGCCCTGAGGCAACCAGAGACTGGGTCCTCCATGGAGATGCTCTGACTACCACAGCATCTCTGTGGTTGGCCCCTCACCCTGGTGCTGAAACACCTGGTCAACCAGGCCACATATTCAGCACCAGGGCTCCAGTGCCAGTGAGTAAGTGTCAGGGGGACTGGAGGAGGGGAGAGGGGACCATGTGGAGGATCCCCGCCAGCCCTGCCCACTACCCCAGCCCCCCGACCCCTACTCTGCCTGATCCTTCCCCCCACCAGCCCCCAAGGCCCCTGCTCCCTGCCTTGCCTGGCCCCAGCCCCCTAAAACCCCCCAATCCCTGCCCACCCAACCCATAGTTTAACTCCCTCAACTCCCCCAGCACTTACCGGCAGTCGGAGCTGCTGTCTGGCTGACTGGGGCCACG
This sequence comes from Gavialis gangeticus, assembly GCF_001723915.1. Classification (NCBI taxonomy): domain Eukaryota; kingdom Metazoa; phylum Chordata; order Crocodylia; family Gavialidae; genus Gavialis; species Gavialis gangeticus. The sequence goes on along the minus strand of NW_017729027.1, from coordinate 26,403,165 downwards.
CTCACACATTGCCAAACATGGTGACAGCCCCAGTGGCTCCAGCCTGCACCCTGCTGCCCTCCACTTTCCTGTGCTGCCTGGGGGGGGGCTCTGCCAGGAGGACCTGGAGCCCCCCCATCCCTGCTTCTAAGGTAAGCAGAGGCTTTTTTCCCATTTTTTTCTGTTTTTGCTTTGTTTTTTTAAGTCACAGTGCCTGGGGTTATGGGGGCAGCCATGGGGGCCTTGGGGTGCAAGTTGGGGGTGAGGCTGGGTGGGGCAGCCGATGGAGGGTCTGGGTGAGCAGGGGTTGGGACCGGGTGGGGCAGCCATCAGTGGGCTGCAGCAGATAGTGGGGGATGGGGCCAGCTGAGGCAGCAGTCAGGAGGATGGGCTGGGCCATGTGGGCCTTGCAGCGGGGTGGTATACCCTGTGGGGGCTATTTCCCTTGTGTGGGGGCTGTACCCCTTGTGTGGGGGCCATAGCCCTGTTGGGGGGCTGTAGCCCTTGTGTGGGGGCAAATCCCCTGTTGGAGGGCTGAACCCCTTGTGTGTGGGGGCCAAAATCCCTGGTAGGGGGGCTGAATCCCCTGTTGGGGGGCCATAGCCCTTGTGTAGGGGCCAAATCCCCTGTTGGGGGCCATAGCCCCTGTGGGAGGGCAGCAAAATATATATTCATGTATTCATGAAACATGTATTGAGAGTTCAGTTTACTATTATAGTTTCATAGTTTCTAGGGTCGGAAGGGACCTGAGCAGATCATCTAGTCCGACCCCCTGCCATGGCAGGAAGAGCACTGGGGTCAAATGACCCCAATAAGGTGGTCATCCAACCTCCTCTTAAAAACCCCCAGGGTGGGAGCCTGCACCACCTCACTTGGAAGCTGGTTCCAGACCCTAGCCGCCCTGACCGTGAAGTAGCGCCTCCTGATGTCCAACTTAAACCTTCCCTCCGCCAGCTTGTGACCATTGTTCCTGGTCACTCCTTGCGGTGCTTGGGGGAACAGGGACTCCCCCAGCGCCTGCTGATCCCCCCTAACCAGTTTATATTATGATGAAATACATGCTTTAACACTGTAGATATACCAATAACACATTGTCCAACTGATCTCTGTCTCACTCTCTCACTCTCTCTATAGTGGTCTTTTGTTATATTTGTGAAGGAACATGGATTTGTGGGTATTTTCAAGAGTGACTTGATTGTTTTTTTTTATCAGGGATTTTTCAGTTTTCCAATAGGGAGTACCAGTATTCCTGCTAGGGAGGCCAGTGGCAGGACCATGCCTGCTCATAGCTGGCATCTTGGACCCAGCCAAAGGTGACTAACCTCCTGCACAATTGAGGCCAGGAGGACATGCTTTGACAGTTAAGAGCGGGGCACCACATCCAGAACATTTTCTGGGCTATAGCTGCCCAGATGGTTGGGCAGGGGCACACATGGCAGTAATGCTGCACACAGGTCAACTCTGCAGCCATAGCCCGCTGGCAGCTGGCCCACAGCTGGCCCACTTGTATATGTCCAGCTTTTCTAAATAGGCCCTAACCTGTTCTTTCACTACTGTTAGTGGCTCACCTCCTCCCCAGACTGTGCTGCCTGGTGGAGTAATCTGGGATCTGACCTTGGCTGTGAAGACTGAGGTGAAAAAGAAATTGCGCACATTTGCCTTTTCTGCATCCTCTGCCACAAGGTTATGTCCCCCATTCAGTAAGGGACCCACACTTTCCCTGATCCTTCTCTTGCTACCAACACATTTGGAGAAACCATTCTTGTTACCCTTCAAATCCCTTGCTAGCTGCAACTCCAACTGCCATGTTGCCTTCCTCACTTCATTGCTCCATACCTGAACAATGCTCTCATATTCCTGCCTAGTTATTTGTCCAAATTTCCACTTCTTATAAGCTTCCTTTTTGTGATTTAGTTTACTGAGAGTTCCCTGCTAAGCCAAGCTGGTCTTCTGCCATACTTGCTAATCTTCTTCTGCATCAGGATTGTTTGTTCCTGCACTCTCAGTAAGGCTTCTTTAAAGTAGAGCAAGCAATCTTGGACTCCTTTCCCACTCAGACTGGCTTCCCAGAGGATCCTGCCCAGCAGTTCCCACAGCGACTCAAATGTGGGGTCCTTACTCTTGCTGATCTCCATCCTTCCTTTCCTCAGGATTATGAACTCAATCATCTCATGGTCATTGCTGCCTAAGTTACCATCTGCTACTACATTCCTCACCAATTCATCCTTGTTTGTAAGCAGCAGGTCAAGAAGAACATGGCCCCTAGTTAGCCACTCCAGCACTTGGACCAGCAAGTTGTCCCCACCACACTCCAAAAACTTCCTGGATTGCCTGTGCACTACTGTATGGCCCTCCCAGGAGGTGTCAGGGAGATGGAAGTCCCCCATGAGAACCAGGGCTTGTGATCAGGAAACTGCTGCCAGCTGTTTGAAGAAAGCCTCATTCACCACTTCCTCCTGGTCTGGCATTCTACAGAATGTGCTACACAAAGATCATTATATCTGTCTTAGCAATTCTGCAGACATCAAGCTTATGAAGATGGATGGAGTATCCTATTTGCATTGAATAGTTTTGGGGATGAAGCACGGATGAAGAAAAGAATGCAACAATTATAGTTAAAATACTGTTATCAGCCTGAGTACAAATCCTCTGTTGGTGTAAAGTGTCAGAACTCAGTTAACCAAAAATTACACCAGTTGTAGATCTGCCCCAGTTGTGCATGTCCCAAAGCCAGGATGGAAAGAATAAACTTCTGTAACAATCAGATGCAGCTCCAATGACATTGTCTCATTTAAAACCACTAGCATCAATAAGGTTCTTTCCTTTCCCTTAATTTTAAAGGATATCCTACTAAACTTGATAGACTTTAAAACTACTACGACTACTACTACTACTACTACCACCACCACCAATGAAGTGTGTTTTAATTATCCAAAGGGAAGAAAAGGAAAAAAAAGAAAAGAAAAGAAAATATCTAGAATTGTACAAGTCCCAATTTTTTTTCCTTTTTGTTATATACACACACACACACATATATGTACACACTTATAGGGGTGTGTGTGTGTATATGCTTGTGTATATATCTATATCTATATATATATATATGGAGTGTGTGCATTTGTGCATTTGTGTTTGTGTTATTAGGATGTTCGCATGTGATTTTGTCAAATCTCAGAGACTTGGAATTTACTTGACAAGTTTCAGGGCAGAGAAAAGTTTTTTACAGGTCCAATTTTGAAACGTACATAATTCTGTCAGACAATTACCTGTAGCAGTGCTTATGGGAACTAATTTAATTCCTCTTTTAAAACAAAAGTTTAAAGATCCCTTTGGGTGAAATGAACTACATGGACTCAAATAAAATCATGAAACTCATTGCCCTTTCCTTATCCTTTTATATGGCTAAAACTAAGAGAATAAAAAACTTTGATAGAACGTAAGTGTGAAACCCCCAAATTTTGATCCTTTACAGACCAAAGTTTAAGTCTCACTAATACTTCTGATTTCAGTTTCATCACATCTGTTTTGTTTATGTGAGAAATAAAAAAGGCAGCAACCTAATACCTGAGTTCCCACATCCTCTCTTTCCACCCTGTCATTTTAACACTAGCAGATTTTCTACATGTTAGATTACAGCATTTATAGGTATAGAAAAAAATAAATTCTTCTCAAATTGCAAATACAAAAATGCTTCTTTATGGAAGTCAATAATATCGACTGGTACCCAGATACACTCTTGCTCTCTGTATTCAATACTGACCTGTGCCAAATTACATAAAACTGTAATTAAGAGAGTAAAGGGTGCACCTTAATCTTTAAACTGCTAAAAATGCATGAAAAAATAAATTATTTACAATTGTGAACCTATTTATCAGATTTTGCATTTGCATGCTGAGTTTTTGCACATTTTCCACTATTTTGTAAGCTATTTAAAAATATTATCCAGGGATATTATTGTTAAACATGTTCATACAAAAACTTTCAGTGCTAAAATTTCCAAACAACCTTTTATCATCAGCCCTACTTTTTCACTTCTACTGATCCTGGGGACCACCAGGGTAAACCAATCCTAGTAAAAATTAAAGTAGCCACATTAACAAGAAGTGATGCTAAGCTTAATGTCTAATTCACCAAGTTTACATTCTTAAGATATTGTGAGCCAGTTTTCTTTTTCTTCTTCTTTTTCTTCACTATTTTAGGCATCTAAACATGAAGGCAGACAACAAGTGGGATTTTCAAAAATGCTTATACTGAGCCACCCACCTCACTGCACCCGATCACCTTCCAGGCTCCGAGTGCCTCTCTGGGGGCACCTCACATCTGGCTGAACCCTTACCTGGAGCACACTCACTAGCCTGGGGGTAGAGATGCCACCACCCAGGGACAGGCATAATTCTGGCTCTGTGTCCCCTAGGAAACACAGGCCTAGTAGCCCCTGAGGGTACTTGATTCAATTCAAGAACTTGGGGTGTTTCCCTCAGTCGGAAGCACAAGTAGTGGTCTCCCTTAGTCAGACAAACCAAGGGGACCCCAGGGCATAATCTAGATCCACTCCCAATAAGTCTCCCATGCTAGGCACAAAGGGGAACTTTATTGATTACAAGGAGTAGGGCTGAAATAGGGTACAGAGTTGAGTAGTACCAGAGAAATCCCATAGAGCAAACAGCGTGGCTGGAGTAGCCTTTGATCATGTATCTGAGTTACTGCAAGCTATATATCTAGTTAGATCTCAAGTAGCTTACAAGTATCATCCAGAGGTGGGTGGAGATTCCCTCTGGAGGCAGGCAGTTCATTGATCATGAGTTTTGAGAGAGAGAGCAAATTTCAGATGGTCCCGCTCTTCTCTCTGAGTTTTCATCATGGCTGATGCCCCCCTCCTGGGCAGTCCTTAACTTATATAGCCCTTATGACCTCATTTACTCGGTCCAATGGAGGCCAGCACCTGTTGGCTGCTAGCCAACCAATTTGAAATACATCACTGGTTGCTGGGCAGACTGGCAGTCTCTAACCCAGCAAGGAGCCCAAGCCCCTCACTCAGGTATGTGATGCCAGTCACATAGGCATTGGGAGCAGGCTTCCTCCTTCCCTCAGGAATGTATCCAGCTCAGGTTTGGAGGGCCCATACTAACCAAATTGTCACAGCAGAGTTTTTGGGGAGAAACAGAGGTGGCCTTCTTTCACAGGCACATCAGAAAGGACTAAGGCCGTCTGAGGTAACTAAGTAAGTTGTGGAGTGATCAATAAGTGAACAGTGTAACTGTGCAGTAGCTCCTGACTATTGCACAGTAGTGTCGCATGGCAGTAATTGTGATGCAATGCTACTGTGCAGTAGTCATGAGTTGCTGTGCAATCAGTGTCACAAAAAAGACATTTCTCAGCTTGACGGTGCAGTAACTCAGATTACTGTAAAGTCACTTAGCACTTTTTGAAGCAAATACTATTGACTTTGCAGTAATCACTTTACAGTCAGCATCTCATGTAGACATGTCCTCACAGAGGTCATTGCAGATGTGCTGCACAGAAGGGTGAAAGTAGCCAACTTCCTTCCCCTCCACTCCATCATGAATATGCCTTGTTTTCCATTAAAAAAAAAGATGTTTTACTCAGTGGCCACCGAAACCAGTAAGAACTTAAACTTAATAGGCACCTCCCTGCTTTACCTGAAAGTCCCTTAGGCATCCAGTTAGGTACACATTTACAGCTTGGTTATTTGGAGGCAGATTTTGAACAAGCAAAGTCAAGAACAGGACTAAAATTCAAGCTTCTGGATCTGTAACAAGCAGAACACTTCTGGAGCCAGTGGAGCCCACACCAGCCCGCAACTCCAGGCCCTGGCCCCGGCCTCCAGGTCCAGCCTCTGGCCCCTAGCCCCCAGCCTCTCAGCTCCAGCCCCCAGCTCCAGCCCTGATGTGGGGGAGCAGAGCACTTCCCCGGAGCCGGCAGAGTCCACACCAGGCTCCCGCCCCCACCTTGCCTGGTGTACGGCCTTGAAAAGGCTATGTGCGGCTACACTTTTAGTTGCGCACAGCCATGCATGTGCACACATAGAACGAACTTTGGTTACTTCCAAAGTAGTGTTTAGAATGTATTGATACTTCTAAAGCAGTAAAATTGTGAGCAGGTCCCCAACCTTACAACAATGACTGTGGTCTAAAAATGTAACATAGGCATTATTAATTCTAGAATATAATAGAAGTAGAGTTTATTAAAATTATATTTACAAATAATGTTTCATTTTTTCCTGAATGCTATGGAAAATTATTTTTTCTCCATTAGTTTTCCAGTTTGAACCAGAACATGCTTGAACTGTTAAAAGTATTTTGCTGATGCTTTGTTAAAAAGGGCATTCGGAATTCTTTGGTAATCATGTTCCGAAGGAATATATTCCTAGAAATTTTAATGTTCTTCTGGAGCAAGGTGTGATCTGCTCTGTTTTGCTTGCTTAATTAGAATTAGTAAAATA
>NW_017729027.1:26371854-26391723 GCF_001723915.1 Gavialis gangeticus | reverse complement strand
AACATGCTTGAACTGTTAAAAGTATTTTGCTGATGCTTTGTTAAAAAGGGCATTCGGAATTCTTTGGTAATCATGTTCCGAAGGAATATATTCCTAGAAATTTTAATGTTCTTCTGGAGCAAGGTGTGATCTGCTCTGTTTTGCTTGCTTAATTAGATTTAGTAAAATAAAGTAAACTGTGATGCAAGATTTCAGAGTTTTACCTCCTAATTACCTTCAAAATGAATACTTTTTTTTCAGAGAAGTAAAGAAACTACCTTTAGCATGAAATACTGATGATTCATTTCATATTTTACTAATATATTTAAACATTCTTCATAAGTAGTTCATCAAATTACTCCAGAATGAGATGGTGTTTATTGTAACATCATAATAATATGAATTCTTATAAACTTGGTTAATCACAGCTTGTTTATTTTCTTGCATGAGTTATGTCAAATTAAGAATGCCTCTTTTTTTCTTACCACGAATGATTTGATATAATGAAAAGGTTATGTAAATACAAATAAATCACTTTTAAAAGTTCTACTTACTTAGTGGTGTTAATCACACACATTTTTTAAATAGTAAAGGCATTCTTTTATTATAGTACTACCCAATTTCCTGTCAAGAATTATGGGGAGGTTAGGGGGAGGGGCTGGGATGGAGTGCCACCACCTAACGCCCCATGCTGCCACTATTCTGCCTCATGCAAGGAGCAGGGTGGAGGAGCTGAGGCCAAGACCCTCTTTCCAGTCCTCAACATGGCTTCAGAATCATAGTGGCGCTCCACTATGCTTGGAGCATACTGACTGGCTGTTTTTGTCAGCTAATCAGAGTGTGAATAAAGTGTTATGGACAGCCAGACAGATGTAGGCTGTTATAATATTAGAACTGGGTAAAAATATAAGATTAAGACATAAAACACTCATTTTAGTTTATTTTACATTTCCAGCATTAATCTTAGATAGTTATATGAAGCTACAGATCTCTAACCACTGCGTAAAGGAGTGCTAATATCTAGCTTATACTTTATAGTCTGTGAAGCTCAGGAAGAGGTGCATGAAATAACTACCATACAGTGATGTAGTGAGACATGAGAGACAGAGGAATAGCCCTCCCCCTAGTCTACTACCCAATTACAAATTTAACATAAAATAGAGAAGTTGGATAAAGGGATTGTCCAAATTATGGCTGTAGAGGATTACTCAACCTATAAGCAATTTGGATTCAAACATGTATTCCCTAGTTAACAGTGAAGTGCCCAAATCACTGGACTAGAGCCCCCCGATGATATTATTCCACTTTGTATAAATACTTAAACATGTATAAATACTTAACCTCTCCCATCAATGACCTAATTACTAGGTTAGGAAGTTTTTTTGTTTGTTTGTTTGGTTTTTTACTGTCTCATTCACCATTTAAGTATTTCATACAAAGTAGAATTTATAAAGGTTGGGGAGAAGGTTGGAAGAATTCCATTTCAGACTCATTCTTCAATAGATTAGACATTTTCCTGAGGGGTGAGAAAGGCACATTCAAATCTACTCCATACTTGGTGCAGTTAAGTGAGTTGATCTTGTGTCTCCCATTGTGTTTTCTAATCACTAGGATACAGGAAAATTTGAAACAGAGCTCCCTCAGTTGTGCCCCTTGGCATTGGTCAACTTTTATATAAATAGTTAAAATTGAGACAGAAAGAATAAATTTAGCCTGGTAACTAACACACTCCTTTAGGAGTTGGAGTATCTGAGTGACTGGTACCATAACAGTAAATGTTTTTATCAATTACACAAAATAAGTATTATACAGAATTATAAACTTGAATGTTTTATATCAAATTAAATTAAATCTTTTTGTTTTTATTCTGGTGACAAAAAACTCATAAAAATCAATTTGATTTAATCCATATATAATCCAAAATGATTTTTCCCCAGCTGGTAAACTGAAAAAAATCACTACACTAATCTTAATACACTGCCTTCCGTACTAGAACACTGCACTTACATCTGATGTGCCGTGAAGGGATTAAGGCTGGCCTAACAGCATGCATTCTGGGCAAGTGGTTTAGACTATTCATAAATATGTCACTCATTAGAAGTCCGTCAGTAGTGATAGTGAAATCAGGAAAAATATATCCCCAAGCTACTATTTAAATCAAGTGATGGAATATGTCAGATCCTTTCTCTAAATTATTGCCTATTTCTAACTCAATTTGAGCTTCACTTACTGAAGACTTACATTGCTCAGAAAATTGCAACCTTCTAAATGCCTTGCATCACTCAGTCTTCAGTTAGCTATTTAGATTAATGTATGTGCTTCTGTGCTGTTTCTGCTGTTGTTATCTGATATCCTCAGTGAAATTTGCAACAACCATATAAAACTTTCCATGCTGTTAGCTTTCTTCTCGAAGAGAAAGGAAAAAAAGTGTTTCTTTTTTTTCTTATGAAATATTTCTCTTGTCATTTGGGAAAAGGAATTTTCTGAGTTTCATATACAAAGTAAGGTATTGCTGAGTGAGCATCTATAACTAGGGATGAACTGTAATGAGCTTTGACTGGAAGTCCAAAGCATTTCCACCTGAGACAGGCCTTTTTAAATCTCCACATCTTGATTCTTAATCTACTTTATCTGCACAAACCTAACAGATAGACCTTAATATCTTCTGGCTGTAGTATGCCTCTGACTTTGAGGTTTATATTACAGGCCAAATCTACTTCTGTTCATACCAGTTCAAATCCACAGAACTCAAAGGAGCTACCCCAGATTTAAACTAGAATAAATGAAATTGGGTGTGTCTACCTGAGTTGCATTACTATGCAGTAGACTAATGTACTTCACAGTAAAGCATCACCATCTAAACGTGTATGGCATTTACTGTACAGTAAATTAGGCTACTGAGCATTTAACTAGTACCTGTAAATAATCTGCAGTAGTTCCTACAGAGTACTGCACTTGTAGATGCTGATCAGGAGCAAATTTGCTCTTCGTCAGCCTAGTCAGCAGGGGGCCACAGGGGATGGAGAGTTTTATGTCACTGGTTCTAGCACTGGTCAGCTCCCAGCTCCCCCAAGTAGCAGGAACTGATAAGTGCCAGGACTAGGGAGCTCTGTCTACCATCCTGGCTCCTGGATCCCAGCGTGGAGCTGGGAGTTGTGGAGAAGGAATGGGGGCCCCCCAAATGCTTTCTGGAGCAGCTCTGCATTGCACAGACCTAGGAACTTCAGAACCAATCCCTCTCCAGACTTCCCAGTTTCATGCCATTTAAAGCTGCTCTGGGGGGCTGTCAAGGGCTGGGAACCAAAGCAAGGCAGCAGACATAGAGCTCCCTGCTGAGTGGTGGGGTACAAGGCTTGCCGGCAGTAGCCCCATGCCCAGAACTGCTCCTGGTGAACCCACTGCCAGATAAGAAAGCCTCACCCAGCAGGGGTCCTGCTGGCAGCTGTGTGTTCCAATGCCGCAGGAACAGAAGAGCTCTGCTGGCAGCAGTGTTAGCCGTCTCCTGGCCCTGTGAACATCAGGACCCATCCCAATGTGCATGGGGCCTGGAGATAGCTGCCACTGCAGCCAGCAGAACTCTCCTGGCTCTATGTGTATCAGGACCAGTCCCTGTGCCCCTTGCCAGCACCTGGGCTAGCAGCTGAAGGAGCCTGAATTTTCTCCTGGTTGCTTCAGAGAAGCAGAGCAGGGCAGAAGCATCTGCTCCCAACAGGATGCACATATAGATGTGCTCCTGGGGAAGGATTACTGTGAAGTAAAATACTTCACAGTGAACCTAAAGTACAATAATAGCACATGTAGGCATGCCCATTTTGGTTCAGTTTAATCTAGTTAAATGAACTAAATGGAAATCAATTAATTGATTGTGATATTAAGGCCCTGATCCTGCAAGTTAGTCAGGAAAAGTGGATCCGTTCAATGACCTTCTACGACCAGGTCACCAAATCCTTAGATACAGGGGTAGCAGAGGACATAGTCTTTCTGGACCTTTGAAAGGCCTTCAACACTGTCTCTCACCCCGTTCTCATTAAAAAACTGGGGGACTGTGGTGTCGACACCTACACAGTCAATTGGGTTGCCAAGTGGCTGGAGGGCTGCACCCAGAGAGTGGTAGTGGATGGGTCATTTTCAACCTGAGGTAGTCTATAGGCTCGGCAGTGCTATGCTGACTAGCATTACGGATGAGAGGGACTTGGGGGTCATCACTGACCACAAGATGAACATGAGCCTGCAATGCATGCTGCGGCTACTAAAGCGACCAAAATGCTGGCTTGCATCCATAGGTGCTTCTCAAGCAAACCCCAGGACGTCATACTCCCCTTGGTGAGGCCGCAGCTGGAATACTGCATCCAGTTTTGGGCTCCACAATTCAAAAAGGATGTGGAGAAGCTTGCGAGAGTCCAGAGAAGAGCCACACACATGATCACGTCAGGAAAACAGACCTTACGATGAGAGGCTGAGAGCCATGGGGCTCTTTAGCCTGGAAAAGTGTAGGCTCAGGGTTGATCTGATGGCCACCTATAAGTTTATCAGGGGTGACCAACAGTATCTGGGGGAACATTTGTTCACTACAGCACCCCAAGGGATGACGAGGTTGAACCGTCATAAATTACTACAAGACCATTTCAGGCTGGACATAAGGAGCAATATCTTTACTGTCCGAGCCCCCAAGCTCTGGAACAGCCTGCCATCAGAGGTGGTTCAAGCACCTACACTGAACACCTTCAAGAGCAAATTGGATGCTTATCTTGCTGGGATCCTATGACCCCAGCTGACTTCCTGCCCTTTGAGCAGGGGGCTGGACTTGATGATCTTCCGAGGTCCCTTCCAGCCCTAATGTCTATGGAATCTATGAAATCTGAAAAACATTTAAATTGTTCTATTCAGAAATCTTAATTTAAAGCAGTTCAGGCTGAAGGTTGTACAAGTAATTAGTAACAGTAATATGAAGATAAATTAGACATTTTTTTCCTGACATAATATTACCATTTTAATTAATAATGTACAAATAAAAGCTCTTTAAGTCAATTTATAATTTTCAGGATTTATCTGAAAGTCAAGGCCATCTCACTGACAGTCTGACATTTTATTTTCCCACATTAAAATATGTTCTCTTAATGCATGAAGAGTTAAGACTTATTCATACAATATTACTGTTAGTTATTAATTTCAAAACAACAACATTCCTGATATTGGTAGTATACATGGTTAGTCAGTCCTGAGGCTGCAGTGATCATAGGGGCACCTTTGATGTAGCAATAACTTTCCTCCATTCTTCCTGGTCTTTTGAAATCCTTGTACAATCAGTCAGTTTTAATCCCACTCAGTCTTTTATGTCCAGCTTGTCAATGGCATTTTAAACAAGAGATATGGTGTCAGTCTCTCCACCTACTTGTTCTTATTCCCTGTTGCCACCTGTATTTCTTTACTCATAGATACAACATTTTATGTTATCTTAGGAAATGTAGGGAAAGATTCATAGCATATGTACTAGAAGGCATCACCTGCATCCAACCTCACACAAAACAAAAAAAGAAGAGGTGGTATCTCCTATCAAGGAGTTAAAAAGTGTACCTGATACATGGTACATATTATCTATTTTATGTTCTTCTACTGATTGATTCAGAGTAGGAACAGAGGTTTCCACCTCTGAAAAAAGATATCCCAGCTATTAGGATTAGGGTATCCTATGGTATATATGTTTGTACCACAGCCTCTCCTGTTGAAGCTTTTCCACTTTGCATATATACTTAAATTTCTACTGAGTCAGAAAGACAGAGAAAGTGGGAAAAAGACAGGAGCCATGTCCAGACAAGCAGGGGCATGTGCCTGCAGCGGCACAATTCTGTGCCACATCGCACACCCCTGCACATATGCTTTGGTGTGGGATAGATTGTTTCACTTTGGGCAAACTGCCCTTTCCCAGCTCCTCCCAGCTTGTGGCCTGCTGGAGCAGTTGGGGAACAAATGAAATAGTAGAGATACTATGGCGAGCAGTCAGAATGTCTCCCTGGAGGACCAAGGCTCCATTTATTTTGGTACCACTATTGTAGTGTGCACCGGGTGGCTTTTTTTCCTGGTGCTTTATTTTTCTCTCAGGAAATCCCAATAGAAAATGTATTAGTGCCCTGATAGTTAAAACACTGTGCAGAAGCATAGGTTCCGTCACCATCTGGGTGAATTTGACTTGGGTCTGCTGCTTCCTAGGTATCTGTCCTAATCACTATGCTATTTGACTACAATATGAGACAATCTTCCTTTTCCCGCTGCAATCATGGAATGTCCCTTCCACTCCTTCAGTGTAACACCTGCTAGTCATAGGGATTTTGCCCAGTTACAATTTGAGGATCTACACGTGTCCAGACATATTTATATACAGCCACCAATTTGCCCAGCCAGAGCGCTGGATAATACACATGCAAAATGTGTGAAATAAGAGGTGAAATGGTATCGCAATCTGTAAATACATGCCACAAACAACTGCATAAGGATGTATGAATGAATATATGCCATTTGAGCATGTAAAATGAAAAAGGACTTTGTGCTAACTGAGTTTACTGCCTAACTGAAATCACTGGTTACAGGGTCAGGTTATAGACTTTGTTCCAATGAATATTTAATTATTTTTTGCAAATAAAAGAGTTTAAAAATAGAAACTGTGAGGCCTCAATTACTGGCCCTGGGTAGGGCACTCTACTGAGAGCTAGACAAACCATCTTCAGATCCTTACTGTAAAGCAGACAGACAGGGCATTTGTGTGTGGGTTTGTTCTAGGTGAATGACCTAACTACTGAGCTCTTGGGTATAAACTTGGAAATGTTTCTGCAAAAAAGAACAAACTTAATTTAAACACCTAACTGTTACTGGCTCCATATCCTGGATGGAGACAAATTCTACTCTTCAGTTTGGAGATAAAAATTTAACAAACTATAAGAACTGATCTGTTCTGTATCTCTCAGTGTACATACAGAATCATCTAACTCTCTTAGGGAACATATAGTTCAGGGAGATTAGATTACATTAAAAATGGTTGCCTGATCTAACTTGGTTCACCCAGGTGCAGACTTCACACTTAGTTTCATAATTAGGTGGATCTAAGTGTGAACTGTACAGAATTAGATGCATAATTAGGTGGATCTAAGTTTGAACTTTACAGAAGTTCAGGACAGCTAGAGCTTTCTAAAAGGGTGCAGACAGAAGTGCAACTCACAGCTGTAACTTTGAATGTTTTGCAGCAGGTGTTCTGAGTTACTACAATCCCCTGGAACAAACCAAAGTTCACTGTTGGTTCCAAGAGGGAGAGAAATCTAGTTGCTGGTTGAAAGCCTGCAGCTGGTTTCCCCTAGCAATGGCCCCTCCACTCTTCCAGCTTGTCCCTGTTTCATAATGGGAGGAGAGAAGAGGAGCAGAGGGAGCTCATTCAAGGGAGCTTATTCTAGGGGTTACCCAACCAGTGCTGGAGGGTGGGGTGGGTGAATTGGAGCCTTCCCCCACCCCACCTGTGAACTCCACTAGGAAGCTGGTTAAATAAATATTAGGTATGACAGCACCTGAGCTAAGTCACCCATGTGAATCTAGCCCTAAGTGTACAATTGGTCAGAAAATATTTGAATTTTGTCTTTTTCCCTCTCATGAGCTTGATAAAAATATCCAGAGCTGTATCTTTTATTCTTACTTTTCATATTATATGCCTACACCGGCAAACACCAGTCTTAAGACTGCAGTTAAAAAATAAATGCACATCTATTCCACTCTACCAAAGCACTTCTATTTCATGTACTCTACTTCTAGAGCTGAGTCAGTGAAGACCATGGGTGGGATTTGCTACAGCTGCTTTTGAGAAAGCCAGTGCAGGGTTCTCTTATTAGGTATCTCCAAGCTAAACTCAGGCACCTCAGTTGCCTGAGACAAAAGACATCTGACTGAAAAGCTGCACACGCCTTACACCTTGCATCACCCATAGAAGTGCCAAAACACTCAGGATTTCTTAAATCTGTTGTATAGCATTCTCTTCTGTTTTTAACTATTGTCTCCTGTTCTGAATGATGTAAACCACATTGTTTAAATAATTATGGGTATAGACCAAGAAACAGAAACAGTGTGTAGCTCACTGGTTAGGACTGCAACCTCAGGCTTCCGTAACCAGTCTAACCACTAGACTACAGGTTGGTGTCTCAAGCTATATTGCACGTCCTAAGTATTTTTGACCCATATGCCTATCCAAAGGTACTGTTATATTTCCCTTCCAAACATTTTGCTATACACAAGGTTTTTTCTTGTTCAATCAACTACTTCCTTGAATGTTTTAAAATATTGGCACTGGTGAAAAAAATTACATTTCTTAAACTGACAATTGCAGCTCCTGATATTTTACCAAAAAACATTAACATATCCCTGTTACCATTTCCAGTTTCTTATACATTATTTTAAATTATACAAGCCACCTCATTTAGCAATTTGTTTCTAAGTTCTCAATTTTAATATTAATTTTAGCTTTAGTAATATATTATTCAGAAAATACTTTGTTTTCCAAAAAAACCCTCTATTTTTATATCTATTTTCCAATCATTTTCAAATTACAATTGAATAAAAAATAGCAGTTAAAATCCCCATAAATACCTCCATCTGAATTTTTGTGCCCCATCTCCAGGGCATCTACAATTTCTCCCAGAACTTTGTTCCATAGATTCTTTAAAAACATCATTTTTTTCCCACAGCTTTTGCAATTTATCTTTGAAAGCTCCAGTTTTCTTATAAATACCTCCTGCTGATTCTAACTTAACTGTTTTTTATCCAGTTATTCAGTCATTTATTTTCAAATTTTGCTCAACACAATTGCCTTACGTTTATTTGCAATTCAGAGACTGGTTTTGCTTATTTATTTTTTTCTGATATAACTAGTCTGATCATTCTTTACCTCCTGTTTGCCCTTTCTTCTGAATATTTTTGTTCTATAATATTGTTTGACACCATTATTCATATAACAACAAAATATCACAAAGGAAATACCATTGTTTTCAAGGGCTGTTTGAATGGGCCAACATTTCAAAAGTGAAAGATATAAATTGCACATATTCTATTCATGTTATCAACTGTTCTATGTGGATGAGTCTTGGAGAAAATTCTAAACCAGGGTTTATGTGTGTACAGCAAATGATCCTATATATTGGTGGTCTAGGATGAAATAATGATAATCTCTTGTTTTCCAGAGTACTGATTAATCTTTCCTTCCTGGAAGAGCAATGAGCAGGCATGGTACTGCAAAAGGCCTGCAACAGCTCAGTTCTTATAGTTTGTTAAATTGTATTGGATACATAGTAGCTTTCATCAGGGATGGATTAATTTAACATATTTATTGAATAGAATTAATATTAGTTGCATGAAATAAGTTCCATGACATTATTGCATGAAATATCTCTTTATGTATCTGTATAACTGGCTGGGATTTTTTTCAGTGAAAAATAAATTAATTGAAAAAATGTAGTTTCAGTCACCTAGAACTACTTTTAAACTTGGATTAAATTCATAGTATATGTTTAGCCGGGTAAAAAAGAGATCACAAAACTAGTAAAGGAGAGGATGTGTTCCTTTTTATTCATATGCTTAGGGAACTCACTGAAAATATATAAGGAAAGCTTGGATTCCATTTTATCTGCTTTCTGAGTGGATTTGAACCCCAGTGTCTAGTTGTGGCTATTTTTAAAATGCACCCTTAGGGTTACTAAGGGTACTGCTTCTTATACTGACCATTTAATAGGATGCCTTCTGCTTGAATACTAATGTGGAAAGCGACTACAGATCATCTAAATCCTAGTATTTCCTTCCCTGCACCCATAGAGGCACATTGTTGATAAAAGCAGTCAGTTTTCTTTAAATATAAGAACTGCTCTAGCCTTTCCAGTCACTGGGCCCCTGGTTTCTGTCTGCCTGGCCCCTGGCCTCTGTGTGGCTGTGCTTTTCTTGAGTGCCAGGCCCCTGGCCCCTATTTCACCGTGCCCCTCTCAGGCACCAGGACCCTGGCCCCTATCTGCTTTACAGCCTTGCACTCTGTCCCTAACTGAGCATAACTCAGGTCAGCATAACTCAGGTCTTGAGCCTGCCCTTGGCAAGGCTCAAGGGGATCACATGCCTCTTGGGCACCACCAAGACCTCTGTAAACCACTCCTTATAGTCCTAACCCAAACCACCAGTATAAACAGTAACCTTAAGCTTCTGGGCTATAACAGAAACACAAACAACAGCAGAAGCAGCCCTCTGCCCCTTTAAGAATGTAAACCTTCACTAATACAGCATGCCTCCCAGCGTAGGCTCCTTGTGATCTCCCCAAGTCTCTCTGTTCCTACAGGAAGCAAAACAGTCAGCCTAGCATTCCCAGGTGGCTCTCCTAGGTAGGAGCTCCTTCCCCTGTACCTGTCAGGGAGAGACCTCCTTGCTAGTCCCAGCCTCGAGCTTAAATGTTCCCAAGGCCCTGCCTACCTCCAGTTAGTGTACTGCCTGCAAGTGTCTGCTAATTGCTCCATTAGCTTATTGCCCTTGCTGTTCCCTGCCCAGCCTGCATCGTTCCCAGTCTGGGCTGTTTTTATCTTCAAGTAACAGGGAGCCCCAGGCTCTCTGTTACATATGTATGGCAGTGAAACACAAGACTCCTTATGCCACAAACAGTTTTCATCTTCAATGTCTCTGCTGTATTCTGAGCATAACATGACATGACAAAATCTCCAACATTGCTGTTCTGGAATGAGCTAGCATGTTTGTGCTAATGAGACAGAGGCACCTCCATTGGCTAGGTCATGTGAATCATGAGAGGTGGCTGAATCCTAAAGAACATACCCTTTGGTGAGCTGACCACTGGCAAATGTTAACTTTGATGTCCCAAACTCCATTTTGTCGATTCCTGCAAGAAAAATCTTTTCAAGGTGCTCATCGATGGCCAATACTCAGAATCAAACCACTTCAGACTTCTGCAAGTGGAAAACCACTGTGAAGCAGGGCCTACATCACTTTGAGATGGAGAGGGTCAATGATGAGGCAGTGAAGAGACATCAGAGGCAGGCAAGACAAGATGGTAGTCAGCATGCAGAAGCAAACTCAACCAAGTTTGTATATGAAATTTGCCAGAGGGTCTGCTTGTCACATGTCAGACTCAGCCACTCAAGAAGCTGTGGTGGCACCCAGTAACTCACCAAATGTGCAATCTGTATGGTCTCCTAAGACCAATGGCTGCCAAAGAAGATGCAATCTGATCAGTTGCATTTTAGGCCAGGCAATCTCAGGGGAGCCCAGATCAGTCCATGCAGCTCCTGGAAGGTGACTGCTGGGTAATGCTTCTACTCCTCACCATTTAATAGGATACCTCTTGCTTGAATACTGACATGGACAGAGAGTAAAGATAATCTTAATCCCAGCATTTCTTTCCATGCACCCACAGAGGCACATAGTTGATAAAAATTCCACTTCCTGATCTTCTTAATGCTTATTTTTCTGTAACTAAAATTCACCCTTCCCCCTAGCTACCTCACATTAAGAAGTGTAATTGCTCAATACAAGGTCTGTCAGATAGGAAATTTATCTGAGGATATTGGGATCATACACCCATCTCTTTTAATCAGACATCCACTCACCCAATATATAGATCATGTCATGTCTCAGAGAAAACAGAACCAAAACACATGTTGCTATATTTCAAGAAATCACGGACTCTGTCAATGATGGTATCATCAGTAAAAGGAACAGGACTTTGCCTACTGCAGAAACTTCACACTTGACCGGATAACAAAGAAGCAGCAAGAGGACTCATAGGATAAATTGTTATACATTTCTGGAAAATATTAAAAAATACTGTTATAACACAGTGATTTGACAGACCTGAATAGGACCATAAGTAAAGATTACAGATAAGGCCCTTTGGAAAACCTTCAGATTAATTTGTCACAAAGAAAGACAAGAGTTGTTACAATTCTAAGAGTAAGAATGACAGACACACAAAGATACAGAATATTTCTATATGTGAGTTTTATCTTAGATAAGCAGGCAGCCTGTTTAAGGAAAAGGAGAACAGTACTGGCTTCATTACATAATCTGAGGAAGCCTTGACATTCCAGGGAAAAGCCAAACATTATGGTGAGGCATTGTATCATACCTGCACACATCAAGGGTCAAAGTCATGAGGGATCATTATCTCTTCCTGTACGAGGCAAGATGGACAGTGTTAGACAGCAGTGAGAACAGGCTGGCTCCACTGTGGGTCAGAAAGATCAGGGTGATAGTCTGCAGGTCAATTAAGCCTGTCCACCAGCTGTATAGCTTTGCAAGGTGCAACTTTTGTTGAGGAGTTCTACATGATATCAGGGCAACACCAAGGAAAAATGAACTCCCATTCATTCACCTCTTTTTTTCAGGCACGGCACCTGCAAATGGTGGTGATGGCAGCTCAAGAGCATATAATTTCCCAAGGTTGCAATCAGAGACCGGTACTCAGAATGCTTCCAGGCAGAGGAAGACCTGCACCTGCACAAAGATAGTATTCTGGCTCCTCTGATGGAGGTCAGCCACTTTTGGTTCCCAGAAGTCAGGCAATGGAGAGAGGAAGATATGCCACTACCAGTGATTGGCCATGTTCAAGCACAGGATCAAGTATTAACAATGCACCACTGTTGGCTTGCCAGGCAGTATTCAGAAGCTGAGGAGTACTATGCACCTATTGCTGAGTGTACAAATAAGATGCTCAGAGAGTCTATGAGGGTTCAGCAGGAGTCTGTGGGTTGCCTCATGTCTGTCTTGAATATGCAGACAAGGAGTATCTTTGATGCTGGCTTTACCATCCTGCAATTTAACACACATGGGACTGTCTAGTGGCCCCTGGGAGCACATGCTGCCACCAAGCTTCATTATCCCACAGGGGTCCTCCACAGCAGGAGTGGGAGAAAGCACCCCCCAGCCATCAGACAGGCAGACCCTGCTGCCAGAACAATACTTAAGCATAGGCTGCTGCATCTGGAAACATGCATACAAAGCTACAGCTCATATTAATGGGCTGTTGCTCATCCATCATGAGTGATGGATTTCACCCATGTAGATTGTGGGGGGCGTGTTTTTTCGATTGCATTTGTTTAGTTGTTCTGTTGACCACCCTTTTCATATTTCTGTTATGCTGTTTAGTAGCTGGAGTATAGTCACTCCCTCATAGTCAAACAAGCTATCAAGCTAACAAGATGTCAAGCAGGCCAGGAACAAAGTCCTTATGCTCCATCGGTTCATGGAGGAGGAAGATTCTAAATATTTTTGGCACTATGAACCCTGCTCAGTGATCCAGCATTTATGTGCATGCAATGGCTAGAGTGGTTCACAGCTGCCTGAAGCACAATCAAAACATAGCCCTTCTGGTTGATGAATTCACAGCCCTGTTGCACAGAGGAAAGGACAGTGATATGTGTGTTATTGATGGCCCCAATCAAATTAGGATACCTAGATTGGCATCTTTGCCAATTTGGTGATTTCTTATAACCACAGTGCACAGTATTTTAGGGGATATCACAAAAAAACCCCCACAACCTAAAGCAGTTGATTATGTTCCAATGGAAAGCAGTGGTCCTTTCTTTGCTGACCTCCTGTGGGTCATCAAGTTGTATGATGAGTGAGACCATAACACTCCCACACAGCCTCTTGAGCCATCAACTTGCCAGTGCTGAAATGGTTTGCAGTGGACCCAAGAGTATGATTGCAAGATTCCATATAGTGATGGCAATATGTTTCTCCACAGAAAAGTGAGTCTGTTTTACTGTTGTCCACTATTGTATGTGTAAGGCAAGGTCAATGTGAACCTCCATGCCCAAAACATCTTCAGAACAGAATATGCTGATGTGAAATAGCCACACACTGCCCATTGTTTGGCAGCAATCACATTCATGAACTTCTTCCCCAGAACTACTTCTCCTTCACTGTCATCATGAATGGTTATTATTGTGGCCACAAGAGTCCACGAATATTGCCTTTTCTGCTCAATCTCCCTCATGAGTTCATAATTCTGGGCCAACGAGGACCACACCACAATACAGATACATAGCAGTTGATGGTGGTGGAAGCTGGGTGGTGGCATCCCAAATGCAGCAAAAATACAGGTTGGTAGGCGAAGACATGAGCTGCACAGTGATATCCTCCAAAATCCCATCCACCAAAATGTTTCTTCCTACAGTCTGAACAACAAATAG
This sequence comes from Gavialis gangeticus, assembly GCF_001723915.1. Classification (NCBI taxonomy): domain Eukaryota; kingdom Metazoa; phylum Chordata; order Crocodylia; family Gavialidae; genus Gavialis; species Gavialis gangeticus. The sequence continues at coordinate 26,377,537 of NW_017729027.1, read as the reverse complement.
GCACTTTGTTCAATACTGGCAGAGTCAGGGTAACCAATGAACAATTGACCAGTATAAAACATGCTGGGATTTGTGGTCTTCCCAGCCACCTGGCGAAACACTGTTGGTATATCCAGACACTCAGTAAACCTTATTGGAAAGGTGATGTGCTGACACACCAATCCTGCCACTTCTCAACACTGGAACAAGTCACAGAACAACCAGTTCCAAAATGAATAAAACTCTTTGTGGCCTAAATGCCATCACTAATCTCAGCTTTCATATATTTTTAATAATGTCATATTTTGGAGATAGCCTTCAAAATGTAAAATTATTATTGCCATAAATGTAAGTTTTGTGTTTCTGAAAATATTGTTCCTAGATACTATGTTTCCTAGATGTTGTTGACTTTAGGCATTTTTAAAAAAAGAGAAGATATAAGTTTGTTCCAATAAATACAGTACAAATGAAACCATCTTTGTTCCTTTTTTGGAATGGTGAAGCATGCTGCCATACCCTGTGTCCAGCAAGATACACAAAGAGAGGAGTCCTCAGGGAGGAAGACTTATGATTATGAATAAATCTTATACACAATTTGCAACCTGTCCACTGTCAGGTTCTTATTAGATAAACATGAGTGCTTGTCAAAACTGATAGGAGTAAGATGATACTACTTTCAGGCTATGTACAGTTTTTAATAGTAAGAGATCTTAACAAATTTCCATTAGCATTTATAACAATCAGTTCCTAAATCTTGAGATCACTGCCAGTAGTAGAATAGACAATAAATATGTTATAATCACTTTAAGAGTATAAATGAAATCAGATGTAACAACTGATTACCAGGTGACAGCATATGCTAATTGACAAATTAAATTATACCATGTAGCTTCTGATACCTGAGACTAGTTGACCTTTTAACAATTCACCTAACAAAATGCAGAAACTTTAGGGGTATGAATAAGATCATATTGGTGGTTCCTTACAACCATAGCTCACATTATTTTAGGGAATATAGAAAAAAAATCCTAAAATTGTTGGTTATGTTCCAATGGAAATCAATGGTTCTTTCACAAACAATAATTATTGTCATTTTTCTTCACATAGAATACCAATGCCACAATGGTTTTAAGAGTGAAACCTGCCAACGGCAATTGATATAATGTGAACAATACCAATAAAGGACATTTCATCCACAGTAGTTCTGCAGCTGACAGTCTTCAGTGGAAACAGACAGGTTTAAATTGATAAATATTTAAAATCTGCTTTTCCCAGGAGTTCTTAAACTTTGTATGTAGCAATATCAAGGGCTATGGGGAGATGTTCTGAATAGCAAATATTCCCAGTTATAACAATGTATTTGAAGGGTAATGCTTTTGTTACAGACCCCACTATATTTTGGCAGACCTGTAGGGGTGTCATGTATGTTTTCTTGGGTGTTTTACTAATATGACACATGTACACAGATATGTAAGATCAAGCTGAATTTAGCCCTATTGTCCCTATGTTTATATGCATTGTAGTATTTGATATAAAAAAGTATTTTTATACATTATAATAGGGCCAGGATTACAAAACATGATAATGACTTCCAAATGAAAATCAACAAGATTATTTCACACCTGGGAGAGCTTGAGAATTAGTATTTGACATGTGTTTGTTTATTCATCAAACAGACCCTTCCAGACAATAATGAATTTAGATTTTAAATGAAGGAATCAGTAAGAATATCACCTGGCTATCCATACCACTGGGGGGAAATGCGTTCCCACTGTGGGGAAATGAAGACAGAGACAGTATTTTTAGGATATTATCCTCCTACCGGAAAGGGTGGAAATATTAATTAGATCAGGAAAGGCTTTTTGGCTCCTGGCAGACATTACACTTAAGATGCGATTAACTAGTTAATCATGTCTTAAGCAGTAACCTGCCATACATTCAATTAATGGCATGATAAAACAGCAAATAAGCCACAACGTTATTGCAGAAATATGTGTAATAACTTTGTGCCTTGTTCCTATTGTGCCCTCAGCTCAATGTATGACTGGGCCATTAGTTTCATAAACATGCACCTTGGGGATAGCGGCGGGGCTGGAGAGGGGTGGGGGGCAGAAAGTTATATGCATGTAAATGGCCAGATAAGAAACCATACTTAAGCTTTGCCTTAAGAGCAAAGTTTTGTCTCTAATCTTCCTGAGTACAGAGAAGATTGTAGTGCCTCAGCCAGCAGTCTGAGTAAAGGAAGCTGAGAGGAGAAACTGCAGTAGGCCCTGGTAGAAAGGGCCAACAGCCTCCTCTGTACTCAGGAAGAGTAGAGACAAAACCTTCCTCTCAAGGCAAAGCTGAAGTATGGTTTCTTACTGCCGCTTTCTAACCCATTTATTGTTCTGAATTTTTATTACTTTGTCTGTCTACTCATGTCTGTCTGTATTTCAACATATGGTTACAGACTTATGTTGGTTCTTATTTTTTTTAATAAACGTTCTTGTTGTCTTTTTGTTGGTGGATTGTCAATTATAATTTTGATTCCATCACTTGACAATAGATGCAGCCCTTTTCTATGGAAGCGAAGATCCATCTTTTTTGAGTGCATGACAAGAAAAAGGCAAAATTCTTTTAAGTGGCAAAATCCCTAAGCTGGCTACACCTGGGTGAAACAGGTAGGGATGAGGAGCCACAGAGTTGATCCCTGGCACATCTTAGCTGGTTATCAGTAGTAAAGCAGCAGTCAGCAGAGGGAGATTTGGGACTGAAGGGTGGAAACAACTTAGAAGTATAACTCAAATGTACCCTTAGCGGCATTCAGGGTCAGGGAGTATCAGAGCTTTTTAATTTAATCTACAAGTGTTCTTTACTGCGGAGCAGACACATTATATCCACAGTAATACATCACTGTCTACACATGCACTGGTATTAGGGCTCAGTAAACTAATTACAGAAGATAGTACTGTTGGGACTTCAGATATATTTCTTCAATCTGCTTTTGCTCTTAAATTGCTCTTAATTTTTAAATCTATTAATACTTCTACTTTTGTAAAGTACCGCCATCTACCCTTTAAGACTGAGTCACCAAAAAAGTGAGTAGTAGGACCTACCCACCTTTTGTATTAACTGTTTTTCAGAAATTTGAGAAGGGCAGAATAAATTGTACCATAGTATCTAAATCCATTTATGTATCTAATAGGTAGAATAGATTCTGATCTTTGAACTGCATTCTCTGTGTTATGTGTAGCCGTATTGAATTGTGAAAGATTAGTTGGAAAAGCTTGGTAAAAAATGTGATTGTGATAGAAGGTGATTTGAGGGTAAGTGAGCTTTTTTGTCTGATTCCTATGCTTTTGATCAGAGAAAAGAGGTTGATGTCTTATCTTGAGAGATTCAGTATGACTCATTTAAGTACAGCATTGTATAAGTGGTATCAATAGAGAAGCATGGAAGTCTGTTTAACCTCACCACCACCAAAGAGGTTAAAATTCTTGTAGTCTTTCGGTTTAATGGTAACTACAATATAACAAGTTATAGAACATATAACATCACGTGCATATGAGTGAAAATGAGAGAATGAGAAAGGTTATTTACACAGCTGTGTAGTGGTCATTTAGGCAGCTCAGTTTACCATATAGGTTTATAGACCAGTTGCTAATGTGGCTAGTACAAATTGAAGGGGATTTATGTGTTTTTTAAGTGCTTATCTTACTTTATCTCTCTCCGAATAGTATGAGATTGTATCTTACTGCTGCAGTTCTGGATTCAGGGGGATATCACACAACCACACCCATCCATCTAAGTCTACAGGAATATTTCAAATGGGAAAAACATCAGTGAGGCTCCTCGATACTCATTCATCTGTTCCAGATCTTAAGTCTTCAGTTTTCAGTGAGACAGAGAATGGGTGTTAGAGATGAGCCCAGAGAAAATTCACTGACAGTTTTATGTCTGGAATGCATCAATAGCCTTGGGTTGGTGAGATGTGAGCAAGGCATGCTCAGGCCAATCCTTGGCAGGACCCACCAATACAGCGGTGTGGACAAACTTTTGTTATTTTTTAAATTTTGTTAAATAATCCAATTTATCAAATAACAGATGTAACTTTTAAAGATACATCTATTCCCCATACATACAGACATATATTTATCATCTATGAACAGTGCTCCCTTAACCCAAATCAACGTCCATAGGAGTCTTGTGTTATTTTCTTCTCTTCCTTTCAGTTTTTGACAGTTCCTTTATGTTTCCATCAGTGTTCAGCTTTTGTTTTTCCTCATCCCTAAATAATAACCTCCTCTTTTTCACTAGAACTCTGCATAATACAAATCCAGGCTGACCTAGACAGGTTGGGGAAGTGGGAAGAGAGCAACAGGATGCAATTCAATAAGGACAAGTGCAAGGTGCTGCATCTAGGGAGGATGAACTGCCATCATACCTACAGGCTGGGGGGTGACCTTCTCAGCTCCACTGAGGCAGAAAAAGATCTTGGAGTCACTGTTGACTCCATAATGAATATGTGTCGCCAATGTGATGAAGCAGTTGGTAGAGCCAATCACACCTTGTGATAGGTCTTCACAAACAGGTCTAGAGAAGTGATTCTCCCCCTCTATGCAGCACTGGTCAGATGGCAGCTGCAGTACTGTGTCCAGTTTTGGACATCACAGTTCAAGCGGGATGCGGACAAGCTGGAGAAGGTCCAAAGAAGAGCCACTCACTTCATTGAGGCCTGCAAGGAAGGCCCTATGAGGAAAGGCTAAGGGACCTTAGCCTCTTCAGCCTCTCCAAAAGAAGGCTGAGGGGGGACCTTGTGGTGGCATAAAAATTCATAAGGGGAGAGCAACATGAAGTAGGTGACACTCTGTTCCCCAGGGCACCCCCTGGAATGACAAGGAACACTGGCCATAAGCTACTAGAGAGAAGGTTTAGGCTGGACATTAGGAAAAAGTTCTTCACTGTCAGGGATGCCAGAATCTGGAATGGGCTCCCAAGGGAGGTGGTGCTTGCCCCATTCTTGGGTGTCTTCAAGAAGAGACTGGATGGGCACTTGGCTGGGATCACATGACCCCAGGGTTGGTGACTCTTTTCTTGCCTGCCGGGGCAGGGGGTCAGACTAGATGGCCCACTGAGATCCCTTCCGACTCTATGAATCTATGAATCTAAATCTCACTATCTTTTATTCATCTCAGATATTTTTCTAAATTAATTCCAAATTTGCTCTTCGTGTTAGCTCATAGAACTTGCACTGTTTTTCAGTCTTCAAAAAGTTTCTCAATTTTTAAGGTTTGGAGGCAAGAGAAGATACTTTTTTTTTTAACCAAATTCCAACTAATTCCGTCAAATCTCCCAATAAGTATCTTTATTTTTTCATTCCCCCCTGTAGACCACTGACTTTATACAACAAACTTTTCATTAATAAAACTTCCAAAACTTTTTAAAATCAGTCAGTGATTTTAGAGATGTCACTTCTTTTGTGGGCTTTTACAATTGTAATTTTTGCAGCTATTGGAAAATTAGTTATCAATTTCTTATGACTCATATGTTTCAGAATTCCCAGGAAGTTTCAACAGTAAGGAAGCATCTGATAGTTAGCATCCTTCTACAATCAGGTCTCTCACCACCTGGACACAGGAGATGTGGTAGATATTATATAACTAGACTTCCAAGAGGCTTTTGATTTAGTGTCACACGATATAGTTTCATAGTTGGTAGGGCTGGA
>NW_017729027.1:26341636-26371636 GCF_001723915.1 Gavialis gangeticus | reverse complement strand
CTGTGAAGTAGTGCCTTCTGATGTCTAGCCTGAATCTACTCTCAGTCAATTTATGGTTGTTATTCCTTGTTAACAGCCTGCTGGTCCCCTTTGGCAAGTTTATAGGTGGCCACCAGATCCCCTCTCAGCCTTCTTTTGTGGAGGCTGAACAGGTTCAGGTCCTGTAGCCTCTCCTCATAGGAGCCTGCCCTGCTGCCCCCGATCATGTGAGTGGCCCTCCTCTGGACCCTCTTGATGCTGTCCACATTCCTCCTGAAGTGCAGCGCCCAAAACTGGATGCAGTACTTCAACTGTGACCTGACCAACATCTTATAGAGGGGGAGGATCACCTCCTTGGACCTGCGTGTGATGCATCTGTGGATGCATGACAAGGTGCAGTTAGACTTTCTGACCGCGTCCCCACATTGGTGGCCTATGTTCATCTTGGAGTCTATAATGACTCCAAGAGCCTTTTCTGCCTCTGGGCTGATGAGAAGGGAGTTCCCCAGCCTGTAGGTATGCTGCTGGTTCTTCCTCCCCAGGTGCAATACCTTGCACTGGTCAGTATTGAAACCCATCCTATTCTCATCTGCCAATCCCTGTAACCTGTCCATATCTAGTTGTAGAGTGTTCCTCTCTTCTAGAGTGCCCACTTCTCCCCACATCTTAGTGTCATCTGCGAATATGAACAAGGTGCTTTTCACCCCCTCATCCAAGTTGCTGATAAAGATGTTGAACAGTGAGAACCCGAGGACCAAGTCCTGGGGAACCCCACTGCCCACACCCCTCCAGGGTGAAAATGACCCGTCCACCACCACTCTCTGGGTGCAGCCCTCCAGCCAATTTGCAACCCATCTGACTGTGTAGGCATTGACACCACACTCACCATTTTTTTTAATGAGAATGGGGTGAGAGACAGTGTCAAAGGCCTTCCTAGAGTCAGGCCTATTGGTAAAGCCAAGGGCAATTGGCAAAGGCCAATTGGCAAAGGCATAATATATAGAGTAATTGTAAAATAGTCATATAAAAGAAAAAACAGTTTATGGCAATGTGGGATAATAATATTAGATCAGAAAGGAGTACTTGAAGAGTGGGAGACCGTCTGGAACAATGGTCCTCACATATCCATCTGCATGATAAGAGAAGAAAATTATTTTAAAATGCTATTTTAATGGTCTCTCACTCTATTTGAACATATTTATGATCCAGGAGCCACCCTTTGGTATAGTGGAAAAGGGATAGTGATCATGGCTTGAAAAGGTACTTGTATATAGTTACTAACAGGGATAATAATAAAAAAAATCACTGTAACAAAGAGCCTGGAGCTCCCCTTTTCTTTCATGTAAAAAAAAGTCCAGCCAGGGAGCTCTGCAGATCATGTAGGGTACAGCAGTTGCAGGTTGCTGGAGCTACCGGGCAAATGTGACAATTAGCAGACAGTCCAGACAGTCTGCTGACTGGAAGGGGGCAGAGCCCTGGGACCATAGAAGCCTGAGGCTTGGGCTAGTAGGCTAGTCTTTTTCCTTGAAGCTACAAGGGAAGGAGCTCCTGCTTAGGAGAGCTACCTGGGGATGGTAACTGTCTGCTTTTCTGCATGCAGGAACACTGAAGCTGGGGGAGCTCACAAGGAGCCCAGGCTAGGAGATATGCCAGTACAATGGAAGAGGAAAGGTTTTCCCTCTTAAAGGGGCAGAGACCTGCTTTCCTTTTATATTTATGTTGTAACCCATGGGCTTAGTGTTTATGTTGCAGTTGACAATGGTGGTTTGGGTTGGGACTATAGGGGTGATATATGGAGGTTCCATTAGTGCCTGAGGGGCACGTGATCATCTTGAGCCTTGCCCAAGTGACTATTAAATCTGGAGCAGGCATAATGCAAGGCCACAGAACCAAGCAGAGGCCAGGGACCAGGGGCCTGGTTCCAAGAGGGTGTAGCCACACAGGTACTAGGGACCTGACTAGACAGGGGCCAGGGGTCTGGGGCCTGGGGCCTGAAAGAGCTAGATAAGAGCTGGTGCCTAAAAGCCAGGTCCAATACAGTCCAATACAGGGTCCAGGCTAGAAGGCCTAGCTAGAGTAAAGGGGCAGAGGCTGAGGAGGCCAAAAGGAACAATGTTAAGGTAACACCTGCAAGGCTTAGGGCACGATGTAAGGAAGGAATGGAGCCAAGCAATTAGTTCCTAAGGCCTGGATTGCCCTTCAGGGCTCAGCATGGGGTCAGGGAGAAGAGCAGGCCCAGTGAGGAGCCAGTTGGACAGGGGTCACACAAAGGCCCATGGGCAGTCTCCCTATTTTTATTATTAGAATTCCATCAAGCCTTGGTGGGTGAGAAGGGAAGGAGCCCTAGGAGTGTAGAGGGGCATGGTAATGGAGCCAACAAGGGGTGTCACGGCCACCCCTGGGACCCCAATGTGCTACAGTCACAAAACTTTTCTATGTCCAGAACATTAACATTCTTATTGTATAGATGTCATAGAAACTTTAAACACATGAGAAGACAGATATCTCACTTTCTCTCACCTTATAACAAATTGAACCCCCTCCACTGTTTCTAGACCACCTTCTCATCTTTCCCATTCCATTAAACCTTTTAGCACTTAGAAATTATTAGTATGCACTGTACAAGCTTGTTTCATTCTGTATTTTGCCCTTTGCTAGTTCATGCATGTATCATAGGCATCAGATTACCAAAGACTTTCATACTTCTCAGCTTCATAATAGGACTGAACCAGGACTGGATGCCTTTTCATGTTCACTATGACCTCAAATGAGCTGAGCTCCCCTTTCTTAATTTGTGTAGGCCCTTGTCTGGCCTATCCAGTAGTCTGCATCTCCAATTTGGCTCTCTCTCTCTGATTTCCAGTTCACTCCCTACCCATATGCAGGGGTACCTAGAACCCTAAGTTACATTTCTGAATATTCATACATTGAATGTTGGATATAACATTCCCTCAAGTCTTCTATCATATTGCAACCACAATATAAGAGGAATGAACTCCCATAGATTCTGTCTGGGAGAGGGACAGAGCAAGGAAGGAAGCAGGGAGAGGGGCTCAGAGCTCCCAGAATGCCAAGACTCCTAAGCACCCTGATTCCTAGACTCTGATCATTAGGTGATGACTATCTGTAAGATTAACCTTTGTTGACTATGTTGAATATTGCTTCCCAAAAGTTACAGTGCCATGTACTAGCTGAGGTAATTCTCAAGTTATTGAGACCTTTTGGGACCCAACAAAGACAGTTTGATTCTTAAGATGTGTGTAAAGCCCCTCAGGCATCCCTCACACAGATCCTACTCTATGTGACTGCCGGTCTTGTGCCTCACAGTAGGCTAAACTCAGCCTCTAGCCTCTATCTGGGATTTGAAATGAAATGAAATGAGAGCACTCAAAATGTTGAAAGTTTTGAAAAATTTCTAGTTGTAAAGCTGGGCTTGCTTGCAGCTAAACATAAACTAAGGAGAGGGAGAGAGGGGAGTGGTGAAGGACTGGTCTGATATTGACATCTATCTCCTGGTTTGATTCCCCAGCATTCTGATCACTTTCCCCAGCTCTCTGATCATTTCTCTAGCTCTTTTTGGTGATGCAGGGGCCCCTGATCTGTGCATGGGGTTTCAGCAGGCTGCTGCAGGGCTTTGCCAGACTCCCCCCATGGGGCAGGCCCCAGGATTTGCGTGCAGGGTGACAGTAGAATGCTGATGCTGGCTGGGACTGGTGCTCAGTGCAGCCCATACTGAGCACCAAGCAGACTCAGGTGCTGGTGCTGGCCCCAGCTGGCAGTGGCAGCATGCTGTCACTCTGCATGCAAATCTGCCCCCCAGGAAAAGTATATCACAGTTCTGAAGCCCTCCCCGGGGGCTTGGGCCCCCAGATCTGTGTGAGGGGTGACAGCAGGCTGCCATGGCCAGCATGTGATATGAGTTTTGCTCGTCACCAATTTGAGGTGCAGTTTCCCAGAGACCCCTACTCCTATATCCTTGAAACAAGGCAGGCTTCATGCCCTCTGAAGGGGCTACGAGCCTTGAAAATGTCATCCAAATCAGGCAAAACATGAAAAAGTTATAGGCAGTTTTGTGATTCCCCCTTATAGCCTATGGGCAAAATGTCAAAACGCTTTGAAATGCAAGGCAACGGATGAGAGTTCCTCTGCTATTAACCTTACCCTGGATCTCTTCCACGTGTTGGTTCTAGGTAAGGGTCCAGTCCAACTTAACTCCTAGATAGGTGAACTTGTGACAATGTTCAAGTGTCCATTTGCCAATCTTGACTTTGATTTCTTTCTTTGCTTGGTTATTATTTAGGTTAGAAGGCTGTTACAACTGTTTTAGTGAGGCTGAGCTGGAGGCATCATTTATAGAAGTCATCAAAGGTGTTCATGTCTGATGTCAGACTGAATTCAATGGCTGATTGATTTGGTGAGAGTCAGGTCATCAGCATAGCCATACTTGGACTCAGTGTCAGGTGTTAAGTGTTGAGTTCTGCTGAGCATTTGTGCTGCTAAAAACTGGATCAAACTGGTATTGAGCAAGCCTCTTAAGTTTAATGACTACTGTAACCACCTTGAATCATGTAGTTCACGTAACAACTACCAGGCTAGAAGTCTGTTTGGGCTTCTATGTGCATAATAATCCATATGCAATGTAAACTCTTATCTATATTGAGAGCTCAAGTATTTGTTAAAAATAATTTTCAAATCTATTTCCAAAAGGGTTTGGGTTGAGATTTATGCAATGAGATAACTGATGATGTAAAATATTTTGGTGACTGTCATAGTTGTACTTTGATCCCTGTAAGTCTGAGTGTGCACATGTACATGAGCATACAGACAAATTCGGTAGAATCTGGTACCCTTCCAAGGGGTTACTTTTCCTTTAGGAGTCATGTATTAGTGTTCTTTTGCTCAACTGTCCCAACATTTGGAACAAAAGCCCTATCCTGCGTCATCCATGAAGCATGCAACTAGATAATCCAAATAAAAAGAAAGTGGTACTCAGTCCTAACTACAGGAGAGCTCAGAAAATAGTACCATAATAGTTTTTGAAGCTATAAGTTAATTTTGCTTCACTAGAAGAAAAAAAAATAATGGATACAGGCATCTTGATTCATATGCTAATTTCTAACTTCAAACTATTCCTTAATATCATTTACACACAAGCTATCTAACTATTGATCAGGAATGTGTCTATTCAGTGGATATTGTGATTTAGACTGATAATTTTAAAAATAACTGACTGTCATTTCCTATTAATCAAATTACTATCAAGTGTTAAAAATGATTGATTAAACATGATGGCCTGGATCCCCTGCTACACTGAGGGGAGAATTGGTTAAAACTCTAGGATTTGCAGGCCAGATCTGACTACCTAAAGTCATGATGAAAGTTGGAGAAGCTTGGGGATTAATGTAATTTACCACTAGACTAAGGACTGTGCACCATCTGAACACAGAGGGAACATTCTCCAGCCCTGTCCCCTACTCCATTTCCAGCATTCTCCTGGTCTCAGTAGGGCTAAGGAATTATAGGTTCTGTGGTATCTGAAAACAGAACTCAATCAGGTTGAATTCCAAGGTTTTTGTGCCAGTTAGGTACCTTAGCAGAGTTAGAACATAAACCACATTCAAGACCAGTATTTTCCTCTGAGAGGTGCTGTGGAGAGAAATGGGAAATAGATCAAATACTCACCGCAGGGAATGAAATGGAGTGGAGGAGAGGAGAGATGATGGAGGAAGAGCAACACTTCCAGAGCAGCTGCTCCATTAAGATAAAACATCCCTGGGAGGAGCGGGGGATATCTATGGAGAAACCTGAGAGAGCTAGGGTGAAAGGGGGAATCCCCTAGGACTGGTTTCAAGCAGGGAAGAGAGCTCAACCGGGTCATGTTAAGCTGGGAGTCACCAATGAAGCAAATTCTTCTATATACAATATCCCGACCAGAGAAGGAACTACAGCCAAGACAGCCATGCTGTGAGGAAAGCGGTTGTCATTCAGGTTACAGTGACACCTGCTTTTGTTGTTTGTTTTAATTTCATTTGGAAAGACTTAGGAGTGAGGGAGCATGAATGGTGGCTACTCACTCAAGCCCTTAAAGAGGCAGGAGGGCCTTGAGAGCTCTGTTGAAGCAGGACCACACCAAGAGACAGGGCAACCTGTAATAAAAAGCTTGAGAGTAGACAAAATGGGAATTCCCTGTTTTCATTTGGACTATTAAGTTATGATTACCCCAAACTTTACATTGAATGAGACTGGGTCAAGCTGAATCCTCTCAACGTTAAAATTAGGACTTACCTGACACAACGTGAAGTAACAGCAGGCCTTCGAACTGTGGGTTGATTGTAGATGTAAAAATAAATCCTGAAAAGTAAAGAAAAATTGGAGAAATTAATAATAAAGAAAACTGTTTACACAAATAAGACTATGATTTTAATTGATGACATAACCTTTGGGTGGTGCTTGGAAGGGATACGGGGGAGGTTGTAGCCTCAAGAAAATCCCCACATAGGTTGCCAGAGTCTGACTGTGGTAAAAAGCAAGTAACACCTCCCAACTAATAACATCATAGAAAAATCAAGACGTGACAAGGCAAGAGTCAGAACATACTGCAGGGAGTCTAAGATTGAGCAATCTCAGTAAGAAGGGGTTAGAATAAGACACTACACCATAAGCAGAACCAACATAGGTGCATAGAAATCTGATAAAGGTGGTCTAGTTAAATGGACCTGATTGCAGAATCAGGATCCTAATTTACCTCCTATTTAGAACATGGTTATTTGGAAACAATGTGGATCTACCCTCAGAGCTTAAGCCAAATCAATAGCTTTTAAAGTTTGTAGTAGTGCAATCTGCCATGTCGCTCATGAGTGTACCTTTGTAGTACGGATTTTTATGGCGTTGCCATCACTTGGAGAGAGGAAAGCTTGTTACTAGGTTAGATTCTGAAAGGTCCTCAGGGGTTCTCACCTGCCACATCTTGCTGGAACAAATTTGTTTAATTGGGAGGAAGATGGTATATTCCTCCTCTCCTGGTACCTTCCTTTCATCTAACTGTCCGTCTTCCCATTTGGGGCTCTGCATCCCCTACACCCCATCTAATGCCAACCAAAAATGTTATTTGTTCTAGGTCTGGTCCGGTATAGTTTCTGCTATCTGGTTTCTGAATTACACTGGTCAGCTTCGAATGTTGTCTCATTTGGGTTTTTTAGGCTGCATTGGTTCCAGCTTAAATTCTTTCCTGACCTGGGTTACCTTGCTCCCCATTGTCCCTCTCTCTTTCTTGTCTGTACTTACTGCGGTCAGATGTCCATCTCTCCTTTTCTTCTCAGGTTTCTGCTCAGTCCAATCCTGTCCGGAGATGTCTAACATCCATTGTGTCATTCCAGGTAGGTCATTCAGCCCTCTTGGGTTCAGCTTATTTTTGGAGGCCCCTCCCTTGGGCAGCCACCATTTTCCTTCAGTGGGGCTCTGCTCCACTCTGGGGCACTCTGGATCCACCAGAGAACTCACTTCTGGTCCCCCCCTGTCTCCCCACCACCAGACTTTTTATCCTGGTTTCAAAGGGCTGGCTGGTGAATTGGCACTGGCATGCTGCCATAAAGCATGCCCATGCTGGCATGGGAGCTGGTCCTGGCTCCTCTGAGATCCATTGTTCTTTTTTTTTTTCCCACAGCATTTTTTTCTGCCACAGCTCCACTTCTGGTGCATTCCTGGCTCAGCGCAGCATCCCACCGGCTCCATTCTTCGTCCACTCCAGGTAACCTTTTCATTGTGGCCTCATGCCTGCCACAAGGAGTTTTGTGCTTTATAAAGCCATGGGGCACATCCACACATGCAAGCACATGTGCTTGCAGCAGCTCAAATAGAAGCAGCGCAAATTTGAACAGGGGCTTTTTGCTTCAGCACACATGCTTGGACATGTACTTTGTTGTGGAGCAAATTGTGCCTCTTGGGGTGAAATAACCCTGCCTGGCTCCTCCTGGATCTTCAGCCAGGGAGAGCTACAGCCGAGGGCCATCACCTGTCCTAGCTCAGCATTATAAAAAGCTGCCCTGGCAAATAGCTCAGGGCTGCTAGCTCTCAGGAGCTTCTGGGACCCAGCCAATTGGTACCCCTTGTGCCAGATGGACTACTGAAACAGCCCAGAGAGTTCCTTGCACCCACTGCAGCAGTCTGGCAGTGAGGGCTGATGCCTGACTGTGACCTGCTGTGCACCTGCCAGACTTGGATGGAGACTGCAGAGCCAGTAGAGGAATCTGCCCCTCTGGGCCAGCTGCCAGTGGACTGTGGTTGCAGGGTTGGCCTTTGTGCAGCACTACTGCTACTTGTGCCCCCTGCCAGGCCATCTGGGCAGTTATCACCTGGAAGATGCTCTGGATGTGGTGGCCTGCTTTGAACTGTCAAAGCATATTGTTCTTGTCCCATTTGTCCAGGACGTCAGCCACAGCCAGATGCGTCCAAGGTGCCAGCTCTGAGCAGGCAGGGTCCTGCCACTGGCCTCCCTAGCAGGAATTCTGGTGTTCCCTATTGGAAAACTGAAAAATCCCTGATAAAAAAAATCCCAAAGTCACTCTGCAAAATACCCCCAAATCCACGTTCCTCCACAAGTAAAACAAAAGACCATTATAAAATCAGAGAGCAAGACACAGACAGTGATCTGTTGGACAATGTTTTATTGGTAAATCTTACAGTGTTAAAGTATGACTCTTATCATAATAATAAAGTGAACTCTAAATACATGTTTCATGAATACATGTTTTGCTGCACTCCCAGAGGGTGATGGCCCCCACACAAAGGGTTCAGCCCCCCAACAGGGGGTTCAGCCCTCTCACAAGGGGTATGGCTCCCCAACACAGGATTTGGCCCAACAGGGGGTTCAACCTCCAAACAAGGTGTACGGGCCCCCAACAGGGGATTCAGCCCCACAACAGGGGCTTCATCCTCCACACAAGGGGTGCGGCCAACCAACAGGGGCCAAATGGCCCTGACCCCTGTTACAAAGCCCACATGCCCCACCCCAGCCCCCAATTGCTGCCCCACCTGGCCCCATCCTCCACCAGTTGCTGCATCCCTCCCAATGGCTGCCCCACCCAGCATCACACCCCCAACTTGCACCCCCAGGCCTCCACCATCACTTAACCCACTCCCCCCAGAAAAAAACAGGAAAAAAATGGAGGAAAAAAATCCTCTGCTTATCTTAGAAGCGGGGGGGGGGGGCTCCAGGGCCTCCTGACAGAGCCCCCAGGGCAGCACAGGACAGTAAGTGGGCAGGAGGGCCTGGGCTGGGCCACTGGGGCTTTCACCCTGCCCCAGACTGTGTGGGTGGGGCCCCAGTCAGCCAGATGGCAGCTCCAAATGCCGGTAAGTGCTGGGAGCTGTTTTGGGTTTTTTTTTAAACTATCTGGGGGGACAGGGATGGTGGGGCTTGGAGGGAGGTGGAAGCCCCAGCAGGGGTTAGGGGCCTTGGGGAGGGGGGCTGGTAGGGGTCAAGGGTCCCCCCCATGTTCCCCTCTCCACTCCTCCAGCCCCCCCAACCCCTTACTCACTGGCACCAGGGTGAGGGCCAACCATAGAGATGCTCTGGCAGCAAGAGCATCTCCATGGAGGACCCAGCCTCTGGTTGATTCAGGGCATGGTCAGGGACCATGCCCTGCTCCGCCTTTTTTAAACATCAATTTTTTTAGACCCCTGGATATCTTTTTTGTTCCCACATGTGCTTGTTGCCCCACCTCAAAGGGGTTTGAAATGGGGCAAGAGTTACATGTGCGCTCGTGTGGATGTGCCCATATAGGTCATATGTAATATGGGAACATCAAATTTATCTTAATGGGTCAGACAGAGGTTCACCTAAGCCAATATACTGTCTGGCATTGGCCAAAATTTTCATACCTTCCTCTGTAATGAGGGCCATGGTCATCTTCCTTTAATCTCTTGAGTATTTTGATCAATGTGCAGTGGCAGGACATTGGTAGTACCCATGTCCCCCTACTTTACCCATGTCAAATTAGGGTATTTTTGATGTTTCAAGCATTATGCCTGATAGTTGTGCAAGAGGGTTGGAATGGTGGGATTCATTTCCAAACAACAGTTATTTTCAGAGGAAAATGACAACTTTGAAAATACCAGTTTGAAGTCAGTGGGTGATTGGTAGCTGGGCAATTCATTAGCACCATAGAACAGGCTAAGCCAAACTTTGAAAGTTTTCCAGGTGCATAGAAGTTCCTCATTTTGCTTATGTGATGGTACTATTATTGTTCAGAGATGTGATTGCCCATATGATGTACGCCCTTACTAGTTACATTCTAATCTGTAGTATTACAAGCACAAAAGATACTTGGATACACATTCAATATGGTGATATATCAGGGGCAAATCCTGCTCCAACTGGAGTTAACAGCGAAACTGATGGGTTTTGAGACTTACAATTGAAAAATATTGTGATTAATTTCTGCATCTTGGGTAGTTAAGATGCACCTAACATAACAAAGCATAACAGTGATATCAGTTAATGTATGCACTGACTCAGATATCCACCTGATCATAATCCTAATATTATGGAAAGTTCCGAAAGTTAGCATAACTTTATAATTTTTTCCCTGTTTCAGGTTCCTTTAACTTTTTTTCATCATGAAGATCTTTGTAGCTAAGAATAAAGAGGGCAAGTCATTATAACAAATGTGATCTCAAAAGTACTCTACAATACATTTTTATATACTTCTGGAATCAAAGATCTAAAAGATAAGATACTGAGCAATGTTAGTGTATATAAATAGTTTATAAACTGTATAATGTTACTAAATATCTCTTATAGACAGTGGCTTTTACTCTTTAAATGCACAGCATTATTTATATTTAAAATGCTCATTTGTCATCTTGGCACTCATTTAAAGGGAAAACTGAGTGGTAAAACCCTAGCCAATCTAGAACAATCTTTCAAAACTAATTAGTAAGAGGCATTTTCATCTTTCTGTGACACTAAAGCTACTGATGCAGTAAACAGTGGGATATCGTTTATATAAAATATACATGAAACAGTTAGACACATTTTATAGTTTTAAAGACTAAAGAATGTAATTCAGTGGCAATAAGATGGAAAGTATAAATTAACTGTTGGCTTTAGAAAAAGGATATAAATATCTTGTCTGTTTTTTTAATCTTTTGAAGAAAAAGATTTGACAAGAAAAATAAAAAGTTAAAAGAGACAAAATTATCTAAAGCTACTATTTCAGTCAAACAGAAGCAGGGTTACCAAAATGTCAAACTGACAAAAATGTGTCAATCAAATATGGGTATGTGTGTGGCACTTGCATTTTTAAAAAGATTGTGAAAGCTGTAAGAGTCTGAACAAATTCAAAAAACCATAAAACAAAAATATTAGATCTCATAAATTTGGGGGGAGTTTTATAGCTCAATTGACATTTACTGAAGCATATTCTGGTTTTAAGTTACATGAACTTTAACTTTATTTTCTTTTTGCATACAATACCAAGCTCAGTGATTTATCCAGTTACTAAATATTCACCAAGTAACATCTCTGCTCACTATGTAATAAGAATAAACTGTGTCACTAAATAGATTTTTTTTCCAACCACTAAATATTAAAATGGCAGTTTTGGCTCATAAAGTATGCCCTGCCAGGCTTTAAGACAGCTTCTATTAAGTACCTAATTATATCATGCTTGATACATTAAGATACCTAAGGTTTAATTACAAAGGTCCACGTGTATGGTTTTTATCTTATTGTTTTTAATTATAAGTTTGTCTAATTTTATTTGTGAGCAGAAAACCCCCCACCTCATTTCACTGGAAAGAAATTGCAAATAGGCATGCTATTTTTAGATACCTTCTAAAGATGCATGTAATTTTACTCCTTAGAAGTGGAATATTCTTATCTTTTTGAGAAATGTAAACAAGTCACTAAGACACAGCATATTGGTGATGAATTCCTTTAGTCCTTTAAACAAATGCTTTGATTATTATTTCATGCCTTTTCCACCTGGTACATATCAGCACTTCCCTGGAATATATGAGAGAGTGATTCCTTACAGTAAGCAATCATACAAACAACATTGAGATAGCAGGAGTAACTGAAAGGATCATGACTCTATTTTTAATGCCTCTACTGTATTTTATACTTAGCAATGACATGGAGCAGTTGGGACAGACATTTATCGAACAGAATGAAGACAGGCACACAGACACAAACACACACTGATTCATGAGGAAGGAATTGTACCAAAATGGCCCATCAGTTTACCTAATCTTTGTAGCAGAGAAGTGGAAGGGTCCAAAAGCAAGTGAAAAATTCTAAGGCTCACTAAAAGGAAGATGTTTTGCTATTTTCAATTTTTAAATGGTTATAGTTGGACAGGACAGAAGAATAGAATGCAAAAAAGACATGGCATATTCCTAGTATTTTTTTAAGATGTGAAGGACAAAAACAAGATCAGAAAATTGTCTGATTTTTATAGGTTGGCTTGGAGAAAATTAGAATAGGTAAAATTCAGATTTCTGAAAAAGGCCAGTACAAGAATTATTTCCCTGTTTTGGGGTGTTGGCCATAGCCACATTGGTCTAAGGACGTAGGCAGACCAGGTTCTTTGGGTATATGTGATGTCTATTATATTAGGCCAACTAAATAGTTGGAAAAAATTGTTCTTTGCAAGCTTCTGGATACAAACACCCTTCCTCGGACAGAGAAAGAGTCTACAGTTGTATTGTGCTCTCCTGGATGGGATAGAAGTCAGTAACAGATACTTCTATCCCATCCAGGAGAGCACAATACAACTGTATTCCTCTGCCTGGTCTAATAGAAGATATCACATTTAAACAAAGAGCTTTGTCTGCCTCCGTACAAAAATTATGCACAACTTTAAACTTATGTCCTCAAGATAAGGCTGAAATGGATTTTAAATAATGCTTAGGTTTTGCACTTTCCATCTGCACAGGAGGGGATTTCACTGATCATGAAGAAGATTGAAGAATAGGGCAAATAAACTGAATCTTCATTCTTAGACTCCATTCATTATATTTAGAATCAGTGCACTTTGTTTCAAACAATAGTTCTTGCTATTTCTTGTCAGTAGCTAATGTTTCTTCCACTACTTCTGGATAAGCAGTCATCTTACTTCCATAAGGTAGTGGAATGCAAAATCTGTTTGGCACTAATGGGAATCATTAACTTCCCTTCTGCTGTTAACTCTGACAAATAACATTTTTGAGATTAGTAATTTTAACTATATTGATCTATCGCTAATGGTATTTGCATTAGATAATGTTGCAGGTGTGAGCATTAACAAAGTTAAGCGCATACGCCTCACCTGTTTTAATATGTGTCCATCTTTAAAACTTCCAAGCTTGAAGAGACAAAAATAGCATACCATAAACTGAAAAAAACAGCTGGATGGAATGAGAGTTATCATTCACCCTGTATATAAACTTAGAAATAGCCCACAAAAAAAACCCAAACCCTCACTGCTCTCGAATATAACAATAAATGCTTTTTTTAAAAATCACAAATGTTGAAAGATTTTTAAAAAATGAAAACATAGTTCCAACACATAAAAAATCTTACATTTAACTGATTATAAAGACATTTTTACCAGAGAGAGAGAGAGAGAGAGAGAGAGAGAGAGAGAGAGACATAAATTTGTTTCTTTTTTAATGGTAATTTTTTACCTTAAAGCAAATAATTTTAACCTACCAATTAGTCTTTTGGGATGCATCTCGTTTGTTTATAGAAAAGATTCTTTGAGTGAATCTGATATTTTTTATTAGACCAAATTAAATAGTTGGGAAAAAATGTTAAGTAAGCTTTCAGGTTCAAAGATCTTTCGTCAAGCTAAGGAAGTTTCAGCAGTTGGTGTGTGCTCTTCCTGGATGGAATGAAAAGTAAAGAAGCTGGGCTGGTATGCATACAAGATAGGCAGTCAATGAAGATGTAGATTGAGGAGTCAATGGCTGCAGTGAAGACAAGGGGGATGAATAGTGGAGAGGTACCTGGGGAGTCAGATGTCAGGCAGGTTATAATGTGTCATAAATCCAATGTCTATATTTAGTCCATGGTTTTTAGTATGCCGGAGGTTGATGAAGTGGAGTTCATAGGCTCGTCACTGGAAAATGTTCTGTAAGTTTCCTTTCAGGATTAGAACTGAGAGATTGGAGAAAGAGTAGTTTTCTTGTGAGAAATGTGCCCCCACTGGTAATTGGGTATTCTTGTCTTTGATAGATTTCCAGTGTGCATCATTCTGGTAACGTAGTTGTTGTTTGGTGTCTCCTATGTATTTTCCATCAGGGCATTCAGTGCACTGGATGAGATATATTACATTTCTGGAGGTGCAGCTGTAAGATCCTGGAATGCTGATGGCTTTGTTGTGGGGTGTAATAATTGTGGGGGTGATGAAGATGTGTTGGCAGGTTTTGCATTTCTTGTCATGACATGGTCTGGATCCA
This sequence comes from Gavialis gangeticus, assembly GCF_001723915.1. Lineage (NCBI taxonomy): Eukaryota > Metazoa > Chordata > Crocodylia > Gavialidae > Gavialis > Gavialis gangeticus. The sequence continues at coordinate 26,357,215 of NW_017729027.1, read as the reverse complement.
CTTGGTGTGTTTTGGGCCTGAGGAAGTTTGCTTCTGGTGATGAGGTTAGCAAGGTTTGATGCTTGTTTGAAGCCATTCCTGGATTTTATACCTGTACCTCCAGAAATGTTATATACCTCATCCAGTGCACTAAATTCCCCATTGGAAAATATGTGGGAGAAAGCAAACAACTGTGTAACCAGAATGAATGTACACTGAAAATGTATCAAAGACAAAAATACCCAATTACCTGGGGGATGCACACTTCTCACAAGGAAATCACTCTCTCTCCAATCTCTCCATTCTAATCCTCAAAGGGAATTTACAAAACACCTTTCACAGACAAACCTACAAACTCCACTTGAAAAATCTACGGGATACAAAAAACCATGGACTAAATATAGACATTGTAATTATGGCACATTATAACCTGGCTAACATCTGAAACTCCAGGTAACCTTTCTGCATTTTATCAGCTACATTTAATCTCCTTCTCCCACTCCCCCCCCACAACTCCCTTTTCACACCTATTGTCTCCTATTCCCTTTGATCTTCACTGTCACACATCTTCATTTTCACAGACCTGCATTTTGCATTTTGTTTTCTGTTCTACCCAGGAAAGCACAAACACACCAAGAGACTTTCCCTATTCCTGAAGAAGGGTGTTTGTGCCCAAAACCTTGAAAAGAACAATTTCCACAACTATGTATTTGGTCTAATAAAAGATATTGCATCTACCCAAAGAACCTTGATTCTCTACTATCTACAGACAGATGCACCCCAAGAAGCTTAAGCCATTGTTTTTTATCAGAGTTTAATTCCATAAATCAGAAAGTCTCACCACTAATGGGGGAGGGAGGGGATAGGATGTCTCTCCACCACTGTATGCTGCTTAAAGTGTTGTTTAAAGATTCATTAGAAAATTAAATTGTATAAGTATATTTAGCCTATTTAAATAACATGATGAGATGTTCTTTTATCATGATTTCACTTTTAAAAAACTACCTTTAAGGCAGTGATTCTCAACTAAGGTGTTGCTGCACCCTGGAGTGTCTTGACATCATGTCAGGGGTGCTACGGGTTGCCCTGCAATGTGAGCAATGTTAGAAGGTTGAGAATCACTACTTTAAATAGCATGTTATCAGCTGCAATGTGTGCAAAGCATTTTCAAGATTAAAAAAAGATCAAACAAAAACAGGCTATACATAAAGCAACTAGATATTTACTACTTACCATATCCTACATCAAAACGCTTCCCTGTAAGATGCCAATAGTTTTGACAACTAGAAAGAGAGGGGGAGAAAGAGAGAGATGTTTTGGCTGCAGAAGAGGATTTAGAAAGCAAAGAAACTGTTATAGATATAAATAGTCATACATTTGAATTACTGTATATTTATGCTGACAAAATGCTTTGTAGTTTCATCTGATTTGGACAATAGCAATTTTCAGAAATACTTTTAAAAGGAGAATAATATAACTGCTGAGAATTTTGGATCAAGGACATAATATGATCCCTCTCTGGTATTCAGGTATTAAACATGAATTATAGCAGGTGATTATCCCTGTCACCTTGCCTGAAGCACTGATGTTCAGTTTTTTACAGAGCTATCAAAAACCTGCTGTGTCAGAGATTAGCATGATTTCAAGTTATTATCAAGCACATGAAGGTAACACCCTGAGTAAAATCATACTTGGAAGAACATTGGAGACAGAAAAGCATCCACGTTTGAAAAGAGTGTATTTACATAAAAACTGCATAGAAGAGCTCATGTTTGCATTTTATTTGATATTATAAGACTTGATAAACAGAGATATAAGAATAACAGCAAAAATAATAAATATATTTCAGATTTTAGCATGTTTGTTTTGCTTGCATGAACAAAGGCAATAAAATGCAAATGAATTAATAGTTTAAACCCAGTACCTGTTAAAAACTATGCAATTGGGTCTCTTAGCCTGAAGGCTTTTGCAACCAAACTCACTCCCTTATGGGCTCCTCAGTCAGTTCTTCGAAGCAAAGTTCAGTCTTTAAGGGAAAACAAAACAAAACAAAACAAAAATCCTCTGTCCCTTTTCTGCTTTGGCCTCACCAAACAGCCTGGCCTCTCTGCAGAACAGCAAACTCTTCATTTCATTGTTTGTTTTTTGTTTGCTTGCTTACTCTTCAGGATGTTTTTAAAGCTCATAGTGGGACACTCCTTGCTTACCCATCTGTTCCAGAGCTGCGTTTTTTTAATGGGGCTGGCTGTTCCTCCTTAAGGCTAAGTACAGACAGTCAGAAAGACAGAGGCAGAATTGATTAAATCTTTGCAGGGTAGTCTAAGCTGTGTAGATTGAACTGATAAGCAACTGAACAGACATTTACTCTTGATTCTAGAAATGCAGCCACATGCCTGAAGTAGCCCAGGCCAGCAGCTGGGGGCCACTAGAGCATACCTTTCTGCCTGGCTGGATCAGACAGTTTGGGCCACAGCTAGCCCACCCACCTTGAGATTTGTGGGGAAGGTGCAAAGCATCCTTGAATTCTGGGGCTTGTGAGTTAACTTGAATCCTGAGGGGATATGAGATGCAGGTTCAATAAACTGATTTAACTTAAATCAGTTAAGTCTGACACTACATTCATCCAGGTTAATCTTAAACCAGTTTCAGCCATTTTGAAAATGGGTTATATGCACTAAACTTTTGTTGTGTTACAGATTTAAACTGGTTTTCAAACACTTATACCTGTACTTTCTGTCCTTAGCCAATAAGACAGCTCACACCATTACAGACTGTTTATGGTGTTCTTGTATTTAAATAGATATTTCTGTTTTGAATAATTCCACACATTACTTTTAAGAGGTATAAATAGTACTACTCAAATTTATTTAAATCTGGAGAGTCCCCAGAAGCCAGCCACTGTTTTCACAATAGCTCAGTGAAGTGAAAAAGTATTTTGAGTTCCCTGGTTATTGTGGTTTAATGGCTTCCTCAACAGTTTACTCGTATCAGTGGACAATTCATTTTGAAACTATAAAACTCTTTTGTCTTGGGATACTACAGATGTATAAACTCACTGCCCTACTCTAAATACCTCTGAAGTATGTTTGATAAAATGTGCTAAAACCTTTTTTCTCAGGAAAATCATGATTCATGCCCTTGTTACACAGTACATTTGGGTGGTTCCTGGTGTTCTTAACACCTGGATTGTCCTCACCTTAACACTTTTTAAGTGGCTCAAAGTTGTGTGGCTCAAAGTTATGCCACTCTGGAGCAGGATTATATCTGACCTGTTTTACTCAGCTCATGTTACACTAATGTGTAACAACTCCAGGCTACACCTGTCATATCAGGCTGTGGATAGCTGGGTATGGGGGTCAGCTCAGGGCCAGGAGAAGCCAGGAAGCCAGAAGTCAGAAGATAAGGCTGGAGAACAAAATTGGGGATTTAGAGAGTCAGGCAGAGCACAATATCAGAAAGCTAGCTATGTCAGGTATCCAGAGCCAGGTCATGAGTCCAGAGAGTCAGGCAGAATGCAAAGTCAAGAAGCTAGTCTGGTGAGGTATCCAGAGGATCCACCAGAGTCAGTAACAGCACAATCCAAGGCTGCTGCAGCTTAGATACAAGATTAAGTCTTGCTACATAGACATTTTCCCTTCCCTGGTTTATATGGGAAGGGGTAAAATGTCAGCTGACCTTGGCTGGCAACTCCAGTGGCAGGGAGTGGACATGTGTCTAGGTCCGGATGGAGTGGGGAGGAAGCAGACTGGGGTGATCCAGCAGGCCAGTGCCGTGGGTTCAAGGACACTGCCTGATAATATCTTAATATATTCCCCACATGTCCCTTCTGGCTTGGAATAGGCTCACAGCTGTGCTCCCCCCCTCCCCCACCGCCCTGCTTACTTGTGGCTGTCCATGCTGCTTGTCCTGGTGAGCAGGCAGGAAAGGGTTAACTTGCTGTTTCTCTCTGGGCACGCACAGCCTGAAGAAAAGCAAGGGCAGACAGGTTAACCCTTCTCTGCCTGCTCCTTAGAGCAGTCACAACTAGGCAGGAGGCCCTCACTTTGAATTAACTGCAATTCATTTCATGGACAAGCCTTGTGTAAAAAGGACTTTGCTGCTCTTATGTTCTAGGTTTTGATGCAGATCAACCAGAACTTCACATGCCATGTTTGTTTTTAGCCTGGGAGCCAAGCTAGATTTTTTTTTCTGTTTGGTGCATGACTACTAATAAAATACTGCAGTTTTGGAGTCAGTTGTTATTTGTTGATGCTACACAAATCAGAGAGCTCAGCATCTGCCATTGAAGCATTTAGCTTTCTGCCAAGAATAAAATGTCATATATGATTAGAGCTTCTGTTTTTGCAAAGACACATGCGAGCTGCCTTCAAAATGGAATGGCCTTTTTGGTTTACCCCATTCTACATTTTCTTTTCAAAGGCTTAAAATCACTGTTCAAGGTAAAATTAGAAGTACTGCCATTTGTCACATTCTAAGTAATCTTGCTTTTGTGTGGCATTCAGGATGGTAAAGGTTTATTGGAACACAAGTTGCTAATTGAGCTAAACTCATGGGGGCATTCAACAAAGGTGGGACAATTGCTGACTGAGTGTGTGTGTAGAGAAAATGGGGCCCTAAATTGAAGCACTGGGTTTTAAAAAACACTGCTTCAATTTAGAGCTGATTAAACGCCCATGTCATGCACACATCCCGCTGACTTACGTGCCTCTCTGGAGGGGAAGGGAGGGTGAGCTGCTGGCAGGTGGAGCAGTCCCTTGGCTGCAGGAGGGGGGCTGGTGCTTCCCTCTGCAGCAGCAGTGCCCCCCCCCGGGGGCACCCACCTGCAGGCACCTGGCTCAGCCAGTCCCAGGGGGCACCACAGCCACATAGGGAAGCACTGGACCCCCGCATGGCTCAGGCAGGCAGGCATGCTTGGGGGAGAGGGGGAGAGAAGATCAGTTTTGCTACTTTTCTTGGGCAAAGCCTACTTTCCCTGGCTGCTGCCAGGCTCCCTGCAGAGCCATGGAGCTGTACGGAGCCTGGTGGTTTGCTCTGCGGCTGTAGGGGCAGCAAACTAAAACTCCTCAAAGGAGTTTTAGCTTGCTGCACCCCAAGTCATTTAAGGCGCATTACGCCGCCGAATTTCCTACAGCAGCTGGAATTAATGTGCAATACGCTACCAAGTCATGCAAACACATTTAGCATTGCATTAAAGCATTTAGCCCACTTTAAACTGTCATGAACTCATGCCTTTCATTTCATCTACACATGGCCTGAGGTACTTTTTGAAAATGCCCTGCCTAGCCACAGTACAGAAATGGTAAAAAAGAAAGATGCCTTTCCACACGTAACAAGTCACAGGTGTAAAAATAAGGCTACATTCTTGATCTGAATGGCTGCCACAGCATTATTGAAAGAAAAAGTGTAATTATTGTAAGAAAGAGTGACACTGAAAGAGTCAAAGAGAGTTAGGAAGCAATATTTATATTCAACTTTGCATTCATTAACTTAACACATCCCAAAAATATCAGGTTAAATGACTTTGATTTAGCTGAATAGGTGAAATCAAAACATTGATTTTGCTGCTGTTTTCAATGTATATCTATATTATTCTTGAATAAATCATGTTTTATGTCCAAACATACTACATATTAGGCATGTCTACATGAGACGTTAAAAGCACAGTAGACTAATTCAACTGAACATTAGCCCATCACACTGAAAGGACCACATTCTATTCCACCTATTAAGTATGTAGGTAGACTTAGGCACTTAAGTGTGATCCTAGTCCATCTTGTTGAAGACCCTGAAAACTGTTAATAAAAAAAAGGGGGGTTATCTTCATTCTCTTTGCTGCTTTTTTGACTCAGTGCTAAAATAAGATGGTGGTATATTACAAAAATAGATGTATTGATGGATATTCAGGGACTTGAGAATAATAGAAGAGAATCACACTTAAGCACCTAAGTCCACTTAGATGCTTAATAGGTAGAATAGAATCTGGCCTAAATCCTGTTTCATCCTTATGTACCTATGTGGCACTTTGATCACTGTGTAACTGCAAATTTTAGCACCCAATGCAGCAGAAACTATCCTACAAGTGTGTACTCCCTGCTCCCTAGGCAAGTACTCTGGCTATTAGACAAAAAGTGGGATGGGCTTTGTACTCTGGCAGTTACATGTCTATCTGAATAATCTTATTCCACCATGGGGAATATACACTGGGTGGAAGACCCCTGACACCCATTACACTTAATACATGATTAACTCGTAAATCATGTCTTAAGTAGTGACCTAGCCACCATTAATACAATTAATGGTGTGACAAAATGAGAATGAGTGAAAAGTTTTTATACTAAATATATGTAATAACATTGTCACTGGTTCCTATCATGCCTCTAACTGACATGTGGCTAGCACTTAGGTTTCACAAACAGTATCATAAAGTGAAATTAGAAAGCAGAACTTGAATGCCACCTCAGAGGAGTGCTCTCTTGTTTCTTGCTCTGCTTGCATTTCCAGCTGCACACTGTAGTAGCAGAGGCAATGAGTCACATGGCATGCAAGGCTCTGGGTATAACTGTATAAAGTGGCGGATGAATTCACTGCTGGTGGGAAGAGAACTTAGTCATTTTTTTTTTTTTTTTTGCTGCCACAATCAACTCTTGTTTTGCCCTCATCATGGGCTTCAGCAGCAAGAAAAAAAGTGGATGAAAGTTCTCCTGAGCAGCAGTGCACTTCACCACCACGCTACAGAACTACAACTCCCAGAACACCTTGCACTACATGACATAATTGCTTATGCCTCTACTTGCTGCTGCTACTCCTGCAGGCTGCCTAGTGGGGGAAAGGTGAAAGAGGACTGCTGCAGGTGCATTCTTTGCCTGCTATGATTCTAGTCACAAATTTCAATTATATAGTTACATCAGTGCTGTTTAGACTCTCAAGGAAAACATAGTCCTAAAACTTTTAAGTGAAATGTCTTCTCAGTGTTTTTTGCATGCATCAGTTATTATCCTCCTTATGTTACAGACACTGTACTGAGGCACTGAATGAGTAACTGACTACCTGCCCAATGTCACACAGGACATGTTTGACAGCGTAAGGAATTTACTACTTATGCATATCTCAGGCAAGTAACTTTACCACTAGACCAGCATTGCTCTCAAAATGAAGGTCTCCCCACTGGGATGCACTCACACAGGCAGTTTCAAGTTTAGAGCTTAAGAGGGTAGCTGGGATAATGTTTTGCTTAATCAGGGTGCTGTAATATCCCGGGGTGGTTGGGATCTTGTAATTATATAAAGCTCCTCTTTGAAGGTTTATAGACAGGCAGAATTCTCTGGAGATTTGTCAAGGGAGATTTGTCTTAGGACTACTCAAGAAGCATCTTTATTTGTGTAGGTTTTTACCTAGAGGCATTTTTTCCTCTACTACAGAGATGTTTAATGGCATAATAATTTTGATGGGTTTTAAAGGGATATTCTATTTTGTTATGATGTGTGGCTTCTTTAAAAAATGAAATAAACACTAAAGCACAGAATAGTCACAGCCTTGGAAACTGCTTAATTTATTCCTTGCCAGAAGCTCCGTACACAAGCTCTTACTTAAAATATGTCTTCCCTTGCTGCTGCCTCAACTCTCCTGGTGCTTTAATGATATTTCAAGGGGAGCCATAAGAAATGCCTGCCCCTGGGCTTAAGATATCATTGTTGTCTCCTACACTGCCATGCCAGTTTCTGCAGCCAGAGATATTATCACTGCAAATCTGTAGAAATAGCTCTTTTTCAGCTCCAGATTTGCCTGCTGAATTTGCAGTCCCAGAAGTAATCAACCAGTGTCCATAAGAACTAGTTCATCTGGGTTCTATCTCTCATTATTGCTTCCCTTGCGGGCTGTGGAAAATATGTCCAAAGGTATCACCTGCTGAGTGCTAGGTACTCTTGTGAATCTGATTTGTATTTCAGTGCCTACTTGAAAATTAAGTTATTCTCAAAAAACTGGTTGGGGATGTTGAGCTCTTGAATATTTTTCCCCTCAAGTATGATATAGTTCATTAATATAAACTCTTCAGTCTTTCTTGTTCCTCTGTGATATATGTAGAGAGATAGATATTATTGGCATTCTACAGACAAGTAAACTGAGGCAAAAGAGAAACAGGAATGAGTTTTAAGAACCTCCCAACTTCTATATCCCTAGTAAAACAAACAAACAAACAAACATAATATTTTGGACCTTGTTTTCTCAGACAGAGAAAATAAGGAACCATTTGTAGAACTGTGAAGCTGCCTAAATCACTGAAGTATTTATAACTTGTTGTTTTCTTCTCCTGGAGGTGCATTACATGTTTTAAAGAACTGTGGGTGCCTGTACATGAGTACGGAGGTTGCTTTGACATGCTGGAATTACAGCATGGAGCTGAGTCAATTAATTGAGTCTGAGGAAGTGTGGTAGTCTACTGGAGTCTGCTCCAGCCAGCCTCCACATCTCATGCATCAGCATCCTCGCACTGCAAAATGGTGGTGGGGTACTTTATCTAAAGCTCATCAAACAAGCTTTAGTTCAAGCACCCCCAATGCCAGCAGCTCTCAGATTAACTCTAATTAAAGGGCCATTTACCCTACCCCTGGAGCACCCGTAAAAGTGCTCTGTATGCTAATATTCTTTAAACAATTTGAGGAATTGTGTGTATGCTTCTTAGCAGCCAGAGCTCATATTGAAATCCAAATAATTTCAATAGGCTAGAATTTATTTTGTGCATGTGGGCTGGTAAAGTTGTTTGGGTAAATCTGATATCTTTTATTAGACCAACTCATATACTTGGAAAAATTCTTCTTTGCAAGCTATAGGGTACAAATACCCTTCTTCATGATGAGGAAGCATCTGCAGTTGGGCTGTGATCTTCCAGGATGGAATAGTAAAAAATCCAGAAGCAAGTATGAATGCCAGAAAGCCAGGCAGTGAAAATGTAAATTGACGTAGTCAGTGGGTGAGAGGGTGAGACAGGTTGGGGGAGGAAGGGGGATAAATATAACTGGTAAATAGAAGACAGGTTACCTAGCAAGTCAGATGTCAGGCAGGTTATAATTTGTGATAAATCCAATGTCTATATTTAGACCATGATTTTTTGTATGTAGTAGGTTGATGAAATGAAGTTTCTAGGCTCATCTGTGAAAGGTGTTTTGTAAATATCCTTTGAGGATTAGAACCGAGAGATTGAAGAGAGAGATTTTCTTAGAAGAAATGTGCCCCCACAGGTAATTGGGTATTCTTGTCTTTGGTACATTTTCAGTGTGTGTTCGTTTTGGTACTTAGTTGTTGTTTGGTTTCTCCTACATATTTGCCACCAACGTATTTGGTGCACTGGATGAGATGTATAATATTTTTGGAGATGCAGGTGTAAGATCCAGGAATGCTGATGGTTCAGGTTTTTTGGGGGGTGGAGATACATTGTCAGGTTTTACTTTTCTTGTCATGACATGATCTGGATCCATTTGGTGCACATGGATTTTTATGGATATTTTGGAAAATGTTATGGATATTTTATGGATATTTTGGAAAATTTGATTAGCAATGTTTAAGAAAGGATTTCTTAAAAATACAGATTAAGTTTACTTTGCATAGGCAGTCAGTTTCAATTCACAAATGATAACATTTTGGTTTTGATTGGTTTTTTACAACACATATTTGTGCCACTGCTATTGGTTCCCAGGGAAATGCACATTCCCACTAATGGTGACATGCACCTGCAGTCCCCTGGAGGCCTAGGAAAGGCTAGGGAAAGGAACAGTCTTTAACCCAGGGCAGCTTGAAGTCCCTATAAATCCTGTAGCCTGGCTGGGCCTGTATTAGATAAAACAGCTATTGGACAATTACTGGATCAAAATCAGATAAAAAAAAATCCTGAGAGCAGTAACCCAAATGTAGGCTCCCTTTGTATGCCCCTCACAAGATAAGTACCCTGAGTACTGTCCCGGAGTTGGTTAACCAAGCTCACGGTGTCACGGTTGGGCGGCCGGGCGGTGGCTATTGGACACGGAACAGGCGGGATTTTTTGGCGTGGAGTTCTGAGGCATGGAAACGTAACAGTTTCAAACAAAGTGGGTTTATTTGACTTACGCTTTTGAAGGTGTAGGTTGTGATGCTTGCTTCAGTTACAGGGTAAAGTTGCAGAACAGAACGAATGAAACAAAGGGGGTCTGTTGGCCCACAAGGTTCCCCAACGAGCCCTTGCGTTCTAGCCGGAGCTAGGTGCGGCTGCCCATTGGTTAGTCTTAGGGCTGGTCAACAGCTCATAAAGGGTTAAACAAACAATACAAACAAACGATAACTGTAACTCGTCAAGAAGAACGAAGTGATCATGATGCCAGTCCAATGGACGAAACGGGTGGTCGAAGGAAAAGCTGAGGTCGAGAGCCGAGAGGTGATGCAGCGGAGGGATGAGCCAGATCGTGGTCGATAATGGAAGCCGAGGTCAGTCAAATGCCAGGTAAGTAAAAGCCGGAATCAATGTCGGAGCCGTAGAAGTAATCGAAGTCAGGGTCAAAGCCAGTAAGTTCGGTAATCGGAATAATCAGTACGCGAGGAAACGAAATTGAAGGTATGAATTTGCTGTGTGAGATTGTGAGGAGAATGGGGGGATCGACTCCCAAATCGCTCTTTGCCTCGCAGTCCCTGCTGACAGCAGCCGCTGCCACAGATAGCGCACGGTCTCTCACCACTCTCTCACCAACGACGCCCACACAACCCACACCGAGGTGGGGGTTCATTCACTAATATAGTAGCCCCTTAGCCAGTCAGGCCGCTTGGCTGTTAGAATTTTCTAATATGATTACGTCATGCTCTTTTTAACTAAGCATGTGTGAGTTAGAGCTCTGTGTTGTAACTAGGCATGCGCAGGGCTGAAAAGTAGGTCACCGGTGATTGACAGAGCTTCAGGTCACCCAGGGGGCACGTGCTGGGCATGCTGTGGAAATTTCCATGAGCCAGTGTTATCTGTGCATGATCAGACTTAACTCATGTGTTGCCAGCACCTCTTTAGAATTTTGCTTGGACAAGTACGTTCCACTACTTCCTGTGGCACAAAATTTTGGATGCAAAAGAGCTCTGCATTATTGGTGTCGTTGAAGCAGAAGAAAGCAAGAAGACATTGGTTCTAGTCACCTTGGATCCTCTATCAGTAAGTAAAGAAACATTGCCAATCCTTATATTTTCTTTCTTGCATGCTGTTCCACAAGAAGAATGGAATATTTATAACAGGAAACACTTGGAGTACATTTTCTTCTGGCTATTTTCTTAGAATAGGTTAGAGCAGCCCTTAGGTTCACATCTGTATCCAGGTCCCTGATACCTCCCTTTTATTTTCTGTGCCCAGTATAATCTGGCCCTTTAAATACAAAAGTTGCTTGCCAAAAAGGAAAATTCATGGGACTAGTTAACAGCATGTCTAAATGTTCCAAAACAACAACAAAACGACTATATATGAAATGCTTACCAAGGCATGAGGTCTGTGTAGGTTAAGGAGCTAATTATTCCAGCAAATCTGTTCCTTACCACCAATTGGGCATCATATTTTGTCAAACAAGAATTAACGTAATGTGCAGTGTGACTATTAGAGGAATTTGTTTTTTTCTCTGTTGCTGCACCTGGTCCATGTAGGTTGTTATGCTGAAATGTTAACTTACACAAACATGATAATTTATATTTGTTGTTGTGAGTAATTTTGGTACTTGACATCCTTGTATTTGTAGTTTGGCATAACCCCATAAGTGCAGGATGAAATAGAGTATTTTTGCACCTGTGTTCCTAATTAATGCAAATTGTAGTAGGTTGTTAAAATTAGATATCTCTAGGCTGGCTTGTGTGAATGCCTTGGAGCCTCTTCTTTTGCGTGTGTTTATAGACAAGACTGCCAATGTTGCTTTGATTTTATTTTTCCTTGGTGATGCTAGAGCACAATAGATAGATATTACCCTGAATACACAGTTTTGGCACATGCCAAAAACAGCATCTACACTTGTATATATATAGGTTTTGGTTGCCTCATTTAACTTCTTCTATATTTACAGTTATTGATATCTAGAATGCGCTTATAAATGAGCCTATTTTGTTTTTATTTGTAATAAATCCATAAATAATTTCTTATAATCATTTTGTCGATTTATAGGCCCATACGGCAATAATTAAATTTACATGGTGAGTTTGTGGTCTCTCCATTTATGTTAAATTTATATTTATATTTAAATATAACTTCACACACATATTTCTTTTTTGAGAGGCAAGAATTTCTTTTATTGTATCAACTGTATAGTTGAGGTAGATATAGACAAGCTTTTAGATGTAAGACACTCTTCATCAGGTCTGACCAGAGCAAGCCAAAGAAGAAATCCTTGCCTCTCTCAAAATTTCTGGAGCATCACAGCTACAACATCACTCTTACACTACCATTTGTTTTTTGAATAGTTCATATTATATTGACTGTGGGATATTGGTATATAGAGTTATGGAGTACCATACCAAAGTACATCTCCTGATATACCTAACAGGTCCAGATAGAGAAATCCCTCTATCATCTCCCCAAAACTAGAAGGGGAGCCCCTTTCTGCTGTCACACCAGCATAACAGCCTGACCCCTCCCTGCAGCAAACTGCTCCTTCTTTTCCTTGCTTGCTTCCTCTTCTTTTACTTAGTTTTCAGGAAGCTTGGGACACTCCATTCTTTCCCAAATGTCCTACAACTGTGTTTTTTTCTTCTGGCCTGGCTGTTCCTCCTAAAAGGGACAGACCACTCTGTTACAGAATGCTTATGATGATATCTTACATCTGACTAGACATTTGTCTTGAATAATTCCTCAGATTGCTTTTAAGATATCTAAACAGAACTACTAAAATGCAGCTAACTGATTTGATTGCAGTTTTTTTTTCTTTTCTTTAAATAGAACTTTTGAAGTAATTAAAAATATATTTGGAACTTTATCAGTATGATCATTCCTATGTAGTCTGGGCTTTTGTGTGACTCATTTGTGTGATGAAGAAATATTGCCACATTAGTCCTGAATGAGTGGAAAAGGATGTGACCTGGAATGGGTCATTTTCTTTATGAGACTGCTTTTCATTTTGCTTCCTAATGATGCATATTTTGATGGTGATTTAAAACTCCTTTATCTACTGGCCTTCTTTTCACTGGGGGACTTTATAACTAAGTCCAGACACCAATAAACAGGAAAAGACCTAAAGGCTTTTCTCATTATATTTGTACACACAGCAGTACACATTTTTATATTACACTCTTCAAGATAAAACATTTCCAAGTATTTTGGAAGATTATATACAGCCTACAGATAATAAATATACCATTTGTTTATAGAGATGGATGATAAAGAAATAAGAGTGTGTGAAGAAATGAACTTAATAGAAATAACTAATAATAACTTAGCTGGATGATTCCAAAATGGAATTTGACATTATGGAAGAAATCATGTTTCCACTGAGGTACACATCCAAATTCCCACTGATTTAAGGTGTTTTATGATCATGAAAGACAATGGAGAATGTATCGATGTAACAAGCAGGAGGAAGGCTGGGATGTGATTTCACACAGTACAGGAAGTACAGGAAAACTCCTGCAAGCTAGTTGGAGAAAGAGAGGGAGAGAAAAAAGGCAGATAGGGGGTGAAAGAGAAAACTTTGATGAAGGGTAAAAGAGGAAAGATCTTATATTTAAGGACTTCAGGATGTGAAACTAAAATAGCAGAAAGTGAGGTAGTAAAGTTGGAGGTTAGTGACCTCAAAGGATCCTGGTTTTCTCTGATTTAAAAAAAACACAACTGATTTTCTAGTTAAAAAAGTAGCCCCAAATCCATATTTTTCCATGATAAAAAAAATACCACTAATATCTATCTATCAATCAATCAATCGATAGATTGATCATGGAAAAATGTGGATTTGGGGTTACTTTTTTAAACCCCCAAATTGGGGATTTATTTTTCAATCAGAGAAAACCAGGATCCCCGGTAATCTCTCTCCTACAGCATTTTAAAAATTGTTTTCATTAGGTTTCTTGGATAGGTATTGCTCCCTAAACCTCACAAATTATCTAGACTTAAAGCAAAAAAGCACTGACACCAACTTCAATGATATGCTTACATGAACACAGTGACACTCACATTTCAGTGGTGTATTATGGGAGCCCAGTTTTTCCCTCCCGTTTATAGAGAGTCATATCAATTTCCTTACCTAATATAAATGTCTGTACATCCATTTATTAGTAAAGTATTCACTTTCACTTTTTCCCATCAAAAAATGGCATTTTTGGTTAATTTGTTAGGAGCCTTCAAAGTAATTTTTAAGTGAAAAATTTCAGGGTAATGTTTGTTTTTTTTAACATAAATCTGAAAAAAATACCATAGAAATAAAAACAATGTGGAATTTTAGCTGGAAAAACATCTGTGTCACCTCAACTATATATTTATACCAAATGTATCATAACATTTGAATGCCTTGCAAGAAAGTACCTTTGACTTCAATGTGATCTGGAACTGATCCTATAAAAGTACAAATGTCACCTTAGCTTATAGTTGTAGTTGTAGACCTGCCTGCCTCCTCCCTTACAAGTTATTCATAGATTCATAGATTGCAAGGGTGAAAGGGACCTCACAAGATCATCATGCACAAAATCATCAGCCCCCCTGTACTAGGCAGGAAAGACACCTGGGGTAGTGTGTCCCCAGCAAGGTGACCGTCCAGCCTCCTCTTGTATAACAAAACCTCCAGGTTTTTCTTTTTGTTTACTTAGAAATATGACATCCCCTTCTCATCATCATTTCTGTCTTTTTCTCTCCCCTCCTCTATTCCCTATGGGCATATATGTAAGTAGTTATAAGTTAAGTCGAAACGCTGTATACATAAGTCCTCTTTTATAGTAACCATGAGCTATTGTAATAGTGTTTTGCTGTGTGTGTTGGATTACTCTATTACACTGTACAGTTATTGTGTCTTAAGTGTCTCTATGTTAACATTGTATGATTTAGGCCTGCAAACTGGGTTGACATGAGTGAGGTCAAGTATCCATTTTGTGTGTCAGGTTCCCATCTTGTTCCCATCTTGTCCCCATGCCTTGTTGTGTAAGTATGTTGCAATTATGACTCACATTTAAAACTGTAACCACTCCCATGTAAATTGGTTTTCCTTGAATGCCTGAAACAAAAAAGTGAATGGATGAGTGAAATACAATGATAGCAGGACCCCCTACTAAATCACCCCACCATCAAAACCAATACCTAGACCAATGACCCAGCCATTGGAACCACTCTCTGCATTCAAGAAACAAAAGATGAGGCAACCCACAATTGTGTGAAGGCTGCATATGCTCAGTATGAACATCTAGAACCCTCTGGAACAAGAATGACCTTGCCTGGACATACCCTCCCCATAGGCGATCATAGGTAGTCTGCCTCATAAAAAGACTCCTTGGAACGCCATCTTCACCTCAACCAGACTTTCACGTCACACTGCCTATCAACCCAGAGGCCCTGCTGGCGACCACCTCTGGACAACACCCACTGGAGGAAGACCCTGACTGGGCATTGAGGACCGCCCACCCCCCCCACACCCCCCCCACCGC